>NW_018164980.1:2234758-2306714 GCF_001263595.1 Phalaenopsis equestris | reverse complement strand
CGAAGGAGGGAAAGAGCACGATTTAGGAGTACTTGAGGCGTGAACAGTTGCAAGGGCGACAACATATGTTCTGTCTGAAACCATGACCAATAGAAGGAGGTGCGGCGTTAAGAACAGTGAAATTGCAATGAAAGAAAGAGCAAAAATCAAAGGAGGATCAACGAAAACCCTTTTAAAGTCGAGAGAGGACGAAAGGTGAGCAGAAGCTGAGCCGAGCCGAGGAAACTACACCAATAGAAACTGAGCCTGAAGAAAGCGCCGAAGATGCACGACGCCAGAGATGTCGAGCTCGACGAATGCAAACATTTCTCTTGACGAAGCACGAGCAGCAAACGACGCATGACGACAACGGCGAATCAGACGGAAGCGACGAAAATGACAAATGGCGAGCAAAGCGTGATCGACGAAGAGATGCAGTGGGGTAGAAACCAGGGTTCGCCATGGCGAAACCCTAACAAAGCGTGTGCGTGATTGGCAGAGACATGTCCCCCCCCCGAACGAGGCAGAAGAATTCTATTTAGATAGCTTAGTGTTAAACGATAAGAGATAATTCTTCTAACTACGAAGATGATTGAAGACACCCAGCCACAGACGACTGCATACCCTTGCCCCCTATTTCGCCTATAGAGACTGTTTTAGATTGCTCGTCGATTTCTAAGTCAACATATTTTCTGCTTGATAATAACCACATTGGTTATTTGAAATATTCATACGATAAACATTGTAGATATGTTACTTTAAACATCATAGACTCTTTCAACACTTTAGTGATACTGTATACCCCACTTTTCATCTTACACTGGCCACATTTCCGCCATTTCATGGATGCATGCCCAACACCACCAGGAACTCAGCCGTGGACATATATGACAAGAGTTTGCGTATCTTGTTGGATAAGAGATCTATACCCTTCAATCAGAGAGGCAGTCAAGAAACTTTTGCCCTTGGCTCTTTCACAGTATTATAATGACGAAATCGCACCCATTTCATTTTAGTATGAAAAATTTCTAGTCAGGATAAATGCAGCTATAAGACCCACCCTCATCAAAGGATTTTTAGAAAATGCACTTTACATGCCTTTACTTTCAAATAATGTTATTGATTGGACCGATGACAATTCACTCCAGATCAACCATTGGAGCGCGAACCTTGATATTTTCAATGGCATCACCACAATCATGAAGGAAAGAAAGACATGGAAGATGTCCAGTGTTGTCACGAATACTCGCGGACGACCATTCTGGTTATTCAATTGCATTCTAACGACCGTTGTTGTTCTTGGTTTCCAACCGAAGGCAACTACAACATGGACGATGTCACTCTATTCTACATTCTTGGAGTAGCCTGTACTCCCAGGCTTGGACCACAAGATGTTGATGACTGGCAAGACTTTTCAGATGGAATAATCATAGTAAATTTCAACCCTGCTGCCTACATTCGACTCAATCCCCGAAGATTCTTTGGAGCTTATGAATGTATCACATACGTGACCAAAGATATGCCTGCAACAGTTGTTGTGCATAGAGGATGACCACAACGAACAACAAAGTCAACCAAAAACCCGCTAGCTCTAAAGCACCTGCTACCACCGATGGGAGTCAAGAAGAGGAAGATGACAAAAGTTCCGCCTTATTACTTGGACTTACTATGCTTTAGTTGTTTTTGTTTCGGACGTTCATACACGTTCTGGCGCATTAAAGATGATGGTTTTTCAGTTGATGTATTTTTTTAAAAACATTACACTTTTAAAGCTTACGCTTTCTATTCTAGAACTTTAGTTTTGTAACTAAACTCACTACATTTTGAATTTGATATTTTCATTATGATATATATATGTATATATATATTAATTTGTAGATGCTTAAGTTTTCTTGACTATCATGTATATCTTGCATCATATACTTATATATTTGAAGTCCGTTATATTAATTTTGGTGTCATTCTTGGGTAATTTTGGTATTCTGAACATTGTGGAATGGTTCATTTTGTGTGTGTGTGTGTGTGTGTGTGTGTGTATAAGTTTGATCGACGGTCGGAGCGTCGATCAACCCTTATAGGTTGGACTGACTGAGGGGCGGAACCCCTTCCAGTTCTTGCGCTATTCGAATCTTCTCGAATGGATTGAGATTCGAACCCCCAAACCGAGAGTCTTATGCCAAGGTCGCTACTAATGAGTCAGTGCACTCCCTCTGAAAGATTAACTTTGCAATATATATATATATATATATATATAATTTGTAGACACTTAGTTTTCTTGACTATTATGTATATCTTGTATATCTTGCGTCATATACATATTCTTGCTACTGAAATATATATTGATGTATGCCAAAAAGATATGCATTCATAGTTTAGTCACTTTTGACCTTGTATCATGTTCATTTCTTTATCGATGTACATGCATGTTGACATACAAGCATGTGATAGGAACCAGAGATGATTTTTCACAGAACTTAGAGCACAAAAAACAAACAACTCAACACAAATAGATTAAGATAAGCACCTATAATTCGAGAGGTAAGCGATCTTTCACAATTCATACAATTCGAGTTGTAGGAAATATCTCCCAAACTGTAACCTTATGATTCAAAGATCCAATCTCATGCATAAAATTGCCCTTAGGTTGATACAAAACAAAATTTCCTTTAGGTTAGGCATGGACATGACAATATTCCCCCACACCTTGTTCTCAAGGTGGGAAAAACTGCTATTTGATCAAGTCGTGTGGCCTGTGCTCATAAAGTAGCTTGAGGGTCTGTTTGGGGCAGTTGTAGCTTATTAAAAAGTTGTGGCAGGAAGCTGCTTCACAGAAGCTGGCTGTCTCTTAGTTTTTTACAGTTTCAAAAAGCTGTGTTGCTGTTGTTTCTAGATTAATGATAATTTTGCCCCTGTATTATAATGTTGTTTACAACATAATTGTTTAGACTAATATAATATATACTTGAAGGTAAATATTCAGTTGAAATATTACAAAATAAAAAATACATCACTAAATAACGAGTAACACAATTATCAAATTTATAAAAAAAAACTATTAAAATAACAATTAATAACATGATAACATTATTTTTAAAATACACTTGACTTATGTCACGATATGTCATTTTCTAGGGAAACTCGTCACGCCCGATAGCTATCAATTGTCAAGTCCTTTAGCTCATCTGCCCTCCTAAAGAAGTTACAGCTTTCCTGTCTTCTCCTCGGACGCCTATAAAATTGTCTCCCGTAGTTATGTCACTGTCGCGAAGTAAGCAGGGAACATAATACTCCACAGTAATAGTATAATGCTTTGGTGGTACCGAAAGCCATCGAGCTCATCTTTTCTGAAGATATAAAACAACAAAGCACAAATCCTTAGATGCAGTATTAGCGAAAAAATATTATAATTAATCAATGCAAGCTTTATTAAACTATGAGATCTTAGAGAACATAACATAGACCAACGAATCTGTCACGACAAAAAGACAATAGACCTTGTAAAAAAGTGTTCTTGGTTGCCTTCAAACCACATAATATCGAGCTTGTATGTGTCACATATCCATATAAAAAAAAATCATCTAGAAGAGCCTAAAAAACCATAGTACTGTAAAAAAGTGAAGAAACTTGTTGCTTTCTTTCAGATTTCACATATGACAAAAACTAATAGTGACATGTATGCCATCCATAAGAACATGCAAGGGAGTTTTTTTGTCCACGGTTCCCGTTTCGACCATAAATGTCTCATCATTGACCTCCAAATTACATAAAATAAACATGCAAAAAATATTTATATAACATATTATGTCTCATCATAATATTTGACACAAAAACTAATAGTGACATGTATGTCATCCATATCCATACATATTATGTCTCATCATAATATTAGTCAATGATGAGGTCAATTATGAAAAGGGAACCTTGGATGTCAATGTTGAGTTTTTTTGTCTTAAGCATTGCGTTACTAGCATAGAAAGAGTTAAACCACAAATATTTGACACAAAAATTAATCAACACAACTCAATCAAAAATAAAATTGTCATATTTCACCACTGCCCCCACACCACCCCCCCCATACCAAACATCACTCAAATATATATTTGTCCAATCATCCAACAAGTTCCATTTACATGCACAACACACAATTATACATAATTTACATTTCTCACACAATATTTTTAATCTTTATTCACCCAACACTCAAATCTGTAAAACCACGTCAAAATAAATATTATTACAACATAAACAATATAGGGAAATCATGGTGAAGCGACAAAATATGCACGAGTACGGCTACCTTCATTATGCAGACAATTGTCATAAATGTAAACACATAAGAATTGTTTGTTGGGTTTGTACATCTCCCTAAACATTACAGATGAGTTTTGCATTAAGGAATATCACAAAATTCGAAAATCCCCACAGAAAACAAGCACCTGGAACATTACTGTTAAAAATAGTTTGCAACCTTAAAACATTGTTGTTAACAAATGCACCACAAACTATCACCCTTTTCTCAAAATTTTCACTTAAATATTAAAATTTTTGATGAAATCTCAATCCATATTATTGAAATACACAACAGCCGAAAGATTGTTGTTCATATATTACTTCGAGCATTTCTCAAATTAACACTCATATATCACAAATCAACGGAGGAAGATGGAAGCAAAAATGCCAAAATTATTAGGGTGATA
Source organism: Phalaenopsis equestris (assembly GCF_001263595.1). NCBI lineage: Eukaryota > Viridiplantae > Streptophyta > Magnoliopsida > Asparagales > Orchidaceae > Phalaenopsis > Phalaenopsis equestris. The sequence continues at coordinate 2,302,038 of NW_018164980.1, read as the reverse complement.
GTTATATAATCATACCAATAAAAGCAAAACCAACATAGATAACCGACGAATGTATGCAGCAACCAAAGACCACAACTCGAATATACCAAAATCAATTGAAATCGCAAAGCACATAGAAAAAATGAGGTTGTAGCCACCGAAAATAGAGAAAAAAGAAAATCACCGGTGATATGTATGTAAAAATCCGAAAAAAAACTGTGCAAACCATACAACTCATAGAGCAAATACACAAAGAAGATATGAGGGGGAGAAGATACTGGAGGAAGAAGGAAGCAAAAACCGACAAAAAACTCTATCCATAAGTGTCGGCGAATGAAGAGGAAGAGTAGAGATAAACTCTTAGGCAGATCGCTTGCGAGGAAGAGGCCGAGCTGGAGGGAGGACACGAGAGTAAAGATCGGGCACGTTTAATAAAACGCGCCCGCACTGGACCATCAAAACAATCAGAATCGTGGCAGCAGGCCGCGCCTCTGGGGAAACACCGCACCAAACACGCCCTAAGTCTGGTTCTCGCATTCAGCTCAGGCACAATCGTCATTTCCTTCTTCAACTTCTCAAATATCTGGGTCTTCACTTTTCCCCACTACAATTATCCTTCAATTTCTTCGTTCATGATCACACAATCGAATTATAACCTTCACACACTTCTGTTGGTATTTTGTAAGTCCCTTAAACTTTCTCAACCTCTTTCAGTTCCGTGGCAGTGGCCCCTCAGCCTATCTGCCAAATTGATGGATCCGCTAACACCAGGGTCTTGCATGATATGGATCACCGTGAAAGTCTACCACCCTGCCCACGTCGTTGTCGCCCTTCTCCACCTGTCTGATTCCCATCATTAATCCTAAATTGCCCTTTTTTCAGAAAATTATCATAGCAAAAGGCGTCGGTGCAATTGGAGGCAGCACTCTGTCAGGATCCTGTCCATCGTATTACGAAGTAGAATAACACTTTGTCATCATCATCTAAAACATACTTCTGCTTACCTGATGCTTTCATGTTAGATGTCAACTAAAAACAAGGAAATTTATAAAAGATGGATCATCATCTAAAACATATTTATAATTATCTGATGCAATAGGAGGCAACACTCTGTCAGGATCCCGCCCATTTTGCCTGTTGCCGCTTGTTCTAAACCTTTAGATGCTGCGCAATTTCTTCCAGAGATTGACAGTCAAATTCTAGCTACCGGTCTTGAGAATTGTCGGACTCCCTTCCTGCCATCCTTTGTGCGGGAAGGGAGAGGCACTTATCTTGGTATTTGAAACGACTTTTTCTTCACTACTCAGACGAACCCGGTCTCGTGCTCGTGAGCAGGGGATCCAGACAAGGCGACACTAACGATGCCGCCACCTACCTCATCGTCATCTTGCTGGAGATATCATTGTCGTCGATCGAACAATGCCAGCGAAATCCATCATCGACCCTTTCTCCTGTAGTATTTTTTTTTCTCTGCCCAAGCGTCAGGAGGAACTACCTTTCCAACCAAGCCAGAATCTACTTCTCTCTATGCCAAAACACATGACAGACAAAACTCAAAATTTAGCCAAGTCTGGATCTACTTCGCTCTATGCCGAAACACATGACAGACAAAACTCAAAATTCAGTCAAGCTTGAATTTTAAGTCTTTCTTTAGGCACTGCAAAAACTGCAGCCAAAAGACAAACACAGTTGTCTACTTGCCGAAACATATGACAGATAAAACTCAAAATTCAGTCAAGCCTGAGTTTTGTGTCTTCCTACAGACATTGCAGAAACTGCAGTCAAAAGAAAATCACAGTTGTCTACTTTCGTGCAAACTCCTCTTCATCATTACATGGAGGAGCTTTCAGTTTGCCTACAAACACTGCAGAAATTACAGTTAAAGACAATCAAACTTGTGTACTTCCCTACAAATTCCATACAACATTACTAGCAGGAGTTTTCCGTCTACCTACACACTGCAGGAACTGTATCCACTACTGTCTACTTACCTGTAAACTCCCTTGTAGCATTACCTATAGGAGTCTTCTACCTGCCTAAACAAACACTGTAGAAAATGCTGCCAAAGACAATCATAGTACAGAATAAAGACTTCAAGTTCTACTTCACAGGATCTTCCTCGCCCATTGTTTGATGTTTTTAAATTCAAGTTGAATTTGGTTTTCAACCATGTTTCAAATTGAGGGGGAGTGTTAGGAATTATAATATGAAATAATTTATTCCTGTAAGAAGTTATGAGGAATAAATTATTTTATTATATTAAGGAGATATTTTCTTTCCTAATTTATATTTATTTCCTTGGATTAAGAATTATTTGTTTTCCTATTTTATTTTATTTTCTATATCTCCTAATAATTAATATGAATTAATTATTAGAGATATTGAGTGATATATATTTAATTTCATATAATTTACTTTTTATTATTTTTTCTATTATATGATTCTTGTAAGGGTTATTTATACTTTCGTTCATATCAATGAAATAAATCAAGTATTTCACTGTATATCACGCTATTCTGAATTTCAACATAGATCATCATCTAAAACATATTTCTACTTATCTGATGCAATTGGAGGCAGCACTGTGTCAGGATCCTGCCCATTTTGCCTGTTGTTGTTTGTTCTAAACCTTTAGATGCCGCACAATTTCTTCCAGAGATTGACAGTAAAATCCGCTCTCAACTCTTTCACTCGACTCTATTCGCTTTTGTTTGTTCCAGCCATCTAAAGGTTGCATTATTTTTTTCAAGTGTTGTCGTTTGAGTCCACTCCTGATTTCTTGGCTTGATGATGCAGCTTCTAATCCGCCTAAAGTAGTGACACTGCTCTTCTGTCGCACAACCTTATGTAGTTGTTGTTATTGCTCGCGTTCGTTTCAACGCTGCTTGATCCCGTGATGGATGGAGGCGATTTTGTGTGAAACTCCATGATCTTTTTCATCATTTCTTCTAAGGCTATGAATCTCCGCTCCCATCGCAGGACCGAGAAATGTTCTTCTATTTCAGATCTTATGTGGCTCAAATTTCCCTTTAATTTCTCCTCCAAAGCATCCATTTTCTTTGTCGATATTACTCCCACAAGACTTTTATTCACAAAAGCAAAATTTTTGTACCTTTAAATCTCGTTGTTGGCTCTTTAGCTCGTTCAGCTCGGTAAAGAAGAAATGTCGTGCGATCAAGTTACGCCTCAGCTCACTGCGATTCTGCCTGCTTTCTCAAATCTCAACTATATCACACAGTTATCAGACAATGAGATGGAAACCTCTACACCGCGATCTCGTTGGCTCCCCAACAAGCTCAAATAACGACTATATCGCGTTATTGTAAGTCGTGACCCCATCGGCTAGCTAGCAGGCTCAAATCATGATTGTATTGTGTCCTATAAGCTGTGATCCCACAGTTGCACGGAAGGACCATACGCTGTGATTCCGAGGTTGTCGCTCGAACCAACTAGGTTTAATTACCTGCCGATTTCTTTCCAGCTAGGTCTAATCGTGAATGGTTCGCGTAGTTGAACTATATTGCCACAAATTGGTATGAGATGAATTTATACGCAACGAATGAGACATACCGCCGTTGATGAAGACCTGGGCACCACGATTATGTCGGTGGTTTCCAAGAATCGATAGCTCTGATACCAATTTGATAGGAATAGGTGAAGATTTTTTATAGAACTTAGGGCACAAAATATTTTATTGAATGAACAACAAACAACTTGACACAAATACATAAAGATAATGATCTACAATTTAAGAGGTATGCGATCTCTCGCAAATGTTACAATTCGAGAGGTAGGACCCAATCCCTAACCCTAAAAGATTCAATGAGCCAAACCCACGCATAACACTAACCCTAAACATTTTAGTCCTATTTATACTAACAACAACAATAATAATAAAAGACTAAATTTCCCTTATGCTAATAAAAGATAAAATTTTCCTTAAGCTAGGCACCGACATCAACATGTAATATAAAATTGTATTTGTAAACACTTATCTCTATTTTTTCTAGATAAGCATGATCTTTGAAGTTCTAGTGATACCGGAGAAAAAACAATTGATCTTGAATTTTATTGTTGATAATTCGAAAGAATCACAATAAATTTTCTTAAAACTGGAAATAAAATAACACAAAGCACAAATGTGCCTCTAGGGCTAGGGTGAAGGTGATGAACGCCGGCTGGACAGCAGGCGTGCGGGTGGTTTGGAAGTTGCGCCAGCAGGTAAGGTTGGTGGAAGTATATGAGGGTGCCTAGGAAGGTTGGCGGCAACAGGGAGGGGGTGTAGGGAGGACTGGCCTCAACAGGTCTGGTGCAGGAAGACTAGCGACTTGTCACGATCAAAAAGTCCCACATTGGCTAGGTGTAGGGCTGAAAAGAAGTATTTAAGTTCTGGGCTGCCCACCACCCCTAAGAGCTCTTTTGGGAGGTGACAAGTGGTATCAGAGCAGATTATTGTCTGCTAGGCGCGCGGACTCTTAATGGTCCATTGGGCCCCTCGGTGGAGCCGGTCCACAGACAAAAAGTCCCACATCGGCGGTGTAGGGCCGAAAAATAGTATTTAAGTCCTGGGCTGCCCACCACTCCTAAGAGCTCTTTTGGGAGGTGACAAACTTTAGGTAAAGGCACTGGGAGCGCTAGCGTCGGCAGGTAGAGGGGCAGGAGGGCCTGGCTTCAAGCAGGTAGGGGGCCGGTAGGGTGTCGACAGCAGGAACCAGAAAGGTGGGAAGTGCTGGGAAGAGGGCAGCCAGCTGGGAAGGCAAATATGAAGAAGATTTGTAGAGGTAACCACCACCTCGGAGTAGGATACTGCCGGAGCACCACCTGTTTTTGGATGCAATCCTAGGAAGGGAGACCACGCAGATGGCGATAAATCTGAAAGCAGCAAAAAGACCAAATTCACATCCATGTTGAACCTGTTGATCTGGTTCAGCCCTAGCCTGTCATCTAGTCCAAGGAAAAAAGAAAACATCTTGGCCAATGGTTTTAGGCTACCTTTGCGGAGTGCAATAATTTGCACCATTTTAATGTCAACTTATGACATTGAACTAGCAGCTTTCAACACTCTAAAAATTTGGTTGTTTGGCTGATATTTGAGCAGTATCAAACATCAATCGAGAAAGCCCAAAAAATTTTTGGCTTTTATAAGCAGTCTCAAAAGTTATACCATGTTTGACCCTTCAAACTATTGTTAATTAGGTGCTAAATTATATGCCACTGGGAATAGTATAGTATCGTTAAACTACCATATAACTCCGAATGCAAGCAAGCGCACACAGCCAAATAGTAGATGTAAGGATGATGGTCTGCCCATAAATGAAAGAAGTGAATCTTACCCATCTAAAAGTGACTTAAAAGGCCATATTTGATTGTGCTTGTAATTAGAAAGCATAAGTGATGAAATTGCTAAATGCTTTTATTGGTTTTATGTAATTAGATAATATATTGGATTATAACTCAACTCTGTCAAATATGATAATTTCATTTCGAGTAAAGTGTGACTATTTATCTGGGGTCATTTTAGTTTTAGTCTATAAAATGTCACATTGGTCCCTAAAATCTTTTAATATGTGCTAAAATAAATCCCAGGGAGGACTATTTAGCCCCCATCTGAAAGAATGAGGGGACTAAATTGACTCTTTTATGGACTGGGGCTAAAATTATTCCCCATAAAAAGTCAATAGAACATTTTGACAATTTTCTCATTTTATAACCAGAATGGCACACAAACAAAGCCATCATCATCTAAAACATACTTCTACTTACCTGATGCTTTCTTGTTAGATGCCAACTAAAATCAAGGAAATTTATTGCTCACCTTCCAGTTTTAGATTGCCACTAGTAGGCTAAAAAGTAAGCACTCTATTATGTGATGAAGCTGTAGATTGTATTAACTATTCATTATGCATAGACTTCGGTAGGTTTTTTCACCAGATACACTCTTTTACTTCCATTTTAAATTGTTCATTATGTAAGCACTCACTCTCCCTGCATTGTTTTCTTGTTTTTTCCTTTTTATTTTTTTCTTTTTTTCCTTCCATGTCCTGTAATGTTGTTTTACCAATAGACTGCCATATTTATATAATCAAGCATTGGCATACCTACCACCTAAGTCCTATGTATTTACATGTCTAACACCTAAACTTTACTTTTTTATATTTATAACTCCCAAATTTTTCATATCACAGAAAAAACCCACTTTTTTAACTTTTAAAAAGTGAAATACACATTTTCATGCATAGATAAGGTGACATATATATACATGGGAACTGTGGTATGTATGTAAATTTTCCTTGTATAATTGGCCAAAGGTCAATTATCTGGAATAACACCTAATACTACCACTGTGTTCCAGGGACATGGAAACGACTTTGACTATTCCCAACCAATGTTGCTAAATCTTGGGAGGAATGTTCAGGCTTTACACGTGTCATGTGGATTTAATCACAGTGGTGGAATATTTGAATACAGTCAAAATTGAGGTTGGTCACCAACCAAAACTTACCCACACCCTTCACATTATCTATTCATTTGTAAAGGCATGGTATAAAATAATTATAATATTCCTCATATTCTCTATGTTTTTTGTGCATGTATATCAAAGATATTCATCGCCATGTAAACCCAAGTCTAAACAATATATATTGTTTTAACATTTTTAATGTAAAAATAGCCTTTGATAGTCTTATATTTTGGTGTAAATATGCTGTGGTTTATATGTAATTTGCTGTTTTGATTAGGTATCCTTTTGCTCTAATGTAATTTAGTTCATGATTTTTATACAGAAATTGTATTTAGATATTCTGATTATATTTTTGGATCATTTACTCGCATAACACACAATTATATGAAATAAATAATGAAAAATTTAATGTAATTATTAAGCTTATTTAATTAAAATTATGATTCATGTCAAATTCCTGAAATTTTATTTTAATCCTTTTTATCATAAGTAATTATCATAATTAAACAACACTAAAATTAATAAATTTAGTTGCACATTAATTAACATCAACTAACCTTAATTAACATCAACTAACCTTATTAATTTTTTTAATTAATTTTCAAATTATTTAAATTAATTGAAATTGCAGCTTACACTTGCTAATAATACCGTTGAAAATATTTTAAATAAGTTTCTAAAAATTCAAAAAATACAAAATTTCGTTGCTAAAAGCATGAAAAAAAATTCGTTTGGCTGTTTCGGTATCTTTTATTTGATTTTTTTGCATTGATTTTAATATTCATTAAATAAAAAAAATAAAGAAATTAGGATTACAAAATTAAATTCATTTTTAAAAATAATTTGAGCATTTGATATTAAATTTTGATCTTAAAATAAAATTTTGAAGTTATAATTATTTCAAATTTTAGTAGAACAAACATTAAATTTCAAATTTATTGACAGAGATACATTTGGGTTCAGGTTAGATTAGTTTTGAAATTTGAATTTTAACTCCATTCAATTTGGCTAATCTATAACTATAAATCAACCCATTCAAATCAACCATTGGCACACCACCATACAAAACCAAACTTGTTGAAGCCACCATTGTAGAATCAGAACAAATTTCTTTAATATTTGAAAACATAGTAATTTTGTTACAAAACTACCAGAGCCGAGCCTACAACTCTTCAAAACTGAACTAATCAATGCTTCCTGTAATTATTATTTAAGAAAAAAAAAAAAGAAAAAACATACAAAAGAATGAAAAATACATGCTGTCACATTCATCATAAAAATATGATCTTGATCCCACATATTCCTTCTCATGATTCCCCAAAGTCTGCTCCGCCGCATCAGCTGCTGTTGGAGTTCGGAAAAATTAAATCTTTCGAGTCTCGAAGCTGTAGAGACCCAGCGAGAGAGTGAGAATCGTCGTCCCCAATACAAGAACACAGTAACAGCAGTAAGAAACAATGGAGGTCGGTCAGAGGAGAGCTCCCCACACAGCTCCATCTCCTTCCCCACAACGAGCGTGCACGTCCTTTATTCTCTCCACAGACTTGCAGATGCCGCTGCAGCTCCAATCAAATGATGCCACGCACACATTCCCTGCTTGAGCCTTCCATTCACAATCTGAGCAATTTCACCAAACCTTTTAATTAAGGATTTATATACATACATACCCACATCATTCTCATGTATTCTCATTTTGACACTTTAAAGATAAGTTAACAAAAGAAATAAAACCTGGAGGAGTTCCACAGCACATGTTCCTGTCATCAATATGTTCAACATCAAGCCCAATAAACCATGCACCAAGAGAAACATCTTCATTTGCATACTTGTGAAGTATAGGCCTATAACATAAAGAAAAGAAAAAAAAACACATTATAATTATAATCATAAATAGTTAATTGTGTTACAGAGAAGTCACCAGCCATGACTCAACTGGTTTATAGAAATGAAGGTTGCCAGATCTTTCGAGATGGCGTAGATCTGGCCGGTCGCATGGCGGAAGTATTTGTTCCCTTCTTCGCCAAATTTCCAGTATTCGGGCTCGTGATACTTTACATTCCTGTAATAATGGTACAAAATACATTAGCTTTTTGCTTGGAAAACCGGCTTTAACATGATTTGTTTTCATTATTTTAGGGTTTAGTGTGGCAGACTAAAAAAGAAGAGGAAGCTAAAGATATACTTATTTGAGAGAACTGGACCAGATTTCATGCACCCGACGTAGACCCTTGGTTTGGACCTATGGCGAGAGAGAGTTGCGGCTAGCATACCTGAAACATAAGGAAAAAAAAAAAAAAAACACTTCACTATTGTAATCAAAATTACTTGTCTAAGAAGGCATATAGAAAAAATCATTAAAATTATGGGGCACTTATATACATGCCAAACAATTCTTATGTATTTACATATCTAACACCTGACATTCATAATTACATGTATATCGCTCAAATTTTTAGCATCACATCAAAAATACCACCATCACCATAATTTTAAAAGTAAGAAAACACCATTTCATGCATAGGTTTATGACACCAAGGTGTCATAAATATAAATATCAAAAGTTGAGTGTTAGACATTCAAATACATAAGAATTGTGTGTTATGTATGTAAATTTACTTAAAGTTAAGTATACATACCTAAGTTTACATGGACATCATCATCCACCTTGACATAAAATTCAGCATCCCAAAGAGTAACTGCTGTGGAAAAGAATATCTTTGTTTTTGCAGATAATTCATGATACCCTTCAACATGATCCTGATCATATACATGGATGTTGTTATAAAAAAAATTCCAAGGCATTTAAGCTTTTGTGCTTTGATGAATAGAGAAAAAAAGAGCGCATTTACCAGTCTCAGAAAGTCATTATGTTGTTCTTCTTCGGAATCAATTGCCCTATCGAGAATGCTATTCGACGTAGCGCTGCACGCAAAAAAAAAATCAAAGATGTGTGAGGATGAGTGCAATGAAACATAGATACGCATTTCTCTATCAAAACTTGTACTGTGTTATGAAAGGAAATACGGTGAATTTCGCTTGATGAAAACTATAAAGAAATACAATTTAGCAATATAAATATGTGAAAGTGTGTCAAATATGACCGGTGCACTTGTCGTATAGTTTATACATATAATTAATACACAGAGAAAATAAGATGAAATACCTGTGGCCAATCATAAACCGGATAATGATGCCCTTCTCCCGTTCGAGTTCTTTTAGCTTCTCACCTGAGCGGACATAAATGGTTCTCATGTAAGTGTTATAATGCCAGGATAAAAATACATCAAAAATAAAATTTAGAAGGAAAAATCTGTCATGCACATGTCACAATAGAATATGTTTTCATTTTTTGGGTCATTTACATTCATACCAAGTAATTCCTATGTATTTACCTATCTAATATCTAAACTGCACTTTTCAAATTTACAACACCCAAAATTTTCATATCACATCTATAATACCACCATTTTAAGAAAGTGACGTACACCATTTCATGCATAGGTAAGGTGATATGTGTGTAAAAATTGAAGTTTAGGTATTAGATACATAAATACATAGGAATTGAGCGGGGCATGTATGAAAATCTTCCAATCTTTTTATTTAGTTAAAAATCTTATTATACTAATAGCAGCACACTTCTTTTGCTAATCTGATAAATAACAATTATTGGTTCAATGAATACATGCATTCTGCAAAGTTGCTGAAGCACAATATTCACATACTCTCTCATTTGAGGAGATATAAAACAGTATATGTGATAGGTGTTAGAAATACACAAAAGCTGCAAAGAGTTCACCAACAAATCAAATAGTTAGGCCAAAGAGAAATACAATCATCATCATCTTCATAAGCTTTATCCAACACAATATCCAAAACCCCAACTTTGGATTCATTTTATGAAGTTTGGTTAAAGTTTTAAAATTGTCATCATCATAACATCAACCCTCAACCTTTTCTCTTAAGGCTTGAGAGCGAAAATCATAGATTTAATCGAAGAAATATGAGCAAATTTGATCAATCATTTGTGTCCTTTGAACCATCATCTAGATAGAGATCAAAGTAAAGCATGCAAATGAAATTTGCAAAGTAACATGAACAATTCATCAATCATAATCTCATTTTTCCACTACTGAAGCATAATTAACAAATTTTACAGATTTAAACAAGGTAAAAAAGGAAATTAGGTAGTAACCTTGAGGCATCCAGGTATCTCTGACAGAATCACGCCTCTTCCTGCTACTAAATGCTGTATTGATCCCAATAACAATAAAAGCCTTCTTTTTCTGCTGGCTGGAAGCTGTAATGGTTGGAGACCCATTAGAGCCTGTAAGCTCATGAGAGCTTCTGGTTACCGCCAGCTCCATCTGTAGCGTTGATATCGTCTTATCCAAAGATCTGAAGATACAGATCAAATTCAGAAAAAAATATCAACTAAACCCTAAAATTCAGATACTTGGAGAAGAAGGAATCAGTAAGAAGAAGAAGGTGTTCGGAATCATCAACTCACTGTAAGGCTTCATGGGTTCTCGTGACCTCCCCCATTACATCCTTGTCAAGATCAACCTTCTGTTTTAGATTCAATCACTGTTAAAATAAGAACCAGAAAGCGCCAAAAAGAATGAAGGTTAAAGATAGAAACTAACAGATAATAACAGTACCAACCTTCCTAGTCGCGCAATCTTCCGATACAACATGGAGCTCCTGCTCCTTCCTCCCCTGCGAGATCATCTGTTTGTTCGAATCTACCCGTTTATTCAAATCCGGAAACCTAATCAACCCCGAAAAGAACTCGATCATTAAGTAAAATCTAGAAGAAGAAGAAGAAGAAGAAACCCTAATGAAAAATCGACGAGGGATTCACCTATCAGTGAATAGCATTCCGAGGCCGAAGCTCGCGACGCAAAGCAAAATGATCCATCTCGTCGACACCCTCTTCTCCGCACCTCCATTGACCCTCGCCTTCATCATTTTCTTCCCCTTCTCTCCCGAATCTCCTCCTCGATTCGAACAAAGACCGCGCCTTTATTGAAAAACAGAGCAGATTCGAAAGGAGAAGAAGACCCGCAATCTCGGAAAGCGAGAGGAAGTCAAAGGCGACGGCTTCAAAGACGGGAGACTGTGAGAGTCGAGAAAGCTCCTGCGTAGAAGAAGGAAAGAGGAAGAAGCTGATCGCCCCTCCATTTCCTCAGCTTATAAAAAAAATGGCGAATTGCTCCAAATACTTCAAATTAATGCTGAGAAGATAGATTTTCGGTTCCTTTTTAGTATAAAAAAAAATAAAAAAAAATAAAAAAAAAACATTCATATAAATATTATATTTATTTAAATAAATAATTAATTATATTGTAAATTTATTATTATATTGTCTATATTTGTAAAAATTATCACTCAAATGTTAAAATTATTGAATTTATTTATTTATTTCCTTAAAGGTGTAGAGTCCAAACATTTGTTTTTATTATCAATAGCCATAAAAAAATTCAATAATAAGTTTGATATAATCATATTGCTGTTAATTTATAAATATTAAATTAAAAAGGAAGAAAATTTAAAAGTAAATAACAGAGAAAGTTTGGGCACGATGAGGCGTTGGCATTTGGAGGACAGAAAACTGCATAATACATTAATTAATGCTAATGAAGATAGTTAAGCAGATGGCATCTATCACTTGGGATACTAATTCTCACGATTTACAGACAATTACATTATTTTAACGCATTACATTAAATGAAACTCTTTAATTCGAATCTGAAGTTAAGAAAAAATTAATGATCTTTTAATTAATGTTCTAAATTTCGGTAACTTCGATTCAATTTACTTGATTTCGATACGTTTTTTTTCGTTGAAACTCGTGCAAATATTTATTAATTTTATGCTGTTTTTGGTGAATTTATTATTTTTTATTTTTAAATATTTACACACGGGCCACCCAATTCTTACCCCCCGTTTTTTTTTTTTTTTTTTTTTTTTTTTTGCATTTATACCATCCATATATTTCATATCACATTAAAAAATGCTGTCTTTTTAATTCTTAAGAAGTAATATATACTTTTTTTCATACATTGAGGTGGTATGAATGTAAAAATTAAAGGCTAACTGTTAGATATCTAATTACATAGTAATTGAGTTGTGTGTATGTAAATCTTCATTAGGAATTGAAGTTACGGGTACAATTATTTTAGGGACTGTATGATTTACAGGGAATGAAGTGCAATCTAAAAAGCTCGTAAATGAAGTATTGTTATTATAATGTATTTGAAATACTTTATAATTGTTGGGTTCACTGTAAATCAATGTTTTATAGTTTTTTTGTATGATTTGAAGTAGATTGAAATAATATATTTTTAAAAAAAATTTCCCGGCAGCAACATATGACCGAAAAATGGCAGGCCGAATGTGAATGGAAGATGGTCGGCGGCGGTGGGCGGGCGGCGAGTGGCGGGTAGAGATGGTGGCAGTGGGGGCCGGGTGGTGGCGCAGCGGTCGACGACAGTGATAGTGGCTGCAACGGAGAGGGATGGCTGCCTGTGGTAGAGGGCAGGCGGCGGGCGACAACGTGTGGCAAACAACGGGCGACAATTTGCTGATTAAAGTTTAGTGTAATTTAAATTCAATCAAATCTGTCAAATTTTAAATTCAGCTAAAATGAACTGAAGAGTGACTTCAAATTCATTGAAACATTACATTTTACTTGTACCGTTTCATACTAAACACATAATTTTCTCAAATCTTTGTAAATGGATTACATTACACTAAAAATTCTTCCAACCAAAGAACCCTTTAGTTTTAAGGGAGTTTTATCAATAGTCCTATGAAATTTCATTAATTGTAGTTTGTATTTTAATTAGAATTTTTTTTTTGGTTAATTTCGAACTTAACTTTTTGGGGCTCTAAATAAACTAAAATGGTCTGGCAATTGTGCGAGCACGCAGATATCTGCATATAATATTTTTTTTCCTAAAAAAGAAATTAATTATCATATTTATAATATATTTAGATGAAGCAAATAGGTACCATTCTATATTACTGATACGTCACCAACAAATTTTCAACAGCCAGCACGAATCTTGATGCAATTTTGAACATGAATCATTTAAACTTTGATTAAGAGTCGTACAGAGCTTCGATTTCAGCAAACTTATAATCAAATTGACCGGCGCGATGAGACGCACCTAATGACATGAAAGTGAGTCAAATCAAGTCTGGATCAAATTATTAAACCACTCTTTGAGGATTTCAGGAGGCATTTGAAAGGTCAAATGAATGTTGAATCTAGCGAGTTTATAGTCGAATCTAGCGTTTTAACAAGAAGAATCCAACGAGCCCCAAAGCACTCAATTCTGACATCATTAAGACACTCAAATGTTCATTAAACGTCGTTCAATCGAGGGAAGCTCTCCGGACCGTCCGATCAAAATGGTTCATATTTATGCATTAATTACACCCAGAACACTATAAATAGAGTTCCACTCTCACATGAGGGAGGAGGCTGGAGAGTAAACTTGATGCTTTAGGAAAGAGCTCAAGTCCAACATTATCCCTGCCATCGTCGACCTTCGTCGACCACCACCGACCGCTGTCGACCACCACCGACCTTCGGCGACCACCGCCAACCTTTGTCGACCACCGCCAACCACCACGATTATCGATGATCACCATTGTCCTCCGTCGACCATCGTTGACGGTCATCGACCGTCGTCGACCACCGCTGAATTTCGTCGACCATCACCGACCGTCATCGATTGTCATTAACTACAGTCCATCATTACCGATCTCTGTGGACCACCGCTGATTAAACACCGTCAATCGACGTTGTAACTTGGAAAGCTAGTAACCCTTTCTCGTCTGTGGGATAAGAGATCGCCGTAATCATCAACCTATAGTGAATTTTTATAACTAGGTCAGGCCTCGTAGTTTTTTCCCTTTACGGGTTTTCTACGTAAAAACTTTTGGTGTCATCACAGATTATTTCCCCTTTCATCTGAGTGTGTATTGAATCCTTATATAACGCTAAGACGATAATCCATTACTCTACTGCCGTGAATTTTCTGGCACGCATCTGTTACAGCTTCACATTTCTTTAGAAAGTGAGTTGGAGGCGATGATGCATCAAAATCGTGCCATGAAGATGGCAAACAATTCATACAAATCTAATTTAATCCCCACCCCCATGATGTATATTACCCAATAATTGATATTACAATACTCTTTTACTGCATACATCTCTATAACATATCATCCTGAGCTCATCCTAATATTGATACATCCTCTAATGTAATTAATGAAACCAAACAATATATATTCAAGATAGATATGAAATAAATAACCTAATAATATAAAATGGTGTAAATCATTAGATGATAATAATAAGAAGATTTAAGTACATACCACTAAATTCTTATGTATTTGTATATTTAGCAATTATATTTCAATTTTTACATATGACAAGTCATCAAAAAATTTTCATCATTGGGCATGAATCTCGATGCATGACAAGAATAATGAGTCATTTTTTTAGTTCAAATTTCAATTAAAAATCATCCAAACTCTTATCTCAGCAAAATTACAGTGAAATTGGTTAGCTCGACGAGACGAACACAATGACGACAATATTGACCCAATATGAATCAAATCAAACATATGTTGAGTCGCTAAAGTATTTTTGGAAGCTTTTGGTACCCGATTGGAAGATCAAATGGACTTCAAATTTTTTAAATTTATACTCAAATCAAGAGTCTTGAAGAGAAGAATCCAATAAGCCCGATATCATTTAATTTTGACACGGTTAAGGCACTCAAATGTCCACAAAACACTGATCGATCAAAGGAATCTCTCCAGGTCTTTCGATGGAGTGCTTTGAATTATTGTCTTGTTTATTAGGAGGCCTTTCAAAGACTCTATAAATAAAATTTCCACCCCTCTTTCAAGAAGAGGGAGGAAGATCTAGACTTTGAACCGGAGGAAGCCAGAGACTTGGAGGAGAAGGAGCTGAGATATGATGTTCTACACCAAAGGTCTAGTGAGCACCATCCACATCTGCATCCACCGACCACAATTAACTACTGCTCGTCGGCCGCCCTCTGCTCGTTCCAATGAAGGCACTAACTAAATCACGACGTACGCTATAGAGTAACAAAGAATCATGCAAAGTAACCACTAGACCCGCAGAGTAACAACATACCCTAAGATGGAGTAATGATGCAACTCAAAGATGATGTAACAACACACCTTGAATACAATGCGAAGATGCACCCCACGTATCTTACAACGACGTCTTTCAAACACCGTGCAACAATGCATTCCTCAATAACTGCTTGTAACTATCGTACTTAAAATACGGTTCAATGATTTTATCATGGCTATTGCAACCTTCAACTCTGGCTATGTGGCTTATAGACACTATTACAGTTCGTGCAATTCCCAACTTCAACTTATGGACGTTATCACATCTAATGTTGCTTCCAACTCTGGCCTTTATGGCCTACAGATGTCTACGAATGTTATCTTAGCCATGCAACTCACAACTTCAACATCTATGGTTGATCGCTATCTCAGCTCATGCAACTCCCAACTCCAGCATCTGTGACATACATGCATTATCATACATCACACAAATCCCAACTCTGACCTCTGTAGCCTATGTATATTATTACAGCTCCTAACTACGACTTTTGTGACCAACTGACACTCATACAGCAACAATCTACGACTCACATAACCAAATATTATCATGACTTTCAAGAAAAGCCTCCACATTGAGCTGGCTCTACAACCGTTGTCCAAAACATTCAAAACAAACTACTGTCTCCATAACAATTGACTATGACCCTTGTAGTCAGCTATCACAGAGAATTACATTAGTTACAACCAAATTAAAGCTAATATCAATAGACTTATATTGTATGACTTTGTAATTTCATCTTCTCTATTTCGGCAGAAGAGCTGACCTATATAATCATAGTTACATAGTAAATTATTTCAACTAAACTAGACCTCATGATTTTTTCCTCTTTCAAGAACTTTCCACGTAAAAACTTCTTGTGTCTATACTTGTTACTTTAATTACCTGAGTATGTGATGGATTTTCGTGTAACTCTAAGACACTAAATAATCAAATTATTACAATGAATATGCCAACACGCGTCATCATACATACCTCCTTAATTACCTATGGATGAAAAGATGTACTTCTTAAAAGTTAAAATGGTGGGTAGTATAAATGTAAAAAACAAAACAAAATATATGTTTTAGAAATGTAAATACATAGGAATTGAGTGGTATGTATGTAAACACTTTCACCGTCATCAAATTAATAATGTCACATAATAATTACCCATGCTACTGTTTGCACTAGTTATGCCCGAAATCTGCCATGAAAGTCGAACTTATTTAATTTATGCGTTACACTTTGTGTATTGCATATAATGATATAATTTTGCTTAAAATATTTTAAGATGACAAACTCTCTCCAACAACGAAAAATCATTCAATGTGGACGGCGTATGCTGAGATGCATGTATCATCTGATCTCCACTGTTGATTAGAGCTTTTATCAATTTTTTTTTTTTTAAATAGACCCATCAAAATGCAACTTTGATTTGATCAACCGTGGAGATCAGACGGCGCATGCATCTCTGCATAATTTTTCCTCTAACAACATATATCATCTTGCAAGCTATTATTATGAGCCATTTAGAAATATACCACCCAATTTTTACGTATAAAACCTAAACTATTTTTTATATTAATATCCCCCATATCTTTTATATGCAATTTTTAAAATGTGAACTATATGTTTTTGTATTAAATAAGATGCCCTATAAATAAATATTAAAGTTTAGATGTTAGATATGTAAATACGTAGGAATTGTGTGATATATATGTAAATCTTCGTGTTATTATTTATATTTTTTTTTTCTCAGAATACAAGTGGTATACGTATGGACATGAAATAATTACCCATTATTAATTATTTCATAATATAAACAGAAAAAAAACAAATTAGAAATCACAATTAATTATAAATTTTTTTGCAATTAATTGATTAATTATATATTATATTCATCTTAAATAAGTCAAAGTCTTTTAAAATTTATCATAATTAAAAGCTTTTTTCAAAATATTCCAAAACAATTCAATATTCTTGACATATGGAAGATATTAGGCATAACAACAACAACAACAACAACAACAATAATAATAATAATAATAATAATAATAATAATAATAACAAAAAAAAAAGAGAAAGATTATTCATAACAATTACCCAATTTGTTTTGGAAAAATGTTAGATCAGGACTCCTAATGTAGAGCTACGGTTGGAGTCCACTCATATGCGGACACGTGGATGTGACAGAAAAATTTTAAAAAAAAATTATTTTAACGCAGGAAAATATTTCTCCCGTGTTATTCTGCATTATTCAGGTGTTAATGTGATGATATTCATGTGTTATTGTATTGTGAAAATATTCTCGGTATTATAATAACACAATAACATCTGAATAACGCGGAATAACACAAGAGGAATATTCTTCTGTGTTATCGGGATGGATCACAGAAGAGCGCACGCGTTTTCTTGAAACCACGTGTTTATATATGAGTGGACTCCGAACGTAGCTCTAAGTTATGAGTCCTGATGTAATATTCTTTTCATTTGCTTTAGAGGGGAACATATTAATCAATAGCTGTCATTAAATAGCGTTAAAAGGGAAGAAGCCAATTAGCGTCATATTTATTAATTAATTTCATTTGAAAGATAATTCGAATTGTTGCTTTAATCTAAATTAAAAATAAATAAAATTTGTGATCATTTATTTATTTTTAGATGAATATTATACGTTAAAAAACTAATCAAAATATATTTGACACATCTTAAAGTAAAGTCAATAACTATAATTAGGGAGGTTAATGCGCGTTTGAATCTGTGCCCAAAGGTGTAAACGAGTCGAGTTGAGATCGAGCCACTCTGTGGTTTAGCTTTAGTTCGATTAATTAATCGAGCTCAAACTTTTTTCTACGAGTTCCAGCTAGTTCACGAGCCTGCTTGATTAATATAAAAAAGAGAAAATAATATTAGTTCAAATTGGTGATAATAACATAATAAACAGAATGAGCATTTTGGCGATAAATTTTAAAAAATATATATTTGATATAAAATGTTAAATATCAAAATTTTAATATTTTTACTAATTTGATGATAAAACTTTGAACTTTAATATATATTTGAATATATTTTATAATAATTATTTTTTAAACGAGTCAATTCACAAGCGAATGAGTCAAGTCAAGGTTGGCTTCAGCTTGGTTTTGTTAGCTCATTGAGCTTAGCTCATGAGCCGCTTGTCAAGCCGAGTTTGAGCAGGCTCACGAGTCACCTTGATATAAAATGTTAAAGATAAATATAAAATTTAAACTTCAGATGTTAGATATGTAACTACATAATAATTGTGGGATATATATATATATATATATATGTATGTAAGTATTTCTTATAAAGAACTCCCATTGACCATTTAAAAGGCATTATGAGCTCATCTATTAATTAAATGTTAATATTTCAGTCATATGATAATAGTAAACATTAAGAATTTATTTAACTTTTTTTTCATATAATTCATATCACTCTTATTTTCACGAGAAAATATTACATGCGAATAATATATGTGTGAATAGGTGATATTGTAATCGTATTATATGCATAAAATGTGCATTTGATTTTTAATATGATATCAAAGATTCAAAGTGCTATGACTGTAAATATGGAAGTTTATGGGTTAGATATGCAAATACATTAGAATCATGGGGAATGTATGTGAATGCTCCAAAATATAATATTGGGCTTTATTGACTTCTAAGAAATTACTTAAATTATTTTGGCAACCTTTTTCTATTTGTACAGAATCTCACAAAAAATTTCATAATTTATTTTCTTATTATTTTGTCATAAAAAAACCTTATGAGTAGTAGTAATGAGATAAACAAAACTATTATATGGTCAAATAATTTATTATTATTACTATTATTATTATTTGTTTCATATCTTCAAAATGAATTATGGTCTTTGTCTTTGGAAAAAATATTACATTACGTGTGGAGTCCAATGAAATCACGCCACAGGGGAATATTCCTAGTAACACAGGTAACACAGGGGAATATTCCCCTTTTATTATTCAAGTGTTATTGTATGTTATTCATGTGTTATTGTGTTCTAAGAATATTCTTGGTGTTATAATAACACAATAACACATCAATAACACTTGAATAACACTCAATAACACTTGAACAACACGCGATGAATATTCTCGTGTTACCGGGCCAATTTTTTTATCCTTACCTTCACGAGACTCCACACATAACTCCACGTGAGAAGTCCTGATGTAATATTTTTTCTTGTCTTTGACAGAATTATAGGGTTATTATATTATAACATTTTATAATTATTTCAAATCCCTTCGCCGGCCAACCAACACAATCCATTTGTCAATCTTAGGCGTTTAGTTGGCATTTTCTCTTTCGGTTTAGAACCCCCGGTGAAAATTATAAATAAGAAATTTAGCTTAGAATAAGGCAATTTTATACTTTGCGACACTAAGGGGTTATAAGTGTAAATACCAAAATTTGGGCATGAATACAAAGAAATTGTGTGGTTTGTACGCATATAACTCTTAAGAAAATTAGAAAACTACAATGTTCTGTGTGGGGCAACTACAACTTATTGAATAATCTGTTGATTAGTTGATTAAAAATAATATGCTGATAAGTTAAGTATGGTACTATTAAAATTTTTTATTATTTTGGAAAAGTCAAAGACAGAAAACTGCCACCGCACCGCACCTAGATAGATGCGGCGTGAAAATCCTGTTTTCAGCGTTTTCAAAACGCATAAGCTGTAAAAACACAGTTTACCCAAATATGGTAGGTGCGTTTTCAAAACGTCATCGCACTAAATAAACTGCCCCAAATGGGCCCTAAGTTCACTAGTCCGGTGGTGATAGGTATTTAAAATTTTCTTAATAATATGCTTCATGGTCGCATATTAACGTCAATGTAATTAATAGTTAATTGTATGCAGGAATTATGAAAAAAGTAATTACTTTTCACTGGCAATTGTCCGCCTAATTGATATCACGTTAGTTAGTATTTGTGTAAAGCTGTAGATTTAGCTCGCAGATCGTTATCTAAAAAAATTATATAAAATGTAAATAAAATCAAATTTAATGACTTAAGCGAAGAATTCGAGCTGAAATGGATCCAAATGCCTCAATTTGAGCCATCTTGTTTTGATTTTGAGCCGGATTGAGCCTATTTTTAGCCAGAGCAGATCTAAATAACTCAAAATTGAGCTAGCTAGTTTTGATTTTGAGCTGGATCGAGCTCTATTTAATTTCGAGCATGGCTGACTAAAAATATAAAATAATGAGTCACGAGCTGATTTCAAAACAAAGGCAATCCATTCAAGCAGATTT
This sequence comes from Phalaenopsis equestris, assembly GCF_001263595.1. NCBI lineage: Eukaryota > Viridiplantae > Streptophyta > Magnoliopsida > Asparagales > Orchidaceae > Phalaenopsis > Phalaenopsis equestris. Next base: position 2,281,134 of record NW_018164980.1, on the reverse strand, counting down.
CGAGCCTGACCCTTGTTCGCCGTATTTGAGTGTGAGCGCCTAGTCGTGGCACGATTTTAATGCATCATCGCCTCCAACTCACTTTCTAAAGAAATGTGAAGCTGTAACAGATGCGTGCAAGAAAATTCGTTGTGGTAGAGTAATGGATTATCGTCTTGGCGTTGCATGAGGATTCAACACACACTCAGATGAGAGAACAACTTGTGATGACACCAGAAGTTTTAACGCAGAAAACCCATAAAGGGAAAAAATCACGGGACTAGACCCAACACACACTCAGATGAAAAAGAAACAACTTTTGATGACACCAGAAGTTTTAATGCGGAAAACCCATAAAGGGAAAAAATCACGGGGCTAGACCCAGTTATAAAAATCAAATATAAGTTGATGATTACAGATGACACTTGTCCCACAAAAGGGAAAGGGTTATTAAATTTTCCAAGTTACAACGTCGACTAACGGCGTCTGGTCAGTGGTGATCGGCGATGGTCGACAGAAGTCGGCTTTGGTCGCTGACAGTCGGTGGTGGTCGATGGTGATCGACGATGGCAGGAATGATCTTTGACTTGAGCTCACACCTCAATTTCTCTCCCCAATCACACACTCATGTGAGTGGTGGACTCTATTTATAGTGTTCTGGGTGCAATTAATGCAAGAAGATGAACCATTTTGATGGGACGGTCCGGAGAGCTTCCCTTTATTGTATGACATTTGATGGACATTTGAATGCCTTAACAATGTCGGAATCGAGCAATCTTGGGCTCGTTGGATTCGTCTTGTTGGTACGTTTGATTCGACTATGAACTCGCTAGATTCAGCATCTATTTGACCTTACCAATGCCTTCAAAAATCCTCCAAGTGTGGTTTAATGATTTGATATGGGCTTGATCTGACTCAGATTGAACTAGTTTTTATATCATTGGGTCCATCTCATCGAGCCGGTCATTTTGACCACAAGTTTACTGAAATCGGAGCTCTGGATGACTCTTAATTGAAGTTTGGATGTTTATTGTTCAAAATATTACCTCGAGATTCGTGTTAGATGATGAAAATTTGTTGGTGGCATATCATATATATATATACTCTCTCTCTTAATCTTCATCAAAAAGCTTATTATCAGAGCGCCAAAAATAAAAAAAAAATGAAAAAAAACGTGAAAAATTTTATTCATTTGTTGGTTATAATATTATAGACAAATTTAAATAAAATTAAATAATAAAGAAACTTGCATATGCATGCATCAAATCTTATATAATCCACACATTATAACCACATTAGATCATCGATGAGTAGATCACCGAATATACTTGTATCAAATTACACCATTGAAATTAATGAGTGCGCATATTTGAGGGAGTTTCACGTTCATACCCGAACAGTTAAGGCGACAATATTTCAAGACGAGTACTGATTCGTTGAGCTATCTCTACTCATTGTTTGACATGAAAGTGAAAGATCATTAACTCTGTAATACACAAGCATAATTGATGAACCTAGATCATAAGAGCATAGAATATAAAACTAATGATAGACACTTTTATCCATCATCTCAAAAATACCAACTTTTGTTATGATGAAGTTCACCATTTGCAAAAGAAACGGTTGCGCCTATGTCAATACCAAATGAGATTCACCATGTGATTGCTGCATTAGAAGGATTACACAAAGCAGCACAACTTGATGAGATGTGCACTATACCAACTTTTGTTTAAATTTAATGATAGCATATGATCAATTGTTATTTCTTTTTGTATATTATTATATTCTTAAGGCCAGCTGATATATATATCTATATATATATATATATATATATATATATATATATGTTGATTATGAGACAGTGACAATGTGGTTTACCACATTTCAAAGAGAGTTGTAGGTATTGAGTGTATCAGGCACTTACGATACTTGTGCTGGATCATCATCTTCTTACAACATTTGTTGAGTGTTGGTCACTTCAAACCAACTCATTTCATTTATAGGTGGGCAAGATCACTATCATCGTACAGGAGATGACTATAATACTGAGTATTTGAGTTGATGACCTCACAATGGAAGGTTGATAGTTGTTGCCAGAGGCAAGAGGTAAGAGTTATATCTCGATTGCTATGATGATCTGCTAGGTGGCCACCCCATTCAGGTATGTTGTATCATCACCCTGATGATATGAATATTGCATCAATATAGTTTATATAGTGTAGACTAGAGCACATAATTGCATATCCTTTAGATAGTTGAGATGGACATATAACCCGGAGTCGTACATGAATTTTCCTAATATCATCTTCCACAAGCACGTCAGGACATGTATGTACTCGTGCTGCTTGGCTCTTTTATCATTTTGGACACTTTTAGTTTAGATATTCATTTGTAATATTTATCACTTTTGGAGGATATTGACAGTTTTTGGTACTATATTTAAGTAGCAATATTAAAGAATTTGTATAGAGAAATAAAAAAAATAATTAAACATAAGCGAGTTAATAAGGTCGGATGTTTGCATTTACTGTAAGTGTAGTGATAGGGAAGATTTTATATTAGAAGATTTGCATATTGAGTACTTTACCTAGTAGATATCAATGGTAAGGGCATAAGGCGTCGGTATATGTTCCCCAATTCATATAAATTTGCAGTTTCTATCATTATTGTACTTGTAAAAAATGATAGCTTTAATATTGTACAAGTGAAATGAAAATTTATGAGTATATTACTAGCTATGCTTAAGTTTATAGGGATGAGTTTGCTAGGTTTCTAAAGAGCTCGAATTGTTTCAATCAGTTAAATGCATATGTTTCTTCTATTTAATTTTTTCATTTATATTATTACAATTTATATGGCATTCATATGACCTTCAACTATGATTGCACATTACATACCTATATACAGTAGTGGCTGCTATTTGGGAAGCTCATGTACTATTCACATATTGCCATTGTGTACACTAGCAATTTCTTGAGCACATTGCAAAATAATTTGGACATATGGAGTTGCTTCAAGTAGATTTCCAGCATGTTGATTACCATTGAAATAATTGTTTTGACTGGGAAGAGTAGCACCAACTATATATTGATATATCTGCAATGATAAACATGTATATGTTTTTTAGTAGGATGAAATTAACATTGATCATGAGAAAGCCATTACACAATACATATGGCGGTATCGGTTATGGGCCACCTTTTAACTACTCAAGCTCTTATGGAGGATCTAAACATATATTGCCTTCCTTCCCTGCTAAACAAGCAATGATATGCCCTAACTTTGCTATGCTAAAATTTGTCCAATTATCATTTAGATTACTAAATAATTGAGACATAATAAAATTTTGCAACACGAGTTTATTGTAGTGACAAAAGAGTTGATTCAATTGTTCTTTTGTCGCAATAAAGACAATCCAAGGTAGGTGGCAATCAATAGACTCGATAACTCTTGTAGCCAAATGCGATGATCAATTTATTTTTTTGGATACAACACATAAATATAGAGCTATGGCTGTTACACAGGAAATTTGCATTGACATTTTTTTAGTAAGATTAGAAGTGAAGAGGATCAAAGAGGGTCATCCCATGATTGTAACCATTTATATCTTCGACATTTTTTTAGTTCATGATCTTCATAGATGAAGTTGGGACTAGGGCTATAATAAAGTCGAGTCGTGTTGAGTATGCCTTGGATTATAGTTAGCTTGGCTACGTTATAACCTATAAGTTGTTCATGTTCGACTTGAGTTTTATCCAAGCTTGGACGTATATGTTCATAATAGGCTTGATTAGACTTTTTAAATTTATTTGATTTGTATTTGATATATTTATAATAATTGAGCGACTACTTTAATGAGTTAATAAATAAGCTAGAATTCAAGCAAGTACTTGAATTAATTTTCATATAAAGTTAATAACAAATGATTTTACAAATCTAAACAAAGAGCATTTGAATAGATTTCAAATTAATATCTAACAAACTTACAACATTAAGTAAGAAAATAATATAGTGCAAGCTGAAAGCTTTCTTGTAATTTAATAATAAAAATAAGTATCAACAAACTATTTCACTGAAATAATAAAAAAAAGATTAAATTTTATTAAATTATTTTGTGTATTGGCATTAAAAATTTTTATATTCTAGTTAATCATATTTTATTGAAACATTTATCATATAAGATATAAGTTATCATTGAAACGAGTTAGTTCATGAACATAAATAAATGATTTTGATTGTGTTTAAGTAAGGTTTGATTAAGTTTCACGTGCACTTTTAAAAATGATCGAACTTGTTTATATGCTTATTTGAACATACTTGACCGAGTATTAATCGAGCCGATTTTAAGTCATTCATCACGTGTATTGGTTCATTTCAAGCATTATGTTGGGTATTTGGTCTTTCCTCCTCACACCAAGAGGGGCATTTTTGAATATCAATTGTTATAGTAGCTCTTCTCAAGCAGCAATTTTGAATGCGGATTACCAATGAGCAGCTTTAGATGTCATATTTTGTCCAACAAGCTATATGATTGAAGTAGATGATGTGCCTAAGAATTTATAATAGAGGAACATATATAATATGCACATATATTAGTTGTACTATATATCACCATTTTGAGCACTACAATTTGCCACGTAGGCATTTTGAGGTAATTAAATTAATGTAATGTAGCTGATTAAAATTAAATCTCGGATAAAATGGAGGTGGGAAGAAACGTTAACAATGCTTCCATTAGAAAATACAAAACCTTTTGATTTCATAACGAAGATCTATCTTTACATGACTGCATTAGAAATATGATGAATTAAAGAATAATATCCAGAAAATTGAAGGGTCAATCTGTAATTAAAATATCCTTTTATTAACAGATGCAATATATTCAGAATCAATTCAATTCAGATTGTTGAAAAAATTAGGGCGAAGAAAAGCAAAAACGACACAAATTTAGAAGAAAATAGAGATTTAATGAGGTTCGGCAAAGATGCCTACGTTCTCGGGAGCAGAGCGGCGATTCCTTTCACTATTCAGAAAAGGGTTTACAGAAATCAGAGATACCTTCTGAGGTTACTAACAGGTCTGTTTATAACCCCAGGAGTAAACCCTAGGCACAATATGTAATTATAACAGTACCATACCGTTGGGCTTTGCCCCCGCACCCCAACCCACGTAACTTCCCAATCTGGACAGATTCTTCCGTTCCGCTCCAGTATATGTCCCTATATGATATATGAGCCATACCATAACACAAATGAATGTTGTAATTTATGAAATTCAATACAAGAGAAAATGTCGAGCCTTTGACTATTAATCCTGTCTCCAAATGTTAGAAATGTCATCACACTATGTTTTAGATATTTATTCATAAGAAAGATGTACATGCATACCACTTAATTTCTATGTATTTACATATCTAACCTCTAAATTCCAATTTTTACATATATGCTAGCTTACTCATGCATTAAAATGTCCATTTCATGTTTTTAAAATTAAAATATTCATTTTTTTAAAGTAATATGATAAATTTAGGTAAAAAGGGAAAGTTTATAGGTTAGATATGTAAATACATAGGAGATTATCATATCAATTTTGCAACTATTAATAGTCCTCAGTCCACATTAAATTGCTCTCGTGAAACTTGAAGAGGACAGGACTAGCAATCCACACCCGGACTGATCAACCACCGACGTCCTTTAATTAAATCTCTCTTCTTTTCCTTCAATTCAACCACTTTGTTTCTTCAACATATTTCATGGATTTCAGTCGTTCATGGCGCAGCAAATCTTCTTCCTCTTTTTCCAAATACACCTCTCTCATAAAGCCATCCGCCAGCCAACGAGATCTCCACCAAAGACGTCAAAACATTACAAATTATGAACCGGTGTCACCCATAGTGACTTGCATGGGCCGAATCAAGCGCTCCAAGATACCGCCGCCACCGCCGCCATCTCGCCGCCGTGACTTCCACATCTTTTCGGTCTCTAGAGTTTCTTCTTACAATCAATACAATCCAAATACAAAAAAATATGCATGTGCGTGTTCTGTGCCTAATAATTGCTTCAGGGGCTGCTCTCGGGCAATCTGCAAACCGAAGAAAGAGACATTGGAAGTGGAGGAGATGGACCCTCCTCTTCCCGTGGAGAGAAGGATGGTGAAGCTATGTTTTGAGGAGAGCTTGTGGAGGAGAAGGTGTAGGGATAAGGGTGATCTTGCAGAGCTGAAGCTTTGCCGGCCAGTGAGGCTGACGGTAGTTGAGTCGGCGGCGAACTTTGGCATGGTAGCTTAGGATTTGATTTGCTTTTTTGTTTGTTTGTTTGTTATGTTATATAATTTATTTTTTTGTATGTTATGTTATGTTTTGCGGTATTTGCATGCATAACACCCAAGTCCTATATATTTACATATTTAACAATTAAACTTTATTTTTTACAGTTATACTGCCCAATATTTTCATATCTCATAAAAATATCACTTTTTTTAACTTTTAAAAAAGTGTTCTTTTTATCATTTCAAATGTAGTAAGATGGCATATGTTAGATATATAGATGCACTGTAATTAAGAGTTGTGTGTGCGTGTTCTTTTTTATTTTCCTTTATTTTTTTTTAAAATTTTGATCTAGGAAAATGGACGTGTCAAATTTAGAAACTTGACCAAATGACCACACCCTTACTTAAGATTCACTAAGTCATATTTATTGTGTACAATAGTGTTTCTGATGGTATTGAAATAATTTATCTTCTTATAATTGCATAAAATGATCGTAATTGAGTAAAATAAATTGAGACTAGCACCGAAAGTTAAGAGACCTATATCTAAAAAAATTAGGAATAGAAAAACCCTGAGTTAAAACAATTCTCTTCATGAGTGTTAAATACTAATGTTGCATTTGCATATCTATTTGATAAGACTAATAACCTTTTAATGTTTGTCACAAGATTCTAGCCTAATCAACCTAAAGAAACTAAAAGAACATCATACGATTGAACCATCTTTCTTATGCATTATATTAGTTGGATTAAAGCTTATTTTTGAACCTATTCAATAAACTTAGGCCTCTAGTCTAATCTTATATATTTGGCCAAATAAAATTGGCCTATTAATAGGACTATTAAGTTTTTTAATATATTGAAATGCTAAGTGCTTGGCTCTTAACATTTTTCTATGAAAGCTAGATCTCTTTATCATATTGCAAGTAACTTTGACAAAAATCGATTGATAGGACAAGGCCAAAGTTATAGCATTGATTGGCTCTGACTAATAATCATAGTGTTTCTAACATTTTTTTTGTTTATTATTGGCTTCCAAAGACCCTTTATGAGTAGAAATATGTACCATCTCAAATGGTTAAATAAATAAAAAATTCCTTAAAGGTACAAGGAAATGCATGAAATTTTATATTTTTTAGAGATTTTCTCTCAGCAGCCAGAGGAAATAAATTGAATTTTATTTTTTTCATTGTGTATAAATTTCACTTAAAAAGTAGGATAAAATTATTAATTATATACTTAGAAGTTATTTCCTTAAAACAATAAGATTTAAGGCTAGGATTAATGTTAATTTCAAATTGATATGATCTTCTACATAATCATCACTTAATACTCTTAATACTCTCAATATTATTGTTGCGTGCTAAAAATTTACGACGGCGAAGTAATATATTAACATCTTGGTGTTGTTTAAATACTACATGAATGATGGCCTTTCCGACGGTTTAATTTTGTTGGTTATAATTAAAAAAAACCGTCGCTTTTGATATTTCTGACAGTTTATTGATAGTTTTAAGCTCGTAGGTAAAAACACTTGTCAGTTATTTGAAAATTGAATGATATTTTGATAACAAAAAATTAATGACACATAACCAATAAATTAATGTCATAGTTTTTTTTTTGAGAAAAAAACAAGTGATCATTTTTTCATCAGTTTATAAAACCAACAAATCAACCCTCGATAATAGCAATAGCTTATATATCGTAAAAATGTCTCACTCGTCCGTTTTTTGAAGCAAACAAACTGTCAAAAACTAAACGAATAACATGAGTTTCGTTTTCTTACATTGAAAAAATAAAAACGAAAACTGCAAGGTTAATCTCAATTGAAATAGTTTCAGATGCAGGTTACATGTCTTTACTAACCTTGACTAGCCGGAAGCAATACTACATAAATAAAAGTCATCGACGTGACTTTTGCTAGGTGAGTGGTGGAATGTGTTGGGGAAATGATAATGACCCGACTGTTATGATGGCAGACTAATGCAGAGATCGAGTGCTAGAAAGTTTGATGCCAGCACCGTTGGTAGTTGTTGGTGGTTCAGTGGCTGAGACGTTGGTCTGGCGGTGGCAGGGGCTCGATGGCATTGATCAGGCAATAGTGGTCTAGCAGTGACGGTGGCCAGACAGCTATCGAGCAACAATGGTTCAGTTACATGGCACCAGTGCTCCAGTTGTGGCAACTACTCAACAATGATCACTAGGCAGCGGTGGTTCGACAACAACGACCATACGACAACTGTCGGGCAACAGTGGTCCGACGAGATTGTTGTTCAACGACGATAGTCGAACAACGCTGGTTTGGCGGTGATGGTTGTTCAATGGCAATGTTCAAACAACGATGGACTGAGAACAGTGGCGGTTGACGAAAGCGACTAGGCAATGATGGCAGTGGTCCAATGGTAGCGGCAGCTAGTTGATGTCAGCCCAATAGTAGTGGAACTCAATAATCCTTAAGAGCTTGTTGCTCCTTCAATTTCTCCTCTAAATTCAGGCCCCCCATAATGAAGAGAGTGAGGGTGTACTAATAGATACTGTGAGTGACATGCTCTATAAATATTAGATAAATCTGGATAACTCCATCGGACGGCCCAGAGTGATCTCTTTAATGTGATGATATTTTATGAGCATTTAAGTGCCTTCATGATGTTAGAATTAAGTGATCTTGAGCTGATTGGATTCGGTTCGTTGAGACACTCGATTTGACTAGAAACTTGTGAGATTTGAGTACCATTTTCCCTCCCAAAGTATATTTCAAAGCTTCTAAATATGCTTTAAGTGCATGACCTGAGCTCATTTGGATTCCAGTCATATCATTTTTGATGTCATCTGATTCATCTCTCTCAAAACTTACGCTTGATCATATATATAAGTGTAGGTGTTTCCAAAAATTTGATTCTTGAAGTTTTTGGTCACAATATGTGTCGAGATTTGTGCGGATCAATATGATTTTATAGAGACGTATTATGATAAGAATTCAAGATTATGATAAGATTTTCCACATAATCAAAATTTAATAAAAAAAAATTATAAAGTTTGTGAATTATCAATGACTATTATGAAGGGTCTCAGATTGAACGAGAGGTTAAAACATCTGAAGACCGGCCATTGTCATTATTTTTAACTATTTGCATGAGCCAATTAAGTTTTAAGTTTTATTTATTTATTGATTTGGGTTAACCGTTTTGACCGATAGCGACTTATAAAATGTTTATCCGAAGACATTAATATGACTAATCTCCTGAATGAAATTAATGAAGTTAGAAATCAAATGAGTTTATTAAAATCTAATTTAGCTTAAAATTGGCTTTGATATCAATTAAGGGTATAAATGTATAATTTAAGCACAAATAGATAAAATCAAATTTTATTAGGCAATTTTACAAACATACCACACAATTCTTATGTATTTACATATCTGACACCTAAAGTTCGGTATTTACATTTATGTTATGTTGATGTTGTTAATCATTGCATGAAAAGATGTATTTCATTTTGCACAAAAAAAAATGTGCAAGTACTGATCTCGATGGGATCTAACAGTTCAGAAGGGAAAATTAAGATGAAAGAGGACCCACTAACATAAGATCATGAGGTCTTCTTGTTTGATTGAGTGAAACTCTCTGAACCAAGTTATCACGGCCAAAGCCGACTGAACAACGAGATTGACCAAAGACAACCAAAGAATATTATTAAGAATGAGTTATTCAGCTAGAAACGAGACAAAGAGGTATTTGAGCCAATCATAACGTATATGAAGGTTGATCCAAGGGAGGATTTTGTTCCCATCCTAGTTGGGACCGCCCTGAGAGTCCTCATTAGCATTCAACGATCAATAATTAGGGCATATCAACCAACCGACCTATATTGACAAAACTCGGTAGACAAAACTAAATTAGCTAGCCAAGTTGATCATGCTGACCTAAAGTTGACATAATTAAGGACACCCAACCTAATCAAAAAGCTGTCGGATGACAGGTTTATGCACATAAAATACAGGAACTATCCCAATACTGACTCTTTTATAGCAAGAGAAAAAAATTTAATATCGTCATATAACATCTCTTCTATAAATAGAAGAATTATTTTATGAATAACACACGAATGATCACAAAAAAAAAAAAAAATGTTCGCTCTCTTTTCTTCTCTTTCGCTCTCTCCATCTCTTTTACTTGCACTCTATTACTTGGGTGTGATTCACGGACAAATCAAGATTCAACACATTTTTAGAATGTCACTAACATTGATATTGTTAACCTAATAATAAAAAAATTAAGTGATATATGTGCATATAAATATGAAAGCTTAGGTTTTAGACATGTAAACATATGAGAACTATGTTGTATGTATGTAAATGCCCCATTCATTAATATGAATGAGTACTCTATTCAGCATTTATAATTTTAGGAACGAGAGCTATCTGGGGGCATTCATAGTATCACCATACATATTAAAATATGGAAGATTTACATACATACCACTAAATTTCTATGTAATTACATATCTAACATCTAAACTTCAATTTTTTACGTATGTGCCACCTTGTTTGTCTAAGAAAATATGTATTTTACCTTTTCAAAATTAAAATAATGTTATTTTTTATGTGATATGAACTATTTCCGTGGTATTAATATAAAATCAGAATATAGGTGTTGGACATTTAAATACATAGATATTGGGTGATATGAATGCAAATGCATAGACATAAATATGTATTTTACCTTTTTATCCAGAACATAACTAAGATGTCATTCTTTCCTCCTCCCTCTCAAGTAAAGAGAAAGGGTCCTTTTATAACCTCTAGGGAAGGCACATTTTTGTCCTTTGGTGAAGAACTTTCCTCAAACACGTGATCAGACGACTCATATTGATCTCCATTGATCGGAGCCTGAGACACCCAATTTGAATATAAATATGTTAAATTTGGTATTCATTTGATCATATGTTTGACAATCCAAAATCTCTAAAAATGTTTTAATTGTTTGATCCAGGATTGCTTGGATTCAAATTGAACTGATTTTGGTCGTGAACTTGAGACGATCGGTTTGACTATGAAGTCAGACCTTGCTGAATTCAAAGCTCTGGTTGATTTTAAATTTAAATATGATAAATTTTTTTTCTAAAAAATGTCTTGAATTCATGTAAGATGATAAAAATTTATCGAAGATGCATCAGCACTGAACCACTATGTCGTGGATAAAAGCGCACGTGCATATAATAAAAAAACTAATGCCTTACTTCTACATAAACATTCACTATGCATATAAATAAAATACGTTTATTAGGAGAATGTAAATTTATATGAAAACCCAAAAAGAAAAATAAATTCATGAAATTTAAAATGATACGTACATATTACATGCATGCAATCATTCTGTAAATCGTGCGCTTAGATTTCCTTACCTCTATTGGTTTATTATAAATATATTATTTATTTATTATTCCCATTTTGGGTGCTTTGACCTTTTTGTTTCCTTAATTTTGCTCAGGGGTTAAACCATTTTCTGAGGTTTTCTTTGATTTTTTTTTCTTATTTTTAGATTTATTTTTTTAGCTTTTTTGGCTATTTTTATTTTTAGCAAATCACCTAGTAATTTAATTTGCAAATAATAATATTTCTAGTGTTCTAAAAAAGAAATGGTTGGCAGTCAGCTCTACCAAAAACGGCTTGCGGTTTAGAAGATGTTGGGAGCAACCGACGCCTTGTTTTGCGGTCCGAATTTGTGGTTAAATTTGGGTCTAAACAAGAAACAAAAATCGGTTTATGATAAGATTCGATTCGCTTGAACGGACGGCTATAATAACTGATGAAGCACACGTGTCATCTTACAAAAAATAGAGACGCAACAATTTGCCAAAAAAAAAAAAAAAAAGAAAGAAAAAGAGAAAGAAGACGGAAGGATTTTGGGAAAGACGAAGCATTGACCGATTCCGTTTCCGTCTTCTGAGATTCGCGTTTGAATTCTAATTTGATCGGATCGAAGCCACCGCCGGCGAGGCGACAGAGATCGGGGATTGAGCGGCGGACCACCGGAGGGAAAGGGGTCGTCGGTGGAGATGAGGAAGAAACTCGGCACTCGATTTCCGGCGGTATGTCGTTTTCCTGATCTTTGTTTGCTCTTTGATTTGTGATTTCTGCGAGATCGATTAGGGAGCGAGGCATCTTGGGGATTTACTCTGATATTTTGTGTTGTTGAATAGAAATATGCGGATGTATGTCGAATCTCTATTACGTTGTGGGCTTTAAGGGCTCGGATTGGATGGTCTATGGTTCTGGAATTGACTTCCCCGCGGTGATCCCTCCGCTTCTTAATTCGATAGCGTACATGTGTTTTTGATGCCTTGGTTCCGGTCTTTTGAATTGCATCGTTTTTTTAGGTTAGAAATCCGGTACATCGAGCTCCGTTTCAATCTAAGCTCAACACCGATTTCATTAACCGGTTGTACTTCTATTATTTACACGATTTCAATGTCCCAATAAGTTTTGAGCTGGATGAATCAGTTTGTTCAATCGATATTTTTCTCCTTAGATTTTATTGGTATGAACTCTGGCATGCTTATCAAATGAATACAAGTTTGGTGAAGTCGGGTTTGGAGTAATTGTTCGTGCTTATTTGGACATGTACTTTATGCATATCTGCAAGCTGAGCTGTTCGATTGCTGGATTAGTCAGGATTTATACATGATTTATCGACAATTCTGGTGCCTGGTTGAAATGGACATTATCCAACGAAATCTTAAATCCTATTTCACTTCCGTTTCTGGCTAAATCTCTGATTTTAGCGGAAGGAAACGCACAAAGGGTCGAGAAAGATGTGGAAATACCCGTAGATGACGACTTCGCCTGCCTCCGTGGCTTATTCGCATCTTTTCCTTCGGGTCTTAGACAGGAGCAGAATGGGAGGAAGACGATGGCTTCATACTTCCGGATCCCGTTGATGAGGTGGAGGAAGATGAGGGTTTCAGATAGATTGTGGAAGGGAGGAAGACGAAAGTGTTGGATATTATAGAAGGCGGAGGGAAGTTTAAGATTTATAAATTCTTAATGAAGAATTAACTAAATTATTATTTAATTACGTTAATTACAATTTGATTGATTTTATTAAATTTATACAAAATTAAATATTGATTAGTACCAGGAGATTAAAAATATTAGCTTAATTAAAATTAATATTGTTTTTATTTAAATTGACTCTATGCAATTTGTTATTTAATTACTTAATTAATTACTAATTGATTATTGAAACATTATATTATGCTAATTAGGAATGGTAAATTATTAATTAGCAATTTATTGAGATATTATGTTATGCTAATTAATGATTGATTAATTTAGGGGAATTGTACTACATTATTAATTTAATTAATAAAATACAAATAATTAATTAGTATAATTTAAATGGAAAAAGTAAATTAAATTAGTCTTAATAATTGCATTATCAATATTTAATATTTGAATTATATTTGAACTAGTAAGCAAAGATCCTAAAGCAAGTTCCAAACAACTTAACATGATTGAACTGGATATAACATCTGTTATATCAAATCATTTTTGGAGATTTAACTACATCAAATCCTGATTTACAAGATTTATCAATTGCTACTTGAGTTAAATCTTATAAGTTGTCATAGGGGTTGTTAGTTAGTCAAATTTAATCAAAATTTATGCGAAAATTAGCTTAAATTCTGTCAAAAGGTGGAAATGGATATTTTAGTCCTACAAATTTTTGAATATTACTTTACTAACATTTTGACAAATTCCAGATTTACTAAATCAAAGAGTTTGGCAGATTTAAGGGATTTAACAAATATAAATATGTGGAAGGTTGAGAAAGATAAAGAAAAACGTACCTTTTGATGCCTTTGCCACCAAGCACCTATTGCTTGATTATTTTTTTTAGAGGATTCCAAGAGGTGCAAAGATGAGAGTTTTAGATACAGTTGATGCACCCTATAAGCTCTTGCTATGACTTTTTTGCTTCTCTTTTTATGAAGGGATTTGAATAGGAGAGGAAGGAAGGGAGAGAAAGAAACATGTTTTAATTACTACGTTTTGCTAAATTAGAATTTAATTAATTAATTAATTAATTAAAAATGTAGTTAAGCAAATTAGTATTATTTATTATTTAATTTGAGTAATTATAAATTTTTGTATGTAATTCGATTTATAGATTCCTAATTAATAATTAATTAAAATGTATTATTATTTTAATTGTAATTTAATTAGTTTAATTAGAATTTATAAAAATTTAATCACTATTAAAAATTAATATTGGAAAGTTAAAAAATATTAACTTAATTAAATTAATATTATTAAATTTTAATTAAATAAATAGAATTTTTTCTTTAATTGGCTTAATTAATTACTAATTAATAATTAATTGAAATTTTGTTTTATGGTATTTAATTAATATTAAAGTAATAATTAATAATTAATTAGTTTAATAATTTTTTTTAATGATTACATAGCTTAGTAACTTATTAATTATTGATTTATGTAATTAAAAATAATATAAATTAAATCAATCTAAATTAGTCTTATTGTTTATATCATCAATAATTGATATTAAAATTTTATTTGAACTAACATATCTAAATTCTGAATTAAGTTGTCAAATATTCTATTATGATGTAGCCAGATTTAACCTTTATCATACTAAGCAGTTTTCAATATTTATTAAAACCAAATTTACATGAATTACCATTCCAACTTGAGTTAAATCCTACTTACAACCAAATAGCCCCTTAAGATTATTTAGTGTTTATAAAGGCCTGAATATCTTTGTGCTCCTTGTTGACGAGATTTTGAGAGGATGATTGTTTCTCTTGTGTTTTGTTTGCTACTTTTTTAAAAATGGAGTTGTTGGTTACAGAACAGGCGAACTTAAGTTTAAAACATTGCCATCCTTAATTGTATTGCCTCTTGTGGTGTTTTCTTTCAAATGTATATTGATCTTATTATCAAATACATATTTTTAGGGTATGTTTGAGGCAGTTGTGGTTGTTTGTAAAAGTAATGTAGAATTGTGTGTTAAAATTTTTTATTGAAGGTTTTTATGGGTATTATAGATTATTTTCCTCTTGAAACAATAAAACAACAATTTTTTCTTACAACTGTTGTAGTTTAATAGATCTGGTTTAAAAAGTTACTTCTCATCATAAAAGCTTTTGTAAAGCATGAGTTATAGCCAGGCAGAATTGTGGCTGCTGTTTGAATAGTAAAACATAAAGAAAAAGTGTAACTTAAATTGTCCCATAATCATCTAAGGGTGCAGTGTTGCTTATGATTTTACGTACACAAGTTTGATGATTCTCATGTGGCATTAGTTATAGACTATATGGCATTGAACTTTGTTTTTACAACAACTTATGCCTTTATTCACTTTTTGTTCTCTAATTCTTTCTCAGTGCCTATTAATGGCATCTTTCTCCTTGTTTGCAAACCAATTTATTCAACTTAAATCTTCATGGATTTATGTATATCATAAAAAATGTTTAAACATACATGTTTGAATATTGATATGCACTGCATGAAAAAAATTCTTGCTAGATAAATGTTTTGTGGCACGAGCACTGTGTAGGTAATTATTTATTTTCTTTCTTTTTATTGCATTCAATGCTGTGAGCCGGATCTCGTAAAAGAGTTTTGGAGTAGTTCTAAGTTTATTTTTATCTATTTAAGCAATATGGGAGAAGAATTAGGTACTTGATTTTCCTTGAGATGCGAACTGTGCGTGATCTGTGCTTGATTAGATGGGGGTTTTGTACCATTTTAGGGGTTCTTTGGGATCACTTCTGATTTTTATATTTTATTTTTTTGTTTTTATTTTGGTCTTTATATACTTTTAATTGAAATAAAAAATGTTTGATATGTTATAAATGTTTAGTTATTTTTAAGAACAGTTGAAACAATTTTTATATGTTTCGAGTGTTTTTAAAAGCAAGCTAATTTATTTTTTAAAACAAAAAATAAAAAAATGCAAAAAAATACTAAGCAAAAATGTTTTTAAAATATTAAAAAAACAAACAAAAAATAAATAAAAGTGATCCCAAACAAGCTCTAATACTTTACATATTTTCATGTTTTGTGTCTGCTTTGTAGATTATTATTTTTTGTTGATGTGCTCTGGGATTATTGGGCAATGATTTTAATACTGATTATTGTTTTTTTTTTCATGCTCAGTCGCGAATAAAGAAGATAATGCAAGCAGATGAAGATGTTGGCAAGATTGCATTAGCAGTTCCTCTTTTAGTTTGTAAGTTACAAGTTTAATTTTTTTATTTCCAAATAAAAAGGCTTTAAGTTTCTGGACTGTGACATTTTTTTTGAATAGTTATTACATGTGCATGCTGTTTTGCTATACTTAATTATAAGTTTTCTTTTATTTTTGTAGCTATTTTCTTGGAGCATTTAGATAGGTTTTTCTTAATAGGTGTTAGAAAAGATAGGTTCTACCTATCATTTACATAAATAATTAGAATTTTTTTTTCTTAGTTGAGCGTTTTATGAAGAGATTTGATTAGCTCAGTACTGTGTGCCATACTTAACATATTAAAGAATTTGCCAAATCATGCACAAGGGAATTATTTGAGGCAATATAACTTCTTTGAATTTGCATACCTCAGTAGTGTTTTATTAATTGTTTAAATTCAAGTTGAATCTTTGGATATACTTCCTCTTCCTCCTCAAGGTTTCTATTACTATTATATATATATATATATCTTTTGTCAAGTTGGTGTAGAGGCCAGTCCAAGTTTGCATGCCCGCACATGTGGCAAGCAAACAAGCAATTTAGTCCCATAATCTCATATTTCTCCATTTTTGTCCATCAACTATACAAAATTGATTCATAATCATATCTAAAGATTAAGTGGGAACATATACATAATTCATTCATAATCATATCTCAGGGATTAAATTAGGATCAATATTATATTACAATTTCTACATGAGGGGACATATTGGATCAATATTTAACAGTCAATTGACTAAATTGGAGATTACATGAATAATTTGAAGATTATCTTGAGATTTAATTTATTTAAATACATATATGATATACTTCTCTCTTCCCATGAAAATCTTAAAATTATATTTTGATGTCAGAACTTTATCATACATCATCTTCAATACCATTACAACTAGTGAGATAATGACTTCATGTAGTTATAGATCATCTAATCGTTTGTTAGAGCCACCAATATGCTCGCTTGATATTTAGAAGAATCTAATCCAAGGCCTGTCATACTTTACCATTGCTAATAATGAAGTAATCGCATGCCATCTTAACTAGGCTATGATGCTGTTGAACAGTGAGCATGCACATATATTTATTTTGATGAGAAGGAAAGTTTTATTCGAAATTTAAGCTTGTGTTCCCGGCTGCATATTTTTTCACTGTATTGTATTTATGGCCTGCTTGCAGCAAAAGCCCTCGAATTGTTTCTTCAAGACTTGTGCAACAGGACTTATGAAGTAACTCTCCAAAGTGGCGCAAAAACTTTAAATTCTTTGCACCTGTAAGTTTAATTTTGCTCTAATTACTATTACACATGCTGCTTGAGGTCAATGTTTTTCTGTGAAGTTTCCCCTTTTTGTTTTCTCTTGGGTTATAAAATATTTCTAGAAGATAAAGTATGTACAAAGCAAAGACTTGCATGCTACTGCTGTGTTTATTGAAAAGTTTCTTTAACAGGGATTACAGAACTGCATAATATTAATGCTTACTTGGATTGTAGATTTTAATCATGTTGAACTAAGTTGATTGAGCTACTGATTATGCTTGTTTTGGCTAAGCTGCCAAATGTGCAACTTTATATGATGAATAATTATGTCTCTTTGATAGAATTTAATTTGTATGTTAAGATATGCTGGACCACTTTATTGAACAACTTGGTGCATTATAAAGCAACTGAGGCTGTCTCAAAACTTGTACTGTATTCATGAAGGAAGTCGATTGAGATTTATTTATTTGGGGTCAGCGTACCAGCTCAGGAAAATAATTTTGCATTATAAATTTTAATGCCTTTCTTGAGCTTGCATTTGATCAAATCAACTTCATTTTGAAAAAACTTGTTGCTTGAATCATTGCTTTTTTTTTTTTTTTGCGATATTATATGATTCAGTCTAAGATCTTTGCTTTTTTCTGAGTTTTTAGAAAACAATGTGTGAAGATGTATAGTGCATTCGATTTCTTAACTGCTGTTGTCAACAAGGTACCGACCCTTGGTGGCACGGAATCGTTTGGTGATGAAAAGGGAATAACCCGGAGGAGGTAACTTGAATAAATATGCTTGTGGCTGTATTGATTATCTATACATTTTTAAGAATCCACGACTGATCAAATATTTTCAACCGGCAGAAAAACTATTGAACATGAAGGGGATACAGCGGCAGACAATTCAAGGTTAGCCAAGGTGGTAAGTGGGTCAATAACTTTGTTTCTCTGTATAAATTTAAGATTTCTACTGGTTCATATTGTAAAGCTCGCATTTTGTTTTCCTAGTGTGCTCTTTGTCCATATTCTGAAGAGTGTATTTTCTGCATTAGCACATTGTATCTGACTAATATAGAGGTCATTAATAGTAAAACTATTATACGACATACTGACATATTGCTTCCTTACTTGACTGGGACATCTGCATAATCACCATTTGTGAACACCATGGAGATAACTGGTGTTCCTGAAGAGTTTTCTTAATGGTGACAACTTTGATTAAAATGATCATAACTTTCTGGTTATTTAACTAATATAACATTAGCTTGAACCAGTTCAAATGATCTGGGAAGCTATGTGATTTGTGGACTTCCCCTAATCGGTGGTTTAAATTAGCAGAAATTATAACATAACTTCGGGATGTTTGGCTTTAATAAGATGAGTTTAAACCAGATCAATGATCTAGGAGACTATACAATTTGTAAATTGTTCCCATTTGAATTCATATTAATGCTCTGAGAAAGAAATATATTGGCTATTTTGTGAATAAAATGTCTAGTAATAAAGTTATAAATTAGCTACATGGAGCTGCAATATTACATATTTATTTATTGAAGCCTTAAAGAGTAATTAGGCCACCTTTTATACAGTTAACAATTTTACGAAGGGAACATAGTTGTACTTTCGTTTGTGAAGTATGTGTTAAATAGGTAATTATCTAGAAAAAAGTGGCGTAATACTTGATTTATTTATTAATTCAATGGGTACTTATATCTAAGAATGTTTAGAAAATAATTCGAAACTATACAATTCTGAGAAACAAAATAGTTTAAATTTAAAAACTGCTGTTTTGATCTGCTAGCAATCTGCCCCTTGCTACCTTCTAATTTTTCCATTTAGGGATCAACTCTGTTGGTCTTCTTTCCTTGATTAGTATGTGAATCCGTCATCCCTTGCAGTCATTCAATTTTGTGAGCTTGGGAGCAATCCGTGGCCTTCCTCCTTCCTAGTTTAGTTATGAATCCGTGACTTATTGATTTTCTTGTTTACACAGGAGTTGCAGCACATTACCTTCCTTGTTTTGCAAACCATATTGGTTGATTCTAGGCAATTTCAACCCATCATCTCAAATTGGATGAGAAAGATCTTTTGTAGTTTGCTTTAGATATTTTTAAACGAAATATTTCAAAGTTCTTTCAGCAATTATGTCAGCGAGTTGACCAACTGTTGGAACATTTAGATTGCAAATTAACCCTTTTTTTAATAAAAATTTTTAAATCAAATTTCACATTTTATACTAGATTAAGTCTCGGGCTCTATCAAATTTTGAATCTCGAGTTTTATGAAAATTTGATACGTTTGATAAGGGAGCTAATTGATAAAAAAATGACAGATTAGGAAAGAAGAAAGAAAGGAGAAGATATCCAAGTAGAAAATTCTATGCTAAGCAACTTTTACTTCAAAGATTTGGGCTGGCTCTGAAATCAAACTATTGAAGAGAACAACAGAAGCCTGAACAAGATCATATTCATATACAAATAAAGATAATATTAATAATAATGAAAAATAAATAAATAAAAATCACCTGAACACAAAGATCGAGGCAGGAAGAATAAAGCATTGTTTGTGGAGATAATTAGATAAACTTCCTCATATACAATTTTATTATAATGTTATACTACTAGTAATAATAATAATAAAAATAATAAAATAAAAATAGCTGTTCTAAAAACTTACCCATTTCATTAATGACTTAGACTTTTATAGAGCCTTACAACATTTACAAATAAATCCCTAGACTTCTCCTATTTATAAATAGGACTCTACATTCGATACAAATCTCAACACTCCCCTTCAAGATGGGCAAAAGATATCCAATAAGCCCATCTTGTTACATAGTCTATGTTACATAATCTAGACAAATCTAATGAGTTAAGTCCTTTGGTGAGGCAGTCAGCCACTTGCTCTTCAGTGGCTACATGACTTAGCTCCAGTAGTCCATTATTTAGCTTTTCCTTGATGAAGGATCTATCAATCTCCGCATGTTTTGTTCTATTATGTTGCACTAGGTTGCTGTTGATGTTGATCGCTGACTGTTGTCGCACCATAACTTCATTTAAGCTCCTTGATCCACCTTGAGCTCTACCAACAAGGCTCTTCACATCATCTCCGTAACTCCTAAGGCCATGACCCTTTACTCAGTACAACTCGCCCAATTAGAGTCACAATAGCCCTCAATGCTTACATGTCCATTCTTCATGAAGATCAACCTCTTCTCTGGTGCACGCTTCAGGTATCTCAAAATCTGATACATTGCATTCATGTGGCCCTTCCTCGGATCATGCATGTAGCGACTAATCATGCGTAACGCAAATGATATTTCTAGACGGGTGTCACTCGAATAGATGAGACGATGTACCAACCTTCGGTATCTCTCGTCATCAACGGGCTCTTGCCTCTGCACTCAACTTTTCCTTCTGATCAATTGGTGACATTGCAGGCTTGCATACCAACATGCCTGTCTTTGTGAGCAAGTCTAGCACATACTTCCTCTGAGATAAAACAATTCCCTCTGCTCCACGAGCCGCCTCAATCACAAGTAAGTGTCTAAGTTGTCCCAGGTCCATCTCAAATTTTTTGCCCAATTTTGTCTTTAGCTGCACAATCTCTCTCATCATCATCAGTGACTATCATATCATCCACATACACGGCAAGCTAGTAATTTGATCACCATGTCGTTGAAAGAACACTATGTGGTCGACATTGATCTGCTGATAGTTCATGCCTACCATTGCTCTCCTGAACCTGTCAAACCAAACTTGAGGAGACTGTTTCAACCCGTATATGGAGTGCCTTAGTCTATATATCTTGCCCTTTATTTGGTTTGTACCGAAGCCTGAGAGAATCTCCATGTACACCTCCTCTAACAGATCCTCATGAAGAAAGACATTCTTCACATCCAACTAGTATAACCTGTCCTGATTGTGCTCATCTTCTCCACTGGTGCAGATGTTTCATCATAATCAATACCATACATCTAACTACACCCTTTCATCACCAACCACGCTTTCTAGCGATCAATTTTTCCTTTTGAGGTATGTTTCACGGTGAAGATTCATTTGCAACCGATTATCTTTTTCCTTATTGGTAGTAACACGAGTTCCCATGTCCCGTTCTTCTCGAGAGCGCCAGGTTTCTCCAACATCACAGCCTTCTACTTTGAATCCTCCTTAGCTACCTGCCAGAAGGTGGTGAGATATAGAAACAATGTACAAAGATGTAATGAATGCTTTGTATGTAGGTGATATGTTAGAGTATGAGACAAATTGAACAATTTCATGTGAGAAACTAAAAAGATCAGAAGAATAACAATCAGGATAATGAACTCCATTGCTGCGAGAGGTTCTTCTTAAAGTCATGGAGTGGGAGGAGAAGAAAAATCATATCACTCGTTTAATCTGATTGTGAGGTGGATAGTTTTGGTGTCTTAGGAGTCGGGATAGAACGGGGCAAGAGACTTGATGACATGAGTGACACGGTGGGCACTATTCTCTCATTCTATCTTCTGCTCCTTGTATACACTTTGCTCTCCTTGAGCTTGAATACCACCACCTTCTAACTCATTTTCCTCTTTTTTTGGGCCTTTCTTAGCTGATCATTCCCACACAATGGGACAAAACATCGTTCCCACATATGCTAATCTCGCACCATCACTTCTCTTCCCCTCTCGCTTCATACCTCCAACATATGGTAATTCACTAAAGGTTGAGGTCACTGCCAAGGTGTAGTATGGTTCGAATTTTGTAAAAGTCACATCCATACTCACAAACATTTTATTCTCTGTTGGGCTCCAACAAATATACCCCTTCTCCGTGGTAGAATAACTCACGAAAATATGTTTCACAGCTCTGGGTTCAACCTCTCTAATGATGGTCTATTATCCTTCATAAAACATAACATACACAACCAAATAACTTTAATATAAGCATCCCTCCTTTATCTCCTTTCAACAATTCATAAGTAGATTGTCAATCAAATACGCTTGAGGGCATTATGTTGATCAATTGAGCGGTTGTCAGAATAACTTGCCCCCACAAGTGCTTTGGGATATTCATGAAGATCATCATACTTTGGGCTAGCTCTAAAAGGTGTTTATTATTCCTCTTTGCTACTTTATTTTGTGTTGGTGTGTATGTACAAGTGGTTTGATGTTGCATCTCTTAGGTTGACAAGTACACACCAAACATCTTGTCGATACATTTTGTTCCATTATCATACATCAATACCTTCACAGTTTCATCATATTGAGTCTGAATCGTCCTGTGAAATTCTTTAAAGCAGACAAGCACACAACTTATATTTCTCATCAGATATACCTAGATAACACGAGAAAAACAATCAATGAAATTCATAAATTATCTGTAGCCCTTCATCGAAGTAGTAGTACAAGATCCTCATACATCTGACTGAACGAAATCAAAAACACAAGAACTCCTCTTACCAAAATTAATATAAGAGCTCCTGATTTGCTTATTAAACTTACAATATTCACACACAAGTTTTTTTTGTTTGACTTTTCATACAATGATAGACACAAACGACTCAATTGACTGAACGAAGAGTGTCTCATGCTCATGTGATGTAACAACACATCCTGCACATTTATCTCATATCCTCCTACTCTAGCACTCTCTACCATGAATGTTAAGGCTAAATCTATTGCCTCACTATTCAAGTATCAGAGTCCACTATACTGCGTGCCAGTTTCAAGTCTCCGGTCAGTCTCATTCTCTTGAAAGATCACATCAGAAATATCAAATGAAATAACATATTTCAGTTAGAGTATAATGACACTAATGGATAAAATGTTTACTGGAAGTAAGCAACATGCAAAACATTGAACATAGTCATAAAATTAGTACACCCCACTGTACTTTTACCAGCCACAGACTGTTTTGTACCATCATAGTCTGAATGCTCTATGGAACTATTAAATTAGTAGCAGCACATGTCATATGCCGAGATGCACAAGAATTTACTCTCAATTCTGGTAATCTTATGGTGGATATGGAGGCAAAAACATGTCTATCACGAGTGTCTTTGGCTGAGTGAGCATGAGTAGGAGCGTTCCCCTTGGATGACAATAAAGTAGATACATCCTCAGTCACATCACCTGCCGCTCTTTGCTTCCTTTTCAACATCTCCAAGAACTCGTGATCCCCATTGGTAAAGACCACCCCCATCTCTGTCTCATTCTTCGCTACCATTAGACTTACCCGATAGCCCTCTCTTTACCCCTTTAGCTCCCACAATTACGACCATGACATCTAGATTGTCCACGTCACCATGACATCTAGACTGTTCACGTCCACCCGTCTCTCACTCCTTGGATAGAATTGGACAACTCTTGCTTAGGTGTCCCACGTCTCCGTAGTTGTAGCACCTGTGGTTCTTCCCCTGAGCATCTTTCATACTTGAGCTTCAGGCAGCCGAAACTGATCGCATTTTTGGAAGTCCACTCGAGTGACCCGAAACATGTGCTGAGGTAGTGACCTCCGTTGAGACACTAGCTCCCTATATGAGCTTGACCAAGATCTTCAGAACTTCAGGATCCATGGTCCTCGGAAGTTCCAATCCTCTACCTGCTGCACTATCTTCGTCTGCTGACATCCTCAATCACAAGGATCCAAGTCTAGACACACGACTTCCTTCTTTTTCCTAACATGATCTTGAGCTATCTCATCATCAAAATCAAATTCAATTTAACTCTTCTTTGCTTTGCATGCCCAATCCGGAGCTCTCCCCAGTTTTTGTTCTATGCTAAGCCCCCTGTTTCGTCCCTCGCGCGACATAGAGAAGCTGAAACTCTCCCATTTAACGATTGCAACCCAACTCGGCTCTCCCTGTTCCTACGCACGCAGGAGTTTGCAATTCCCCTCTACTTCGCAGCAAACGACAGAATCTTCGTGTATGAAGACCTTTGAAGATTCCAGTTATCGCGATTAGGGCTCGCTGGAAAGCAATGACGGGATCTCCAATTTTCTATCTTTTGAAGCTGCAAACTGCGGGAGCTCCTGTGATGCATGGAATGCTCAAAGACCTCTGTAACTCTCCTCTTCCGCTTCTTCTGCGCTCGGGAAAAGCATCGACGGAATCGCACAGTGCATGGGATTTTCAGAAGAAGCTGCTCGGCCTCCCTGCTCACACCGGTAACGACGGAATTACAGTGGTAAGTAGAGGTGGAGCAGCTAGGGAAGCAGTGATGGGATTTGAACGTAGAAGGACCGCGAAGCTCCCATCTTTCTCGTCGTCCGCTCTCCCTGCTATGGCCTCCCTGCTCGAGCAGCGATAATTGCTCTAAAAACTTGCAGGCTTTTATATAGAGCCTTACAATATTTGCAAATAAATTTCTAGACTTCTCCTATTTACAAATAGATCTCTACATTAGCTACAAATCTCAACAAATAATAATAAGAGGAACAAAAGTTTTCATTTAGAACCTTACAAAACATGAGCCAATTTACATATTATCATGACACTTAGAACTTTTGTATGGAAATAAATAAATAAATTAAAAACCAGTATAACATCACAACATATACATTGTGACATAACACAGCACAAGAACCGAAGCTAGCTGATTCATATTTTGGCCTTCTTGTTCTGTTCCATCATGCTTGAAATGTCGATGTCCATCTCTTAAAAGCAATGAACAACGTATCTCTCTCCTTTGTTTTTTCTCCGTTTTAAGCATTCCTAGCCTTCCTGGACGTATTTACATGGTTGGGTACACTTTTGAACTTCAGATTTTGAAGCTGCGCCTATCCATGAAGAAAAGAAGTAAAGTTGGCTAAAAATTAGCGAGAAATTTTCTATTAAAATAATTCACCCGACCATCTTTTGAATTTTTGTTAATTCATAAGATGAAAAACATAAAAAATTCTTCTCCACTTATCCTTTAATCCGGCTGTTTCTCTGCCTGTGATTTTAGTGGATAGTCTCAACCAGTTTCTGATATGATAAAGGCTGAAAATCTGTTAACCATAGCTTCAAATACTGTCTGTAACTTCCTTACTACCGATGCATAGGTAAGGAGGTATGTATGTAAAAATGTATGTATGTAAAAATTAAAGTTTGAGGTATGTATGTAAAAATTAAAGTTTAGGTGTTAGAAGATATGTAAATACATAGGAATTGAGCCTTCTGTATGTAAATCTTCCAAACTATTTTACTTGTTTACCATAATGTTGCAAAATTTCTTGCGTTGAAACATATTAAATATGCTGAATATTACTTGGAAGCCATCATTGTCACTGCTAACCTGACAAAAATGTTAACGGCAGGCAATGACAAGCACAAATATTACTCCTAGAGGGCGTGGGAGAGGCAGAGGACGTGGTCGAGGACGGCCACCGTTGAACAGGAACCGCGAGAGAGAATTATCTTTTACGAAATACGAGGAAGAAGTTGACTTATCACCTGAACATGAAGATCATATTACTGAATCAGACACAGCAGAGAAGGCAATGGAAAATGTCAATGATAGCACAAATCCTTCCCTCCCACCAAAATCAGACATGATTTTGAGCACCGAGGCACGGCAAGGTGAGTACTCTACTTGGCCATCAAATCTTGTAAATGTAAACATCCATATTGATGAGGACGAGGACTACGATAATGAAGATTGATGGTATTATTGAACTTACTGTTGTTCTTGTGTTAGTGATTAAAAGCTCAAATGATGTAAAAGCTCAAATGATGTAATTAGTCGTGCAATTAAGCCTTCTTTGTGTAGGAATTAGCTTTCTTAACCTCACTTTTTTTCTTCTTTTTCTATTTCTATCGCTTTATTATAATTTAATCATGTTGAAAAATACTGAAATGATTATGTATATATGACTAAGGTGATGAACTTATAGTCTAATAAATTAATTATTCTTGCTGAGATGGTTTCGAGTAGGGTGAACCTTCAAACCCGACATTTTGAAATTTTTCGCATTATTTTCAACTAATGTGCTAAACATTCAGGCACTGTTGACACGTGTCAATGCTGCGCATTTTAGAGGAAATTAATTATTGATAAACTAATGACTGTTTGGGGCAGCTGTAGCTTATTGAATAATTTGGTGATAAACTGATTAAAAATAATATGCTGATAAACGACGTGCGGTGGCTATTACAAATTTTTTATTTTTTTGGAAAAGTCAGACCTCAGCCAGAAAGCTCCCACCACACTTAGATAGGTGCGGCGTGAAAATGTTGTTTCAGCGTTTTGAAAATGCATAAGCTGCCAAAACGGGGTTTACCCAAATAGGGCAGTTGTGTTTTCAAAACGCCACCGCACCAAATAAGCTGCCCCAAACGGCGTGAAAATGTTGTTTCAGCGTTTTGAAAATGCATAAGCTGCCAAAACGGGGTTTACCCAAATAGGGCAGTTGTGTTTTCAAAACGCCACCGCACCAAATAAGCTGCCCCAAACGGACCTTAGACATAGAGACTTGCATTTGGCATATAAATGTGCATGCCAATGTGTTTTAATGTCTACTCAGTAAATTGTTTTTTTTTTATTGCATTTCAAATATTACAACAGCAAATGTATAAAAAGTGAGAAGCTCTAAATAACATAAATAAATTATTTCATTACCATAATATTTGTTTATTATTTAATTAAATTTAATAGTCTTAAATACGCTCTAATCTTAATTCCTAATTTTAACAATTTATTGTATTTAGAACAAAGTTTGAAGTAATTGAATTAGAGTATAGAAGAAATCATATACATGTCATATGGTAGCTTCACATTTATATTTTATATATCTAAATCTTTATATTTACGGAAAATTTATATGCATGCCACTCAACTCTTATAAATTTATATATCTAATACCTACACTTTAATTTCTAACATAGATGCCACCTCAGCTATGCATGCAAGGACCTATTTAACTTTTTTTTTATTTTTATATTATATAAATTTAAAAAGTAAAATTTAGTTTTTATATATGTAAATACATATGAATTGGCTGGCATGCATGTACTATTCAACTTTAATACTTATGAATGGTGCATGACTTATAGAATTTTGGTTATATAGTACTTCAAGCTCCCTAAAATAAGAAAATATTTAGAGATATTGCAATAAAGACATTGTAACTTTGCATCACCATCGTGGAAATATGAACTTCCTGAATAAATAGGATTACCTGAAGAATACCATTATAAGTTATGCTTGCAATTTATAATCAATGAAAACACCAAACAGGATATGTTGTGTAAATTTAAAAAGAAAAATTGGCACCTATTTCTTCTTTGGCACATAACAGGTGTGATGGAGATTTAACAATGTTCCTTAAGTGCAAGAAGAATTGATTCTACATTGTCGAAATTCCCTTGACGTTTGTTGCAGTGTGCGAAATGGGTGGGAGGAAGGGATGGAGATGAAGGTTGGTCGGGTAGGAGTTGAGTGAAAAGGGAAGATATAAGGGAGTTTTGAGATTGTTGTAAGCTACGATCATGTAGATGCCTTCTTAGCTAGCTCCAGTTGCGGCTGCACCGCTAGTGTCTCTGACTCGTGCGGCTGCCCCGCTAGTGTCTCTGACTCGAAAGGAGGATGAAGGGGAAGGTAGGCGATGACTTCGGGTGAAACCTGGAGAGGAGGAACTGAGGTAGGCGAGAGAGATTGAGAGAGGGAGGAGACGGACAACTTCGAAGGGTGCAGGAGGAATAACCTATTGAGACACGACGTCTATTTAGGGGTGTAAACGAGCCGTTGTTTATATTTCGAGCTCAGAAAGTGTGTTCGTGTTCGGCTCGTTTGCTTAACGAGCGGAACACTAGTCGTTCATGAACAAAAAGTCATTTTGACAACACTAATAACGTAGCCATAAGATGTTAAAGATTGAGACAAGATTTAAAACATCATTTGAATCTAATTTAATAATTTTTACTATATTTTCTTCATTAATATTTTTAATTGATTATAAATCTTTGCAGCCTTGTAGTCAATTAATTTATTTAAAAATACTCGCAAAGAACGAGCCGTTTTGACAGCCCTACGTCTATTAAGGAATCAAAAACATTATTTCTTAATGAGCTTCCTGAATGCACGAACCAAACGACACAGTGACGTTTTCAAAATGCTGCATGTGCGTCCCAAAAAGACTCTACGTTGCGTTTAAACTCCATTTTTTAAATTTTAATTAATTAAGATTTTTTCGCTTACTTATCATTACTAAATGCTCTTTTTAAAAATTTAAACTTAATAGATGCTACTAAAGTATAAATGATAATATTTTAGTAAATATAAATATTAATGAGGACAGTTTAATAAAATTTTTAAAAATTAATATTTGCTCACTGTATGAAATCAGTAGTAAATATTCAAAATTTGTTAAATTTTACAGAATCGAAACTTCCCCCAAGCCATCTTCCGATGGCTTCTTCCGCTTCGAAACCCTAGTTTCGCTTTCCTAATCGGCTCCCGGGATCCACAGGCATCAAAAACTGACCTCGCCTTCTCCCCCGATGCGCCCCAATGAGTCTATCCCCTCGGCTCTAACGCCATGTTCCAGCTTCTCATCACCCGATCAACTTACCCCGAATCACCCTCCCAAAAGAGCTAGGGTAACCTCATCGCTCTCAACTTCGTCGGAATCTTCCCAAACTCTTCTGTCTCCACATTCAGCTGCGGCGGAAACCGTTTCGGAAACCGCCTCTTCGCATCAGCGGGGATACGACATCCCGAAGTTGCTCGAAGCGGTCGCCGCGTTTCGATCGAGGAACGGGATTGTGCCGACAATGAAAATGTGCATAGCTTACTTTTTGACGGAGGTGAAGGATTTCGTTCCAAAGGATCTGTCGGAGAAGCAGCTGCTTGAAAAGCTCTCGCGTCTTCGGGAGAGTTTCCGGAAGGAACGTAGCCCTGGACCTGACAGCGCTGATAGGAGTTTCTATGAACTAGGATTGAGGGCTTGGGGTTCTCCCCGGTCGAGAGAATGCCGGCGGCTTTGTGAAGCGTAATAGGAAATCTGATGGACTGAAGAAGAAACGAAAGGTTGCTGAGGAATGTGAGACTGAGGAGGACGAGAGTATTCATTTGGAGGCAGAGGAGAGCATGGAGTTGGGAAATGATGAGGAAGATGAACTGGTTGAAGCAGGTGTCAGTTTGCTGGACAAAGATGAAGCTGACACTCCTTATAAATATTTACAGCACGCGTTGGAAGATTTCTGGTTATCGAAAAACATGGACTTGAATGTTTTGCAGCTGGCTTTGAAGAAGGTGGATTCGGTCCAAGCTAAGCATCTTGATGTGCAATTTATGGCGATTGCAAGGGATGAGCTAAAGCTGAAGATTGAGAAGAATAGGCTGTCCAATGATATTATGAATGTTCTTTTGTAGAAAGGGGTGGTAACTAAAATTTTTGGGTCTTGAAGATTCAGAATTTTCAGAAAAATCAAGTCTTGCGTAGGAATTTCTCTTGATCTCACCAAGTTGCCATAGTAAGTTAGATTAAGGGAAAATTTTGTACTGGCTAATTTTTTTATTGAGTTTTCAACAATCATTGATTTATTTTTTTCTTCTTTTTGGTAACTTTTTCCAAAAATGTTAATAATATTTATACAACTATGAGATACTATAATCAATGATTCACATTATAAATCAATATTACTTTCTCTTATAGCTTAGATGCATCCTTTTGAATAAGAGGTTTTAGGGTCTGATAAGATTGATCTTTGAGGACCTCTTTTATATGATCTATTCCTTATGCTCTTTTATGAGAATTGCTCTTCTACTCTCTGCACGGCCTTGCTAAGGAGATTCTTAATATTATGCTGAGGGAATCTTATTAAGACAAGTTTTGATTGATGTCATCCCAATATTTTATAAATTTGTCCAACCAAGCACCGCAGATGCTTAGGCCTTGAGCAAGGCATGTTCAAGCTCCTTTCGACAAATTTTATCCAACGTTCTTTCAGATGTAATGAACATATATATGAATTAGGACTTGTAGATGATCAAAATCACTCTCTTTAGGGGAGCATGTTGACCATTTCATTAACCTCAGCCATCTTAGACAAGTAGAAGAACATCTTGTGCGCATGTTCCAAGCAACATTGAAATGAGTTTAAGAGCATGTTGTGTCTCATTCCCCAACAAAACTTGGCCACCTCGCGATGACAACCCTAACATTGTGCTAACAATTGCCTCAATGTCTTGGAGTATTTGCACCCCATTTTTTGTTAAATGATGATATCGCTAAGACTCCTTAATAGAAGAGAGGCAAGCTTATTACCCAACCTATGAATGGTCTTTGGAAATGGTCAAAGAGATTTTGCAACCTTGATTCAAGATAGGTAGGCTGGATTTGATTGACATCACTCTTTTCAAGTTAATAATCTGTTTCCCCGCCATTAGTGATGCCATGAATTATTGTCTATCCTTCAATATTTATAATGATGTGCTACTTTTATAATTTTTCTCTATATTTAACAAAACCTTTTATCCTATAATTCACCGTTGCTCTCATGCCTCCATAGAATTCACGTCTTCCTAAATATTAGACATGGGTGATGTAATTTCAATATCAATTTATAATTCACTTCTAACACAAGAGGCTTAAGTCAGCTGTGGCATATACCGCTTGAGGGTGAGACCTTTTAGGTACGTTGTGATTCTATATGAATACTACGTAACCATCTGGATGTTCTAATTTACATTTGTTATGTTTGACGATGGGTATGATCTTGGAGAATTTTTAAACTTGATTATAATTCTGAAGATTGTTTTAATATTCTATCCAATTTTCAAAAACTTGAATGCGTTAAGTCTAAACTATAGATTATTCTTAGTTATATTGGAAAGGTATTAGCATGCAAACAAATTCAACACGGGCTTACTTGAGACATTTAAAAATTAATATATGACATTCAAAGAATATCATAATCAAAATAATTATTATGGTTTAGACAATAATTTTATAGTGCCGGCATGTTACGATAGGTTTGAAAATTTTGTTATTAAATATGATTTTTCATTGAAACTATTTATTAACATTATGTGTTTTGCTAAAGGGTTCTGGTGAGATTATGAATGAACTGAGCTACAATACACTGAAGATATTTGCACATCATGTCTATTTCTCTAACTCAATTTTTGTGTTGATGCAATCCTTCTGTAAACACATTTGAAATTATTATACATTTCCTGTTTTGGCTTTGCCTGTTTCGTTTCCTTATACATATTAGGGTGAGTGTTTTGATGATGCCAAACTTTTACTCTGTCATTTTTTCCTACATTTCTTCCCTTCCTCTACCTTCTCTTTTTTCTCCTTGCATTTCTCCTCGATCGCCTCCTGCTTGTTGCAACATAATCCCTTGCAGAATCACAACATGCGTTGTGGAATCCCACGTACATTGTAGACTAACGAAGCACCCAACTAAGTAATGCATTATCTTGAACGTTGTGCAACGACGTACACCAAATTTGGCGTAACAATGAATCCTAGATATGGTGCAACGAGACATCCCAAATACGCTGCAACGACACACCCAACATATGGTGTATCATGAAGACGGTGTAACGATGCACTTCTAAGACAGTCTAACAACACACTCTCAATATTTTGCACAACTCATACAACTCCCTTCTACGACCTTTGTGGCCAATCAACGCTGCTTAAGCAATCATCTACGACCCTCATTAAAAATTATTACCGTAGCATTCAACTACGACATAAAAAGTCTACATCTCACACAACTTCCAACTTCTGCCTTTATGACTTACGGACATTATCTTAGCTCACCACCACGACCAATGTGACCAAATCTGGCTTAGGTGGCTCAAACTTCATACAACTCCCAACTTAGCCCTTTATGGCCTACAAATGTCATTGCAATTCTTTGCTATGGTTGATGTGTCCAACTATGATCTACGTGATCCACAACTCATTAACTCCCAACTCCAGCCTCTATGGCCTACGAACGTTACTGTAGCTCACCACTATGATCTATCCCGTGCAGTTATCAACTCCTACCTATGTGGCCTACAGACATTATTGCAGCTCACCACTATGGCCTATGTGACCAACCATGGCTTGCGGTGCTCACAACTCAAGCAACTCACATTTCCGACCTCTATAACCTACGAATGTTATTACAACTCACTACTATGACCTATGTGGCTAACATCTTCCATAACTCTCTAACTAATTAATAATCATATATAACTTTTATTTAAAAAAAAACTTACAACCTAACTAATTGACTCGATGAGATGAACACAATGACATCAATATTGGTTAAACCCGAGTTATGCCACTTTTAGAAGCCCTTTTTTTTGCATAATTGGAAGGTCAAATGGATTCCAATAAGACAAGCTTATATTTAAATTGAGTGAATCAATGAGACAAGTCCAACGAGTCCAAAGTCACTCAATTCTAACATCATTAAGGCACTCAAATGTTCATAAAATACTGACTGATTGAGGGAATCTCTCAAGACTATCTGATGAAGTCGTACGAATTTTTTCCTTATTTATAGGGAGGTCTCTCCCTGAATCTATAAATAAAGTCCTATCCTTTTCATGAAAGAGAGATTAAGACCAAGAACTAGTGTATAGATTTTATGGAACAATTTTTACCCTCTTTTGGAAACTTATATATTTTAATAAATGTGGTCTTTGTCTCAAAATAGATTGAGGCAGTAGCTTGTCCAAATTGTGATGCTCAAAGCATAGCTAAATTTTTAAAGAAGAATATCTTCAGTAGATTTGACATGCCTAGAGTGTTTATAAGTGGAGGAATTTATTTTAAGAATAGAAAAATTGAGACGGTGATGACTAAACGTGGAATTCAACATAGAATAACCACAACTTATCACCCTTAAAGTAGCGGTTTAGAGTTTTCTAACAGAGAAATCAAGAGGATTTTAGAAAATGCTGTCAATCTTAGTAGAAAGGATTGGCCTGTAAGACTAGATGATGCATTATTAGCTTATTAGGACTTCTTATAAAACTTCTATAGGATTGCCTCCTTATAGGCTCTTTTTTGGAAAAAATTGTCACTTGTCAGTGAAATTAGAACACAAAGCTTATTGAGCTGTTAAGAAATTTAATTATAACTTGAAAGAAGCTAGTGAGAAGAGATTATTGTAGTTAAATGAACTCGAGGAAATTAGACAAAAATCTTATGAAATGCAAAAATTTATAAATAAAAGATGAAAATTTGGCATGATCGCGGAAGATTCTTAGAAAAGATTTTGAATCTAGACAAGAGGTTTTACTATATAATACACGATTTAAATTAATTTTTGGAAAACTTAAGTTCAGACGATCGGGGCCATTTACTGTAATTAAAATTTATCCTTTTGTTGCAATCGATAATAAAAATCCTAAAAATGGTAGGGTATTTAAAGTAAACAGACATAGTCTTAAACTCTAATTAGGTGAAAATAAGCCTATAATTAATGAAGTCTTAATGATGGGTCAACTTAAGTAAGTATATGGATTCATCGGGTTGATGACGTTAAACCAATCGCTTTTTGGGAGACAACCCAAGGTATGTATTTGTGTATTTGTTTTTTTTTGTAGTGTGTTATGTTAATGTTTGTTGTGGAATAGATTGTTTGATGTTGCTTGTTGAAATTTTGGTTTGCTCTTGATTATATGTAGACTTATACGTTGAAATATAATAGTTCTTTTTAATGTATATTTCATGTTAAACTTGCTGAACTGAGATTTACTTACAGCTAAATACTTGTCTTTTCTGTTTATACCTGTATATTTTTTATGATAAACTTATGTGATAGAAAGTAATTTTAGTTCTATCTTATCCCTAATTTTATTTCTGTTCTGAATGTTATAAATATTTAAAATAGTAAGTTTGGGGGGAAGAATAATTTTTATAAACTTAACTTTATTTGTCCTCATTTACCTATGTTTAAAATGGTTTTATTTTAATAGAACTTGAGGTATGTGGTGTTAACTTTAGATTACTTCAATTTTGATTATAGAAATGACATAGTACATTTATTTGAAATGCAAATGAGATAGTTCTAGAGTTAAGTTAGCTTATGAAAGACATGTAGAAAAATGATTTTATTATTTATTGTAGAAAAGAATTATATTTTTGAAAGCTAGGATTCTTAGATTTAATTTTTTTTAAGAATTTAGCTTCTATTAAACCTATTTTTAAACTAATACTTACAATTTTTAAAGTGAAGGACAGTGATAGGTTTTTAACTTTAGGGAGAGAATAGTGAAATTCAAAATTATTAAAGGCTTATCTAGATATAATAATCCTCTCATAATAATATTAAATATTGAAAAGATCCTCAAACAAAAGTATAAAAAGTGATAAGAAGCTTAATAAAAAATTGGTTTCACTTGAATCTTCTTAAGGAAAAAGAATTGGTTACAATCTTAAGTTTGTTTTTATTAAAAAAAAGTATTAGTAAAAATTTTATGAATAGAGTGCTAAAGTTCTACTTTTATGCTTTTTAAGGATCCAAATTTTAACAAATATCAATGATTTTTGGAGTAGATAAAAAATTAGGATTTTGAAGTTTAATACAAGGTTTTCTTATACTCTAGTTTTAGGTTGAATTACTAGAATTTTTCTTAAGTTACACTATGAGTTATTGTGGCAAAACTGTTGATAATTTTACTAAAACCCACTCCTTCAAATTAATAAAATTAATTTAAAAAATACTAGTGCTACTTGAAGACAAGTAACATTTAAGTTTTGGAGATTTTGATGTATTCCAAAATATGCTTGATTTCCTTTATATCTTGCACTTATTTTTGGATGAAAATGCACGTTAAAGAAAGATATTCTTGTCTTTTTCTTGCACGTGTAACAGGTAGGACACATGGAACGAAGCAAAGCTGAAATGGAGCAATTGAAGTTCACTAGTCTGACGCTTAGATGCCAGACTCTGGGCACTAAGGCGCTCTACCCAAGCGCCTTGGCGCCAGCTTAGTGGCGCCTAAGTGCCAGTTCCTTCCTAGACAAACCGAGAGGCCGATGCCTAGGCACTAGGATTGTGGCGCAAAGGCACTAGTTTCTACAGTTAGTTAAACATGACCTTTGAGTTAAAGGGGGTCATAGGCAGTTCCGGAGGAGACTCCTGTTGCTTCTGAAGTTTTTGGTGTGGGGGGGGGGGGGGGGGGGGAATAGAGAAAATCCAAGGAGTTGTAGGGAGATTTAGGGTTTGTAGGCTTCCACTTTTCTTAAGAGATTAGTGAGTGGTTTTGAGTGACATCTGTAGAAGGGTTCATTTCAACATTATAGGGAGACTTGGATCCATTGTTGGATAAACTTTTCATCTCTTTTTAGAGGAGAAAAACTAAGTATCGTGTTACCATTTGTCTTGTATTTGTTATAAAAACATATTTATTAGATTTGTTTTATTAAATGATGATGATTTCTATGGTTTTCTTCATGCTTTGTGAGTGGATATTCTTTACCTTTCTCTTGTGACGAATAAATAGGATTTGTAGGAAGTGTAGAATGCTTTTAGAATTGGATTTTAATGTCAATGTGATGAGGAGTCTTCTATGCATCATTTATTTTTCATACTTGCCATATGAATTGTTAAAATTCGTTGTGATCTTTGGAAGAGCGATGGAGGAATAATTAGGGTATTCACATCGAACTAATGGGTGAAGGTAAAGTAGTTCATATGGCGATGTAAATAGATAAGGAATTAAAACTTGGTTAACAAACTTCTTTACGCACTTGGAAGAAGGTAAACAATATTTATGCTCCTATTTGTCTCTAGCAACAATATCAATTCTTAGTATTCTATCCTACAATCCACTTGCACTCACAAGGGAAATGTAGCTTTTATATCTTAATATTCACCAAACCAGTTGATATAGTCACATTTAGCTTTAGACTTAGTATTGTAATTTAAGAGCAATTGTTAGAAAAACCATCTCAATTTACATTCCAAACTAAGACTTGAACGTTGTAGACTAGAACATCGCCAAAAGGATTCATTATCTTGTTCTCTGTGGAATCGTCAGTCTGGATTCATTAGAGTCTTATATTACTAAAACGATACGTATACTTGCGTGAGAAGCCCCTGTGTGCAAGAAAACTTTATTTTAAAAAATTAATTTGCTAAGTAGCATATCAAGTGCTTGGTACAATTACCAGGATTTACCTTATAGTGATATTATCTAGGGTAGATCACCAAATATTATTCCTGAAGCAACTATCTTAATCTAAATATCCAACTACTACCACAACTTTCAACTATGACTTCTACGACAAGTTAGCGCTACAATCAACATCTACAATATTTATGACAGACTACTGCCTTCATAGTAATAGATTATAACCTTCATGACATATTACAACTATTATCGGTGAACCGTCGTTGCATATCAATATTATAATTCTATTTTCTCTAATTCATGAGAAGAGTGAACCTACCAGTAGATATTTCTTTTGTTAGAAGTTTTTTACAAGAAAAAAGAGATTTTAGGCTAGGCGTTGTGGAAGTAAAATATTGATTTTTTTTTTACTATATGTATTTGTATGTGTGTATGTATGTGTTATATATATGTATGTGTGTATGTATGTGCACTTATTTTCTCTTTCAAATGGAAAAGAAAAATTAAACGAGCTAAAGAATCCATGATTTTATGTACCACAAAGTGCCAATGATTTTTAAAATCTTAATGTAATTTAACAACTAAAATTATACTGACAATAATATATTACATTAGAAGAACATGGAGATCGAAAGAGGCTATTCATTTAATTAACAATTTTAAAGGTTCAAAACTAAACGTTGACTCTATGCTTTTATCCAAATTACTCGTTTAAACAACATTATCTACTTATAATTTCTCCACCTTCAGCCCACTTTTCAGGCCTCAATACAAGTGTTTATCTTCACTTCTTTTATAGTGCTATTTTTTCTCATTTTTTGTACTTGTATTTCTATCTTATCATATAAGCCTATTAAATGTCTTTATTGCTACTTATTCCAACTTCATTTCCATTCTTAATGTTTTCATGTCCCTAAATATTTATCTCATTTTCATAACTTTCCATATATATATATATATATATATATATATATATATATTCTTCATTCGATTGCATTTATCAATTGTTCCTTATCTTCGTATTCAATGATTTGAATTTTATATGGAAAATATAATCTTAGCTTCCCCCAAATAAATAGTTAATAGTCGCAGTTAATCAAAATCAAATTAAATTATGATTTTGCCTAGCTTTAATTATCATAATTAAAATAAATCATACTCTAATATTTGTGGGGACACCTAGCACTAATCAATTTCAAAGTTTTATCTATTTATAATTAATATATGTATGAATGTTGAGAAAATCTAACGGACAAAAAAAATACAAAAACATAGCTAAGGAGGTCCCACAGACGTAAGACTAAGGACCCATAGGCAGAAGAGCAAGTGTCTACTAGAGGAAGATCAAGGGTCCACTAACGGAAGACTAAGGGTTCAACAGTAGATTGCCAAAGGACCTGCCTGACTGGTGCAGGCCCCCTAAATTGGGGCTAGGGGGTTGACTGAGTGTATATTGCTTGAACCAAAGACTGAAGCCAATCAAGCCTAGAGGAAGCATTGACTTGCCTTTCGTCACAACCCGATTCAAGGGAAGAATTTGGCATCGCTAGCTATCTCAAAGATCCACTTGAAATTCTTCACTTTTGGGTGAGAACCGGCCATCACATAATCACACGTAATATCCCCGAAGAATCACCTCGTCAAGGAGTAAGCAACATGTTGGATTATGGTGATTCAATCTTTTTCTGATAGCCTAGCCTTGCCTGCTGGCATGAATTCCTTATCTGAGGATCAATAGTTAGAAAACAAACTAGCATAGCTAACCATAACAACCAAGCTTATCGAGTCTAAGTCCCAAAAACCATCAAAGACCTTTCGACAATCCCGATTCATCATAGCCAATTGAACAAGTTTTGTCGAATCAGGACCGTTTGATTCCAGTCAAATGAGTCATAAGGTAGTCGAATCTAAAGCCTATAAATATAAAATACCAAAAGTATCATATAACACTCCCATTAAAATAGGTACATACACATAATTTTAAATATTGTACCCCACACTCTATAATTAGGAGATCATTTCACGTAAAAAAAAAAATTAATAAAAAATTCAAATTACTATTTATTACTTTGTGCTTCCCTATGTCATCCATTTATATTTCTAATCTATACTTACAACTAACCCCAATGAAATAGTCATAATTTAGTCGAGTCGTACACTTGTACTCAACTTGTTCATGCAGCGTAGGTGCGTGATGCAAACGAAAATTACACGCACCTCCCATAACTATCATTAATTATGTAAGCAAAAATCATATAAATAAGCATTCATAAGAAGTCGTACCCTATCACTTTCCATACATATATTTCTCCTTTTTGTACGTTGATCGAAATTATCGCAGGTTACTTTACATTATTTTTTTGGGTACTGCGTTCCACGATCTTTGATAGTTTGATCCACCATGCAATGCCATATAAACATGATTAATTAATTAAACATCCTTCGTTAATTAATCCATAATTATATCTCTTAATCATATATTCATGCTCCTTCAATATTTCCTATATAAACCATCCATCCACCTCTCTTCTCCCTCACTCCCATCACCACCATCCCCTGCGATGAAAACCCGCTCGCCCGCCGCAGCCTTCTTGAAATCCAAAAAGAAGACCTTTAAGGGCGTGAGAATGAGAAGGTGGGGATCCTGGGTCTCCGAGATAAGAAACCCTCATCAAAAGAGCCGGATATGGCTCGGCTCATACTCCTCGCCGGAAGCCGCCGCCGGAGCCTACAACGCCGCCGTTCTCTGTCTCAAAAGCTCCTTTGCCTCCATTCTTTCCTCCAAATCCATCCAACTTATCGCCGCCGCCGCCGCCGCTGCTGCATCCAGCTCTTCAGGATCCTCTGCCGAACTGATAAAGTCGCCGCCTTTATGCGACAATTCTTTGGCCGGAGTTGAGATTGCGGCGGCGGAGTCATGGGTTGACTTGACGGAATTTGAGATGTCGCCGGAGAGGGGGTTCATGGATGATGCTGCGATGAACCCATCCGCATTTTTCGGTAACTTTGTGCAGGCAGAAGAGTCGAGCGAGATCGCCGGGGATATCGCCCTTTGGAGCTTCTTGAAATGATAGGGGAAGAGTGACTTGCAGAGGTTGGAACATTTGGAGGAGGAAGTTTTGCGGTGTATGTAATATTCGGTTAACTGGATTTATTTTAAAGTCACATAATTTAGATGAAATTTTAAAAGTAGCATTTTTATTAATGAAAATTAATTTTTTATTTTCTCAAGGTTTCGTGAAAAAATAATTTTTTATTTTCTTAATATGTGATATATTTTAATTTAAATAATATAAATATTAATATATATTAAGAATTATTATAAATATATTTGTTAATATTCTTTACATTAATGATAATATTAACATTTGTTAATTAATTTTGACATTAATTCTATTTTAATTAATATTCACTTAATAAAAAATATCATTGAACAAAATTAATTAACTAACAAAATATGAAATTTTTAAAATTTATTTTATGTGAAAGTATTCTTGTAACATAATAATTACACAAAAATATTATATTCTATATTGGGATAAAATGACGCTTAAACCTAACGTATTAGTCGTAGTGATCGATGTCGCAATAAATAATCTTGACCTCGTCGTCGTGTTAAACAAAATGCTCAAGCGGCTAGAAGTACATCACAACTGAACATTTTGATAAACACGACGACGGGTTCACTATATCATTTACGACATTGACCACTGCAACTGTCGCCTCGGTATACGTCAGGCTCGGGCTTTAATCCACCCCAACATACAAGATAATATTTTTGTGTAAATATTATGCTACTAGAATATTTTAATATGAAATAAATTTTATGAATTTCATGTTTTGTTAGTTAATTAATTTGTTCAATTATATTTTTTTG
This sequence comes from Phalaenopsis equestris, assembly GCF_001263595.1. Lineage (NCBI taxonomy): Eukaryota > Viridiplantae > Streptophyta > Magnoliopsida > Asparagales > Orchidaceae > Phalaenopsis > Phalaenopsis equestris. The sequence continues at coordinate 2,240,456 of NW_018164980.1, read as the reverse complement.
ATTAATTAAGTATTAATTAAAAATTAATTAATATCAAAATTAATTATCAAATTTAATATTTTCATTAATGTAAAGAAAATTGACAAATCTTTCTATAATAATACTTAATGTATATTAATGTTTATATTTTTAAAAAATATATATATCACATATTAATAAAAAAAATTAGAAGAATTAAATTTTTAATTTTTCTTATGAACGACCGCCTATGGAGGTGTATATGCTCCTTTTTAAATTTCTTTTTGGAGGTGCTCTTCCCCTATATTTCACCAACAAACATGTTCCTTTAAATTTGATATATTTATACTCAAATCAAATAGAACGTCTCGACGAAAGAAATCCGATAAAGCCAAGATTGCTAAATTTTGAAAGCATTAAAATGCTCAAATCCTTTAGAAAACACCAATGATTAATGGGATTACAATGGACATCATGTTATTAGGGAAGTTATGCACTAAAATGTCCCAAAAAAGCATTAAATATGCCCACTTGGGAGAGGAGAGGAGGGGAAGAAAAGAGAATGAAGGGAAATTCAGCGCCTTTTTTGGATAGAAGGCTTGATGAGTAGCCACCAGTCTCCGCCGTAGTAGTCAACCACCTTCGACATTTGCCTATAGAACACTATTGACCACTGTCCTGTCATCGCTTGTCGTTGCCATCCATCCGCCGCCAACGACCACTGCTTGCAACCATTTTAGTCAAAATACAACGGTTGTGTCTAATAAATATATTTTTGTATTGTCTAAAGACAACTGTAATTTTTTGTATAAGATTGTAAGTCTGTTTCTTCCAGCCGTGAAAAAAAAAACGCACTCATTTATTAACAATTACACTGAATTACTTTCACATTTAAAAGATCTTTATATATATATATATATATATATATCCCCAAGCAATCTAACATGTAAATTTATGAAGTAAATTATTAATGAAGACTCATGTAAGAATATGGCGACCGATCAACATCATATTTTTGTTTAATGATATTCATGTTAGGTGTAATATTAAAATGTTAAGGCAATTTGTCATATATAAGAGGGCCACAAAATTGTCATTCAAATGGATTGATTTAGCTGCCATTATAGGAGAAATTAAGTTAAACAAATATTTTTCTATTCCTCCTCAAATTAATATATTTAAAACATCTCTTATCTTCTATATGTCACTGGAAATATAGCACTGATAACTCTTATTTTTTTTCTATGTACCCTCCATAATTTTATTATTTAGTTTAGATGAACTTCTATTATTTTCTTTATAATTTCCACTTATTAATTTTTAAATGTTGTAAAGTTGAAAAAGATGATGTCAAAGAAACTCAGTTATGAGGGTTGCTAAAATAATACAAATTCATTTGGATATGAACTTTGATCACACATATCAATTTGAGTCGAATATGGATTGAAAGTTTTGATTCGGGTTGATACGATCAATTTTCCATCGAAGTCAGTTTGACTTACGAGCCCAAAGTTAAACCTAGTTAATTCGCCAATCCGAAGATGTCCATAATCTAAACTGCCAACTCAAAATTGGCCCGAAATTGACTAAAAATGAACCGAAATTTATACAATTAAATAGTATGCATGTATTAAAAGGGCTATACGACCAGTTGGGATGAAGGTAAGACCTAAACATGAATTTATATTCATGTTTAGTTCGAGTGAAGTAGTTTCAGATTAGACCAGTTTTGAGTTGGACATGATACCAACCAGTACACACATAAAAGTATGCATTATTTTCTTGCTATCTTGGCAAATGGAGTCTATAGTTGATTGCTTTAAGTTATAATAAATATTCCTCTCTTTTTTCCCCAAAAATTTACATGTGCTCTTTAGTAGGGTACAACACAGAGTGGTTAATAATTTCATAAATTTTTAGATATTCTTTTGAACATGAGCGTGCACAAGATGCATGAATATATATATATATATATATATATATATATATATAGCGTTAATGGCTCTAGACTCTTCTAGCTTTACTGATGAAATCAATTTGCATAATTACTATTTTGTACAATGTACAAATGCCTTTTCAAAGCATGAGCAAGGTAATCACCACTCGAAAGTCAAGTGAAGTCATCAACCTATCTCCCAGTAAATCCAACCCGAGGAAGGAATCTAGTTCATCGGCTCCACCAACTGTCGTACAAACGCCTTTGAAATTCCTATTAGGGACCAATAATTGGCAATGCAAATGAGTCTCACAATCATCCTGAAGGACTCTCTCCTCAAAGAATGAGCTATTTATTATATTACAGTGATTCACCATTTGCTTGATATCCTGGTTTCATTCTACCACATAAGCTCCTCATATAGGGATCGAGGGTTGATAGCCAAACTCGATCAATTATTCGACAAAGTCTAATCAATCTAGTACGTCCTGCTGACCCGAAACTAATCAAGACCAATCGACTAGCTGCACTGACTCAACCAAAACATATGGAACCGGTCTTACAGGGCCGAAGCCATGTTAGCTTAACTGACAAGTTATAGAACAACCAAGTAATAGGTTCATACATGTAGAATATCTAAAATACCCTATACTATCCCAACTAAAGTATATGCAGAAGTGTAATATCACATATTATATAATCTCTATCATTTTATAAAAAAAGACTAATAGAGAAGATGTTTTACTATTTATTAATGTTCATTTTTCTCTCCTCTCCCCCTTTCTCTCTAATTTCACAAAGGAGGACTCAACAATGAGAAATTTCTTTTTTCTTTTAGGAAGGTAATGAACAGGAATATTGTTTGATTTATTTATTTATTTGTGGGGTTGAGAGCCATTCGTTCAGAGTTTAATTTAGCATGAGCATTCTGACCTTTTGGGGGATTCATGTTGACTTTTCTAATGGCAGTCTTCCTTTGCCTTATCTCAGCCATAGATTCTCAAACGTGTGCTTCTGATCATCTGGCTGTATATTGTCTTCACTACCATTACCAGCGGCCTGGCCGGCTTCCATGCAGTTTCATTAACTGCAAATTTCCAACGCAAACGCCGAAGGTGGTTGGCACAAATCATTTCTCATTAATTTATGATATTTGCAGCCAATTGTTCGTGGAACTTTGGCCATCACAAAATTTTGTTTGGTGCTCGTTCTCTGCCCAAAGACTTCAATGCAATTTCGATTCTAAAAAAATATGACAGTCTGGATGGCTGACCGAGAGGAACGTCTGACTCAGCCTGGAAGGATGAACTAGCCTGAATGACATGCCTGACCTAGATGACCGGTCATCCAGTTCAGCCAATCGAGAGCTGATCCTATAAATCCAAAGTTAATTAAGCTTAGCCGACAAAGCCATAAAGCAGCCGAACAACAGGTTAATAGATGTAAAATACAAGAAATAGCTCAGTGGAACCAGTTTAAAACGGAGGCCAAAATATAATAACTCTGTCCATTATAAATAGAAGAGCAATCTTATGATTAAGGAACAATTTGATCGCTATTTATCATTTTTCATTCTCTCTTTTTCTGTTTTTCTCTATCTCGACTTAAGCTCTATTTTTTTTAGTGTAATTCAAGGGTCAGTTAAGATTCAATAAATTTCAATTCCCGACAAAAAATATGAATAAGAAAAAGTTTACTTACAAAACTTTTTTGTGATTAAAAATTTATTTTTAATGTCGTAATTTTCTTATTCCGATGAGCCTTTTATGTTTTTTATTATTAATTTGGTATGATAAAGTCTAATGGAAATAAATTTTGATTAAACTTGATCAACAGATAACTTTGATACGTCATCAAAAAAATTCTATCATCATACATATAACATCAACAGACTGGTTCGACGAGAAGAACCCAATGTTAAAATTTTCCAATCCAAACCAAATCAAGCTCAGATCAAGCCATTAAATCGCTCTTGAAAGTTTTTTGGACATATATGGAAGGCCAAACAAATGTAGATTCTGATGAGTCTATAGTCAAATTGAGCGTCTTGACAAACAGAATTCAACAAGCCCAAGATCACTCCATTTTGACATCATTAGGCACTCAAATGTTCATCAAATACAGTCTGATCGAGGGAAGTCCTCTAATTCGTCCGATCAAATTAATTCATATTCCTGATTTAGTTGCACCTAAAACTTTATAAATAGTGCCCCACCCCTCTCATGGGGGGGGGGGGGGGGGGGGGGGGAGGAGAGCTTGAGGCTTGAGAAACAACTTGAAGCTTTGAGAAGAAACTGAAATCCTACACCACCTCTGCCGACGTCGACAACCGCCAACCGTCGTTGACAACCATGGACCTCCGCAGAGCACTTATATTGCAGTCAAACACGGCCGACCGTTGTCAGTCATTGTCAGCCACCGTTGACCACCATCGGTCAGACACCGCCAATCACTGTCGGTCATTGTCAGTCGACACTGTAACTTGGAAAACCTAATAACTCTTTCTCACCCATGAGACAAGTAGTTTCAGTTGCAATCGTCTTTTTATAGTGGAACTCTTCAGCTGGGTCAGTCTCGGTGGTTTTTCCCATTCCTGGTTTCTCATAAAAACTTTCAGGTGTCATTGTTAATTTCTTTCTTTTTTTAGTGTCTGTTGAAACTGCATATCACTCTAAGATGATAATATGTTACTCTACTACCCTGAATTTTCTAGCTCACATTAGTTTGACGTCGTCTGTGGGAAGCAAAGTCTTGTTCGCTATTCTCTTTAACTCTAAGACACCTAGCCCCTAATTCATTTCCTAATTATGTAAATCATTCAACTGGAGAAGGAACCTCCTTTACATCTTGAAGATCATCTCCGAAGCATTCAATGTGGGGGGCAACCTTGACCGCAGTCTCGAAAGGTGATTCAAGTTAATGTCCTGGGCATGATTGTAGCTTAGTTGTCTTCTCTCATCTTATACAAGCACAACATCTTTCGCAAATTCTTTCATTTGGGGGGAAATCTTCATTATAGTTTCAAAAGGTCGTTCATGTTAACGTCCCGGGCACAATTTTGGCAAAACAGTCATCCCACATTTCATTTAGACAATAAGGCTTTGCAAATTGCTCTTAGATTGGGGGCAATCTTTCTTACAAATGACGCTTCCTTACCGCCCCCTCACTATACTGGAGTTCTTCTTTCAACAGATTGAGAAGCTGATCTCTCCAAGGCTCAATACATGAGCTATTTTACAAGCTCGCATGGAAAACGCCCCTGTTGAGAGGCAAAAAATTCAAAAACAACAACTAACGCGTCGCATACATTATTCTTGAGTTTGACTGTAACAATATTTCCAAGAAAACATTGTTGACCTCACTTTTGATTGAGGTCTAGAAAACTTCTTTAGTAGCCTAGGTCTAGCCATAGGACTTTCCTATTGACTAGTCTTAGAAAATTAGAAGAGGTACCCCACCATTAGAAATTCAAAGCCTTTCTCTTTACTCAACTTGAAGTTTCACATATTGATCTTAACTTCTAACATTTAATAGGTAAGATCATTGTGAGAGAATTCAAGAGGAGTTCCTATAGGATTACTTGGCCTTAGGATTGACCCTGGGTGTTGGTTTGGAGTTAGGATACACAATATCCTCACAATATTCTAGCTAAAACCAATCCATAAGGACCCAAAATGAGGATTTCATTGATCCATGGTTCATTTAGAATGGATATCTATCCAATTCTATGTAAAATGCCTAACTTGGTCTTTTGCCCCTAGGCACCTCCAAATTACCTAACTGCCCTTGGTACCCAAATTTGGC
>NW_018164980.1:2224107-2227955 GCF_001263595.1 Phalaenopsis equestris | reverse complement strand
AATATATTGGTTTCGCAGACCAAACGGATGTCATAACTTTCTCTAGTTTATTTGATCGAACCTCACCCTCAATTCTTGTGTTCATCCTTCGGGATAGATACAAGATTTGAGGTAAAGCGCTCTTTCATTTAAACTATGAAAATTATGGGGTCAGTTTGACTTCATCTTTTTCAAAACTAAATTTTTTTTAAAAAAAAAATGTCCTTCCGAAGCGGGCAACGGGATTTCAATTCCGATGGCCGACAGTTTCTTACGGGCAAAACCCACACCAAAAATAGTGTCGACAAACATACAACCCATTGAGACCTACGCCCCAGTCTCGAGAAATGCAGAGAATCTCTAACACCTTATTCTAGACTTAATCAATCCCTAAGGGACATAATTTGACCTCTTTCATTACAGGTTGTAGTCGTCAAGCAAAAGCTTCGACTTACGACATCGAATATGTCAAAAATTCTTAGTGGATTTTCTCCACCTCTTTCATAACAGGTTACGGTCGTCAAACAAAATTTTTAACCAACAACTCAGGATAGGTCAACTATCCTCGGTGGAATTTATATTACTTTGTTCTTTACTGGTTAATACATCCGAGCATCTCCGGTTATACCACTCAGAACTGGTCTTACATCATTAATAGATTCTTCTTTCAACCATGCCCCTAGATGTTAAGCCCTAGAGGCAAAACTTGATGGCAAGATTTGGTGTCTTTGGAAGTTGAGCCCAAGGGATAAAACTCGATGAGACTTTTACAATTTTAATTACTAATTTTGTATGCAAAAAGTCTAACGAAAATAAATTTTTTGTTAGACCTAATTAACCAATAACTTTGATACACCATCAACAAAATTCCATCCTCATGCACGAATCTCGAGGAATTACACAGATTTTGAGGTAATTTTGTAAGTAAAAAATATTCAAATCTCGATAAAATGTCATCTGGTACTTTGATTTCAGCAATTTTAAAGTCAAACTGACCGGCACGACAAGAAGAACCAAATATTACCAAATCTGGTCCAATCCGAACCAAATCAAGCCTTTATCAAGCTATTAAACTCCTTTTAAATGTTTCCTAGACACATTTAGAAGGTCAAACGAATGTCAATTCTGACGAGTCTATAGTCAAATCGAGCATATTGACAAGACGAATCTAACGAGTCCAAGATCACTCAATTATGACATCATTAAATCACTCAAATGTTCATCATTTGTCCTCTGGTCGAGGGAAGCCCTCTGAGCTGTCTGATCAAAGTAATTAATATTTCTGCATTAATTGCATCAGCAACTCTACAAATAGAGCCCCATCCCTCTCATGAGAAGGGTGGGGACATGATACTTAAGAAAGAACTTGAAGCTTTAAAAGGAAACTAAAGTTTAGCACCCCTTTTGCCGCTGTCGACCACCTCCAACCACCACTGACTGTCGTCGACACTCAGGTCGCTGTCAACCACTACTGATCGCCTCAAAATCATCTTTATATAATGAAATTTGGAAAACTTAGTAACCATTTCTCGCCTGCAGGGCAAGTCCCGCCTGTGGGGCAAGTGCTTACAACTGCAATCATCTTATTATTGTGAAACTCTTCAATTAGGTCAGTTCCTTTGATTTTTTCCCTTTCCGTGTTTTTAACGTAAAAAACTTATGGTGTCATTAGTAGTTGTTTTCTCTTTTCTGAGTGTATGTTGAATCTTTATACCACACTAACACGATAATCTGTTACTCTACTGCAGTGAATTTTCTAGCACACATCAAACTTTTCAATCTCTAAATTTATCATGATTGCCATTTATATAACTAATTTGTGTGCAGAATTCATAGGCTTAGAAACAACCAAAAATGTACATGATTAAATTTTTATATATTGATATATCCCTGTTTTAAAATTTTTATTTATATTTATAATATTTTTGTGTCAAAAAATCCGCATAAAATGATTTATTTTATGTCTAAAAATTAAGTATTATTATTTTAATGAAAATGAATGGTGCAAGAAAATTCGCGATGGTAATGCAATGAATTATTGTCTTAGTGCTCTACAAGAGCCAAGAGCGTGCTCACATAAGAAATAACTTGTTGAGATATCAAAAGTTTTTACTTGGAAAAATTGGAGAAGAGAGCAAAAAATCACTTGGTCTTGTGAGTTGATAATTACATGTACAACCTCTTTTTCTATAAATGGGAAAGTGTTACACAGTTGCTCGAGTTACAATGTTCGTGCAAAAAAATCATTGCCCCGCAGTAGGGAACAATCACAACAGAGAATAATTGTTCGAGCTTCAATACACCGCCTTCGGGGATGGCTTGACATGTGAGATGATGCACTGCTTCGTAGGTTGCTAGGTGATTCTATGGTGCCGGTTGTTGTTTTGCGCATGTTTCACTGTTACAAGCGGGCAACTAGGGGTGTAAATGAGCCAAACATGAGTGAGCCCAGGCTCAGCTCATGTTCGGCTCGTTTATATTTCGAGCTCAAAAACTATGTTTGTGGCCGTTCACGAACAAAGAATTATTTTGACAACCCTAATCATATAGTCATAAGATGTTAATGATTGGGGCAAGATTTAAAACATCATTTGAATCTGATGTAATAATTTTTATTCTATTTTCTTAATTAATACTTTTAATTGATTATAAATCTTTATATCCTTGTGGTTAATTAAACTTTTTAAAAATACCACTTATCAAAGATACACACACACACACACATAATTGATTAGTAATATTTCGAGTCAAAACGAGTCAAACACGAATGAACAAATATTTATTTGTGTTTGGCTCGTTAACTTAGCGAACAAGCCGAACATGAGCTTCTTAAGGAGCCGAACACGAACTGTTCACAAACAACAGGCCGTTTTGACAGCCCTACGAGCAACAATCGATGGTGATCTGTGGCAACCAATGGTTGTCAGCGGTGACCGTTTATGGATGACTAGAAGTGGTCAACCAAGGTCAGCAACTGCGGAGCTTGAAGTCTTAAGAGGTATCATTGGTGCAGAACACCAGACCTCAGCTCCCTCTTTTACAGGCTCAGGTCTTCCTCTGGCTCAGGGTCTAATCACCTCCCAAGAAATTAGTAGGATTCTATTTATAAAATTTAGATTACAAATAAGGAAATAATTCGGACCACTATGATTGAAGGCTCCAGTGATCCACTTATCTTTAATTTTGTTTATTTATATTTATAACAATTTTTTGCCATATGCCTGCAAAAAAACTGTTTATTTCACTACTAAAAATTAAATAGTGCCATGTTTAGAAATTGACACCTCTTTATAAAAATATGAAAATTGAAACATCTATATAAATATATAAAAATTATGTTATATTTTTTGAGCTCAGCCGGTGAGTATTATCACTTACGAAAAATAAAAAAAATAAAATAAAAAGGGTCGAGAAAGTGATGGTGATATGTGGCAACTGATGGTTGTCAGCGGTGATCGTTTGTGGATGGCTAGAGGTGGTCAACAAAGGTTAGGGACTGTTGGAACTTGAAGTCTTATGCGGTATCGTCAGTGCAGAATACCACGCTTCAGCTCCCTCTTCCCCAGGCTTAGGTTTTCCTCTGGCTCAGGGTCTAATCCCCTCCCAAGAATAGGGTAGGATTATATTTATAGAGTTTAGATTACAAATAAGGAAATAATTCAGACCCCTATGATTGAACGATCCATCGATCCACTTATGTTTAATTTTATTTATTTATACTTATAAAATTTTTTGTTTATTTCACTTGTAAAAATTAAATAGTGCTATTTTAATGTAATGTTTAGAAATTGATAATTCTTTATAAAAATATGAAAATTGAAACATTTGATATATAAATATATAAAAACAATGTGATATTTTTTGAGCTC
>NW_018164980.1:2184007-2223722 GCF_001263595.1 Phalaenopsis equestris | reverse complement strand
AACGAACACATCTTAGTTCGTGTTCGGCTCGTTAACTTATCGAACAAAATTAACGAGCCGAACACGAGCTTCTTAACAAGCAGAACACGAGCTGTTCGCGAACAACGAGCCGTTTTGAGAGCCCTGCCGGTGAGTATTATCACTTATGTCAAAATAATAAAATAATAATAATAAAAAGGGCCGAGAAAAACTCACTTCCTCACCACCGGTAACCGAACCAAGCTCCATAAAATCGTCCGATAGACACCCAATCCTCTCCTCCCCCATTTCCAAACTGACCAGAATCCACCACAACAAAAAAAATCAAAAATGTCATCTTTCTCCCTCCCAATCCATCTTCTCCGGCGATATCTAGTGGAACCGACTGCAGTCTCCTCCTTTGAATGGATCCCCAACAAAACCTTCGCCTCCTCCCTCACCTTCCTCTTCACCACCATCTTCTCCTACCTCTCCCTCACCCTCCTCCTCCACCTGCGCCTTCTCCCTCTCCCTTCCCTCTCTCCCTCCTTCCTCCGCCTCCTCTCCACTTTCCACAACATCATCCTCCTCCTCCTCTCTGCCTCCATGGCCCTCGGCTGCTCTCTCTCCTCCTTCACCCAAATGCCCTCCTTTTCATGGCTCCTCTGCTTTCCTCCCTCCACCTCCCCCTCCGGCCCCGTTTTCTTCTGGGCCCATGTTTTCTACCTCTCCAAAATCTACGAATTCGTCGACACCGCCCTCATCCTCCTCGCCGGCGGCAAACGCCTCTCCTTTCTCCACGTCTACCACCATGCGGTCGTCGTCCTCATGTGCTACATCTGGCTCTCCACAGCTCAGTCTCTGCTCCCTGTGGGGCTCATCACCAACGCCGGAGTACACGTAGCAATGTACGGTTATTACTTGTCGGCCAGCATTGGGTGGCGGTGGGGGAGGCGGTGGAAGCGGGCGGTGACGAGGCTTCAGATCGCGCAGTTTGTTTTCAGCTTTCTGGTTTCGGTTGGGTTTCTGTGGATGCATTTTAGCGGCGGCGGGTGCGAGGGGTTGAAGGGTTGGCTGTTTAATGCTGTTTTTAATGCGTCTCTGCTTTTGCTCTTCGTTGATTTTCATTCCGCCGCGTACGGGAAGGAGAAGGAGAGCGTATAGGTTTGCGGAATGAAGAATTGAGAGTTATATCCGCGTTACAATTAATCTAATTTCTCGGTAATCTACTTATAACTTATATGTATCTTCTAGTAAGTTTCATATTTCTATTTTCATATATTTGTAGGTTACATGTAACTTACAAAGATATTATATGAGATATAATATGGATATAACCCTAAATACCCTCTGAATAACAGAACTCCCTAATGCTATATACGCAATTTTTTCTCTGCAAATGGAAAAATTATTGCATACTGTCCGATCTTGACAGTAGATAACGGTGGATGCAATCAAAATTTTTTTGAAAAAAAAAAATTTTAAGTAGGGCCCACCGAAATACATCATAACTATAGATCACCGTGATCTACAGTCAAGATCGGACACCGCATGCATCTCTGCATGCGGTGTATGTATGCAATAATTTTTCCTCCGAATGATGTGGGAATTTTCATGCCTTGTGTTTTGTGGTTGGCATTATTAAACAGATAACATTCAACAGATTTTATTTACAAGATTAGCCCCAAAGTATTTTTTTTTTTTTTTTGTTCTTTTACAGCCAAAGCAATTGAGAATTTGATTTTGAATGTGATATTTGAATGAGAGGTTGAAAGAAGAATAAAAAAAGTCCTGGATTTATAACGTACATATAAAAATGTGTCAGCATGAATAATCCATAGTCTTTGATGATCATGTTTGACTGAATATTCACAAGAGAAGCGCTTTATTCAAATGATCGGTGGAAAACGCCAAGAGAAGCTCTCGCAAGATAGTAATCAACCTTCAGGACGATCGACGGAGAGCACTCTTTCAGGCTAGATATCGATCAACCCAAATTTTCTTAAAGAATCTACGATATCAAATTATCAGATATCTATTGATACATTTATACTGCCAGAATATCAGTATGTTTTGAAATTACCTACAAGTGTATTACTTATAAGTTTAAAACCGTCACTAAACCGTTGGTCTTATTAAAAATGACGATTCTTTTTATCATAACTGACAGATTGTCATAACTGACAGATTGTGACCGCTAAAAAAAAAAAGCTAAATTCCTGTAATGAAAATGACACATGAACACAGTTTTATTAAAATTAATTCAATGTTTTGCAAGTGACACCAATATGACATGTACAAACTTTAAACTAATAATATAACTTTCTAGTCGTGTCATGTTAGCGATAGCTATAGTCATTGCATTTTTCTAATTGCTCTTCCAATAATTGTCTAATTTTAACTTCTATTTTTATAAAAATGGACAAGATTAAGACAACCACATATAAATGAAATCCTAAATATAAAAGATGAGTTAAAAAGCTTTTTATAATTCAAGAGTCAACTCAAAAACACAATAGAAAAAAAATGCCAATGTAGAGTATGCATTAATGGATGCTTCCAAGGTTTAGAAGATTCTAATGTTCAACTAATCTATATGTTTTATGTAATCTAAATGAGGAGCATACTTCTTTCAGTGAGCATCCAGTAAATAATGCATTTAGTATTAGGAGTGATTCCAACTAAGGGTGTAAATGAGCTCAGCACGTGCTGTTCGCGACAAAGAGTCATTTTGACAATTTAGTAAATAGTTATAAAATGTTAAGAGTTGAGGGCCACACTTAAATCTTATTATATATATATATATATATGTGTATATATATATATATATATATATAAATTGATAAGTAGTATTTTTAATTATTTTGAGCTAAAACGAGCCGAACATAAATAATCAAGTCCTTATTCATGTTCGGCTCATTTGCTTAGCGAACGAATCAAACATGAGCTTTTTAACGAGTCGAACACAAACTGTTTGGAAACAACAAATCATTCTGACATCCCTAATTCCAACTAGATGTGTGGTTTGCGATACAAACACACAATTGTTTGCATAAGTGTACATTTTGATAGAGTAGTATATGAATAGGGTTCGAGTTATCGATCCTGTAAGGAACTATGTTAACTCTTAAATTATACCAAATGTGCACTTAACAAGTCAAATGCTTTATCCAATACTTATGCTTAAATTTCATAAAATTAAAGTAATTAATAAAAAAAGATTATGCTTTTTAAAGGTTTTTAAAAATCTGCATAAAAAATTTCCTCTTGATTGATACCTAAAGCTTCGAATTATCCAATAGTTCAAAAATATTATTGACAATCAAGTGTAAGGAACTTATTGGTCTCTTCTGAGTTGTTAAAAAGTACGCCAGTTTCTTATCGTAGTTAAGTAGAATAAATCATGCAAAAACCCCAAACTCTCCACAACCCTCAAAAGAGTACACTTCCTAATTAGCAATTTGTTTATTCTACCATGGGATTGTGAGTTAATTTAATCATTTCACAAGCATTTATTCATAATTTCTAAATTATGTTAAATTTTAACAGTCAAATGGCCAATTTAATAGTTAATGAAATATAATTGAATCTCAAGAAAATCAGAATACTATTTGGATTAACTTAAAATTTTAATTCAAATACTAATCCAAAGGAATGAAAACTTAGTTGCAAGCCATTACAAACTATGCAAATTCTTTTAACTTATAACAAAGTACATAAGAGAAAAGGAAAAAGAAGAAGACCAAGGCTATGCTTCACACAAGATCCTTTGCACCACAGAAACTCTGTTTTTAGAGAAGCTCGTTAATTCTCTTCTCTATTCCTCAACCCTCAATGCATGCACTACACTCACTACACAAACACTTGGACATCTTTACACTCCTTATGATTTCCTAATTAAGTCTTAAGGAATCCAAACTTCAACTTTGATAATTGTTCTTGTTAAGGTTGTCACATCGCAGCTTTACGATTATGGCATTGTGACACTCAAGATATGGTGTTGAGGCTCCGAACTCTCAAACTTCTAATATTTTATTCTGCTATTGATGGCACTGCAAAGCTCTAGAGGATAACGCTTAGGTGCTATACAAATCCTTCCAAGGCTCAGAGCATTCATTGTTGAAGCACTGTGCTCTCTAAAATTTTTCTACTCATTTCTTTAATGGTGTTGCGGTGCTATGACATATGCTGCTGAGGTACTGAATTCGGACACTTAATCACTAATGGATGGCTTTGATGTTTTGAGCTTTTGAAAAAATCATGTAGGGATCATGGCACTTAGACGCTTTAGTGAAATTCACTGGCTCCTTTTGTATTCAACTTTAGGGGCATTCCTACATAAAAAAATATATGAACTTACGCAATAAATGAAGATAAAAATGGAAGAGAGGCAAAAATTTATGCAAACTTTTTATGTGTTCTTCTCCCTCAACATTTCTCTTTCCTTAGTATAATGCTAGCAATTGACTTGTACTTACAATATTTTAGGAATTGGGATGAAACTTTGAGTCTTATGAATAAATATCATATTCAAGCTCCAAAAATGAAGATTAGAACCTTGAATTTTTTGAGTTAAAGTTTCACATAAGCATATAGACTTTTCAAGTTTTCATAGCTGCTACTCTTTATTAGATTGTTGGATTTGGATTTTTTCTGTACAATCAAAACTAAGTTGTCTTCCTCTATTTGTATGTTAACTATGTCTAATATCTCCTAATTTTATCAAATACTTTATTTATTTTTTTTTTTTTTTTTTTTTTTTTTTTTTTTTGCTTCTATGTCCCTCCTATCAATTTGTGGGATGCAACTGGAGCACATTGTAAATTTATAGGATAAGAAATTACTAAGTTGGTAGGAGCATGGAGGATAACTATCAACGACGTCCACACAAGATACTTAGTCTTCACATTTGAACTCAACACTTTTGTTCAAGACCAAGATGAAGACTGGCCGATAAAATATACAATATTATAGATCTTTATTCTTTCTTTGGTTTATAGGATAAATTACTTAAAAAATAATTTGTGTTTATTTCCTCATCAGAAGTTTGTAGGTCTCACCATAATTATTATCTTATGGGTCATTTTAAGTTATTGTAATTGTCATGTAATAGTCTTAACAATTTGTTTAGATCTTGTAATTGTGTTTACTTTTTTGGTTGCTCAAAATAGTTAAAGCAATTACAAACTCTTTTGTACTCCCTCTCTTTGTTTAACAAAATATTTTTCATTTTATTTTTAAATATTGGAATGATCGAGATGAACAAATTAAATTTTGAGATCTGAACGCTTCCATACAATTTTATTGAGAAGCTGCAAGTAAAATTGTAAAGCTTATAAATGACTTTCATTGTTCGTTAGTTAGCCGCACAAACAATTTCTTTTAGAAAAATAGTAAGACATGTTATGGAGTTTTACGAGCGCTTACTGCGTGCGCTCTCCGATCACATCCGCACATCAACCCAAGCCTGTCAGACATGTTGTGGAGTTTTACACCCCTCCAGTAGTTCCAGCATTACGGGTGTTTAAACTATTATCAATACAGTGATTTGAACTACCATGATGAAAAGAGATTGTGTTGAACACAATCATACTGGAACTATTATAATTTTTAAATTATTGTTAGCTTACTATATGAGATTAAAATTGTTGTCGTAGCTCAATTTAAGCATTGTCAAAAATGTTTCTTTTTAGTAATGCATATTAAGTCAAATGTACTAGCAAGTAGTTGTATTGTTCATGTTTTCTCCATAGATTATTTTATGTTGGTTGATATTTCTTTTCTCCCACTTTTAATTTAAGATTCAGATGCTAAAACATTATAATTATATTATGACAAATGATTTTCATCACAACATATATAGAAATGATTTATATAAACTTTAAGGCTTGTGGAGAAGACTAAGGGCCCGTTTGGGGCAGCTTATAAGCGCGGCGCTGTTTTTTAAAACACCGTCTAGTCATTTGGTTTGTGCGTTTTTAAAAATGTTGCTGCCGCGTTTGAGTTTTTTACACTAAAAGCAGGCCACGGGTAGGGGTGTAAACAAGTCGTGTTCGGCTCATTTATATTTCGAGCTCAAAAAGTGTGTTCGTGTTCGGCTCGTTTGCTTAACGAGCCTAACACGAGTTGTTGACGGACAAAGAGTCCTTTTAACAACCATAATCATATAGTCATAAGACAATAAGGGTTTGAGCAAGATTTAAAAATTATTATTTATATTAAAACGTCATTTGAATCTAATTTAATAATTTTTATTCTATTTTCTTAATCAATATTTTAATTGATTATAAATCTTTGTAGCCTTGTAGTCAATTAGATTTTTTAAAAATACTTCTTAATATATATATATATATAAACTTGATGAGTAGCATTTCGAGCCAAAACAAGCCGAACACGAACGAACACATCTTAGTTTGTGTTCGACTCGTTAACTTATCGAGCGAACACGAGCTTTTTAACAAGCCAAACACGAGCTGTTCGTGAACAACAAGCCGTTTTGACAGCCCTAGCCGCAGGTCGACCCGCGGGCTGTGTTTCAAAATTAGATGTTTATCCTAAAATGCACAAGCTGCCTCAAACATACCCTAAGTGATTCAAATTTATAGTACACTAATCATTAATTTTTAATATTATTATGATTAAATCTCTACTTCTATAAATAATGATAAATAAATAATTAATTATGTTCACTTTGCAGCGCACTTTCGGCTATTATTTTTAGGTTGACTTGTTCTTTATTTCAGATGACTTTTTTCATGAACATATTATGGATGATTGTGGGCGAGAGTCCCAAATAAACGGCATTCAACATGAATGATTGCATATAATGCACCATCACATCAACTTTACCAAACTAAATCATTATGCACGATGACTGATAGCATGACTATCCCATAACAGCAATCATTTAATACTAAGTAAAATGAAGTTAAATGTACATAATTTATTCTTGCTCGGAAAATTTGCTTCCAAGAACTACAAATTAATATTTTATTTTCATCAAAATTACATTCATGTCACATAATTATTATATTCTTACAAATGTACACCTAAAACTTCATATTTTTTATATATATTACACTTAAATGTTTGACATCAAATGAAAAATAAACCTATCATTAAATTTAATATCACCATTTCTTTCATATGTGATTGGCCAAAGTGAAGGTCGGTCAAGCTAAGAGAGGGGCTAAAGGACGACTGATTGATCTGAATACAGGTCAATCAAACTAAAATAAGATATATAAACATGCGTGCTAATCACTACAAGAAAACCAGTCCAATACAATAACATACCTTCCAGTATATGTGACCCGAGAAAAGACAGAGTTCCTCAATATCACTCGTCATCACACAACCACAAACACCCCTAATGCTCCTTTTCAGGGATCAATAATTGACAAGTACAACAAAATTTTATGATCATGCCACAGGCTCTCCTCGTTGAGAAATGAGTAACTTATCAGATTACAGTGAGTCATCCTTTGTCTAATAGTCTAGTCTCCCACCACCAAAAGAAGCTCCTCATCAAGGCATTAAAGGTCGACAAGCGGACTAGATCAACCGATCAACAAAGCCTAACTAATCAAATCAATCCCGCCGACCCGGAGCCAATCAAACTTAGCAGACTAGCATTGCTAGCTCGACTAAACTATTGAACCAACCTTACAAAGTGGAAGTCAAACAAGCTCAATCGACCAAGCCAAAAGGTAACCTTAATTGACAGACTCATTTATGTAAAATAACAAAAATATCCTAAAAAGTCTTATTAAACCAGTGCAAAAATATAACATAATCATATTGTATCTCTCTCTTATATATTTGAGGTTTATTTTATGAATAAGACACAATGCATTACTATTCATTATTTTTCGCTCTTTTATCCATGTGTCTCTCTCTTCTTTCTTACATTCTATTTCTTGAAATGTGATTTACAAATAAATCAGATTTTGATAAGTAATGAGAGCAAATATATATATATATATATATATATATCTTAATTATTTGAATAATAGAATATTTTGACATAGAGTTCTCCATAAAAAAATTGAAATATTTTATTTTTGTAGTGCAAAACGAAATATGTTTTATTGAAAGGAAATTAAATCAGTTTATGTTGACAAATTATTAAGGTCAAAATGAGGTTTAAAATTTTAAATCAGTTTTAGAATTTTAAATTAGTTTTAAAGTGTTAGGGGATAAGAAAGTCAATTTCCTTCATCATTACATAAACCGAATCGTTGACTTTAAAACATGGATCTTTAAAATATGCTATAAAGCTAAATAATTTTATTTAGCTGTAAATAATTATAAATAATGGAGTTAAAATATTTGTAATCAGCTACTTTTTAGAAGGATTAAATTAAACTTAAATTTAACTAGTACTAAAATTTAAAAAAAAATGAAGTATAAATTTAATTACCGATTTAAATCGATTGCTGAAGTAGGATAGTACAGAATAAATTTTAATTTTTTCTTAAAAGAAATACACGATTTTAATTATTGCTCTAATTTAAAATATGATTTTTTTAATTAAAATAATTAATAAATTATAAATTTTATCAAAAATTAATATTTTAATTCAAAATAACCCATATATTTTTATAAAATTTCCTACATAAAAATTGATTGTCTCTCACTCCTATGTATTCAATGAGAAATACTTTTTACAGCACAAAATTTATAATAAATTTTCGTTCATGGATCTATAGACTATAATTAAATTTTAAATATTATAAACTTTAATTTTTAAATTTATATATATATATGAAGGTATTTAATGAGATGCAATACGTGTATAAATAACCTACGAATTTCAAATCTAAATATCCGCGGAAAAGCGGGATGATGGCATATTTTACCGTACATAAGGATCACCGTACACGTCTCATTGGCGAATAGATTTTAACCATGCATTGAATTGATCATCAAATGCTTCTTCCATCACATCAATAAGTCGCCAGTTAATCGCACTCAAAAAACGCCCAATTTGAACCACTTTTGATTCCTTCTGCACAAGATGGGTGCAATGTGGGTTCCAAAATTCAGCGACTTACCTACTCTGCACGTGACCGCACTCTTTCTTCGACGGACACAAAGATCGAACGGCCAATATCACTCTGTACTTTTCCTCTGTCCGTCCGATGGTTTCACCTCGGTTTCAATAGAAACTTGCGGAGGTATTGCCCGTTCGATTTAAATCCGACGGTCAGCATTGAGCCAGCCGCCGCCTCTCAATGTAAAATGCCCCTGTTCCAACGCTTCTATCTCTATTCTCTCATAATCCCATAGGCCTAAAGGCGAAAGCTTTCCCGTTTGGCGCTCGCTACTCTCTCTCTACTGTACTCGCTTTGATTAAAGAGCTCGGGAGCACAGAGAACAGAGAAGAGGAATGGAAGTACAGAACTCGAAGTCGAAGCTCACACGAACTCCTTCCTTGCTTCTACGTTCCCAGACCATTCGCTCGGTTCATAGCCTTCCCGCCCTCGAAGAGATTAGTACCGACCCAGAGGAGGCGAAGCCTCATTTATCACCGCTCTCTTCCGCCACCTCTTCAAGTCTGCCGGGCTACTCCGGCCACTGCCTCGTCATCCTCTACCTTGTCCTCTTACTCATTCTCATACTCTCCTTCATTTACCTTCGAGAACCGTTCCCTTTCTTCTGGTTTCTCTCCATCGCCTCTTCAGCCGTCGTCGTGGCGTTCAAAAGGTCCCGTCTTTCTCTCTTCCGCCGCCGCAAGTCTGTGAAATGGTTCATCGGCGACGAGGAGGGGGATGTGGAGAACTCGAGTCCGAAAAAGGGGGAGAGCGCTGTGAGTGAAGGGATTGTGTTTTACAGCAACGGGGATTTCTATGAAGGAGAATTTCACGGAGGAAAGTGCAGTGGAAATGGGGTTTACCATTTCTTTGGGCTTGGGAGGTATGAGGGCGATTGGGTTAATGGCGAGTATGATGGCTATGGGATCGAACGGTGGGCGAAGGGGAGCCGGTACTGCGGCCAGTACAGCCATGGAGGGCGGCATGGGTTTGGTTTTTATCGCTTCTATAATGGTGATAGCTATGCCGGTGAGTGGGTGGCTGGGCAGAGCAATGGCAGAGGTGTGCAGAGCTGCTCTGATGGTAGCTGTTATGTTGGGGAGTTCAAATGCGGGGTGAAGCACGGATTAGGGTTCTACCACTTTAGGTATGAAAATCGATTGTTTGATTATGATTTGTTTATGTTTAGGATTTTTCTAAGATTAGCTGTTGTCAAGTTTGCATTTTGTTTGGTGAGTTGATTTATTAGATTATGTTTCTTTGGACATTATTTCTTTTTGTTAATTTTCTTTTGTTTTTTTGGTTTAATTGATGTTTAGTTTCTGGCTATAGTTATGTGATTTTTTCAGCGTTATGAAGTATGATTTTGCTGTAATTTTTAGTTTAGATAATCTTACTGTTTGATTGCTTTTGTTGGTAGGTCTTGTTGGATTACATAGGTTTAATACTGATATTAGATTCATTTGATGATGTATGTACTGCTGTGCTCGATAGATTAACATATGGATAATAAATTACCTGAAAAGTTTGAATTTTTTCTCAACTCTTTATAATTTTCTCTGTTTTTTTTTTTCTGAAGATTATCCAATAACCAAACAAACTCTTACCAATTTTAAGTTGGCGCACAGTCAACTTGATGACACTCTCAAAATATGATCTTTATTAATGGCTGACACTCCTTTTTTATTTGTTGAATTGATTAACTATTTTACTTCATCATGCTCATGGGAAACTTAGTTTTTCATTATAAACAAAAACTTTTTTTTTCTTGAATTAGAAATGGTGATAAATATGCGGGGGAGTACTTCGGTGACAAGATTCATGGTTTTGGGGTTTACCATTTTGCAAATGGGCAATGCTATGAGGGTTCATGGCATGAAGGAAGAAGACAGGGCTTTGGAACCTATACTTTTAGATTAGGTGAAGCCAGATCAGGAGAATGGAACTGTGGATCTCTGAAGAATCCTCTGCCCTCCGCCGACACCAATGTTCGACGAGCCGTGCAGGTATACAGATGCTCAGAATATCATCCAGTCCCTTAATTTTGTGCTTTTGATGCCTAACTTTTCATTCCCTATTAGTCCGCCAGAGAAGCTTCTGAGAAAGCGATTCTCCTTCCCCGTGTCGAAGAACAAGTGAACAAGGCAGTCTCAATGTCGCGTAGATCAGCCACCGCTGCTCGAGTAGCAGCTATCAAAACCGTGCAGAATCAGATGCGCGGACGATGAATGGAAAATTTCACAATGCAAAAGCTATGAGATGAATGATGTACATAATCAATCTTCGAAATGTAAATTTTAACTATGATGTTTTAGGTCTTTTCAGCTTGTTAGTGATCACAAGTGAAGGAAGTAGTTTATTTTTTCTTTTTTTAAAAAAATTAAAATTTAGAAGATAACATTCCTGCCATTATCTCTAAGTTGTACATATGCCAACAAGTTTGCTTTTTGAATTATATTATGGTATTTTCTTTATTGAATTGTTTCAAGTTGGGATGATTGGAGTTCATGTGCTTGTCTTCTTTTTGTTTTGGGGCATGTTCATACATACCACCCAATTCCTATGTATTTACATATCTACATCTAAGCTTTGTTTTTTTACCTTTAACTTTAAAAAGGTGAAATATACCATTTCCTGCCGAGATAAGGTTGCATGTAAAAATTGAAGTTTGGGTGTGAACATATGCAAATACATAAGAATTGAATGGTATGTATCTAAATCTTCCTTAAAAATTGAAGTTTGGGGTGTTAAGATATGTAAATACATAAGAATTGAATGATATGTATCTAAATATTTCTTTTATTTTTTTGTGATTCTACTTGGATTCTGCACATGCATAGCAGTAACCAACACTGATTTACATTTGTTTTTTTTAAGTCCAAAAGCATTTCAGTGGCTGGAGCTCTGGAATGCTTGTTAGAATAAAGTTTTTCTGCTGCATTTTCTCGTCTGTCACTGTCAAGATCCAACCACTTCTGCATTATTCTTAGTTAGTCAAGAAGAAACTGATTGTTGCACTGACATGCCTTGTTGATTCTCATCATGTTTTAATTTTTAATTACAAAATAAGACATCATGTCTATTACATGTTTGCATGTGCTGGTTTTTGTAATTTTCTTTTAATTTTGCACTGTGGATGTAGGCTCAAATTCTTATTTCAATTCTTTTTTGCTTTGACTTTTTAAGGAACTGTTGCTTGTTTGCCAAGAGAACTTTTATTTTTTTTTTTAATTTTGACTTTAATTACAGCTAAGTAACTCTTCTCTGTTAGGTTGGCATAGCTCAACCAAGTTGTTCTATTTCAATGTTTTGAAGTTTTCTTCATGTTATCTTCATGAAGAAATCAATTGAGGAGGAGGTTCCATGATTGACCATGTGTCTGCTATAGGAATTATAATAGTTTGACTATAAATTAGAGAAGTTTGAAAACTTAATGCGGTCAAAAGCTTCAAAAATGAGACATTGGATCATTGTTAGGCTCTTGTTTTCTTCTATATGCTATTCCCCTAAAGAAATAGCCCTGGTTATTGAAACATGAAGCCCTATGAAAGATTTTTGTGGTATAAATGTAAAAAGTAAAAGTATAAGCGTTCATGGTGGTATTGTTGTTTAACTTTGGAGGATGGTTGATTAACATCCTCGGAGTGATATACTTTCAGTCACATCTTTTTTCAAATTGGCATCTATCAAATCAGTAATTTAAAGGAAAATTTATATACGTATTGCTCAATTGATATGCATGTACCTATCTAACTCCTCAACTTCTGTTGTAAACAGGGCTGTAAATTTATTTCAGAGCTTGAAAATTGATTCAAATTTTAGCTCAGATTGTTTGGATTGATATAAACAAGCGGAGTTATGAGCCAGAGTTTTGGATTGAATTTTTTTCTAGACGATTCGATCCAACTCTAGCTCAGCTCGAAAACAGATCGTTAACAACCTTAGTGTTGTTAGGGTTGTGAATTGAACAAGTTTGAAGATCGTTAATCACTCGAAAATTGATTAGAATTTTGGCTCAGATCGAGATCTGATCGAAATAAATGAGTCAAGCTATGGATCAAAATTTTAGATCAAATTTATTTTGAGCCGACTCGAGCTCGGCTCAAAATCATATCATTAATATCCTTAGTTGTAAAAATTAAAATATTGATATTTTGATATGATATGGAAGATATTTGCGGCGTAAATGTAAAAAGTATGGATGTTAGATGTGTAAATGGGTAGGTCTTAAAGTGATATGTACTTAAATGATGCTAAATTAAATTGTATGAGTAAGATTAAATTAAAATAATATGTTAGTAAATTATGATAGATCATTGTGCGAAATAATTTGGAATTCCAAATCACAACAAATAAAAAATCAAACATGACGTGATTTACATGGTTTGATGTAAATTCAGCCATGTCTATGGGGAGAGGTTACTCTATTATCAGCATGTAAAGAGAGAAAAAAGACAGTTTGAACTAGAGTTAAAAGTCCACAAAAAAATCAACCTTAATCCATCTGATAAATGAGATAAGATTAGGACATACTAAAAAAAATAGAAAATCGTACATTTACCCTCTTTTTCAAATAAGCTCAAACATAACAATCTTCATCTCATTTTTCAAGTTTCACTTCCAGATAAGTGGGTGATGTTCAAAATAAGCTAAAATACCAAAATGATTGTACCAAGATGGTTGTTTACAAACGTTCCTCAAGGAATATGGACAGAATGTGTAACCAACAGATGAATCGATGTTGTTTCCACCGCCATGGTGGATGTTTAAATTTATGACATGCTATTAATCCATAATCCACTAGATTTGGTAGCTTAACTTGTCTTTTGTATGTGACTTCGTGGGAATTGCAGCTATCTGTTCTCAGAATTATTCCAATCCAATTCTAATACTAATTGTTGTACAAAACAATATGCAAAATAAAACCACATAACAAACAAACAATCACACGGCGCAATTTGCATGGTTCGGCGCAAATCTGACTAAATTTATGGATAAAGGATGTCACTATCAATGCGTGGAGAGAGAGAAAAAATGACAACCAAAATAGGTTTACAATTCCACATAAAAATCAGCCCTAATCCTCCCTATAAGTAAGAGAGGAAGTATGCATTTAACAAGTTTAGTAGAGGGACATTAATTTGTGAAAATTGAAGTTTCATCCAAGTGATTTTGGTAGGGTTATGAGGATGGTTCAATTTCTAAGCTCAAGCATTCACGTGTTGATTTGACAAATAAATTCTTACCACTTCTATTATAAATGATGAGTTTGCAAAGGCTTTCATCATGCTAAAATTACATTCAAATTATATTTATTTAATTTTACAAATTGATCTGATTTTAGATATGACAATAAATCATCGCATGGCATTCAAAATAGTTATATATGGAAGCATTTTCATAGTTATTTATTTCCTCATTGAATTCTTGCACATATTCTACTTTGGTTTACATCATCCTTCCCTATCACATTGATGAGGATGCTTTTTAAAATGATTAATAGGTGACATTTACTATCTATTGGCCAATCTATATGCATACATTAACATGAATAAGCATCTTCACATTAGATTTTATTAAATAAATTATGTTTATGAATATAGTTTTAAAGATTAATCATATGATTGTGACACCCAACTTTGAGATATTACTAGATAAATTATTTCCGTAATAACACAAGTATGAGTATGCAAAATTTTTTGTTTATTAAATCGAGCCCACTTGTCAAAGTGATTGAATAGAACAAAACCTGTCGAAGTGGCTGAGATGAGCGCACCTGGCCAATGTGATTATTTTTGTTCCCCTTTAAGGGACAACCTAACCCACGTGTGATGGTTGTTATCGGAGAGAGTCATCACTATTAGTAATGACATTTGTTAATCTATTATTAAAGATGCTGCATGATTCTTGGGACTCGATTTTTTCACTCAGGCACCATGGATGGGCATCGTAATAGCAACAACTGACACTCACTCTTTCTTTCTTGTGTATAATAGAAATACTTCATCTATTATTTTAGGGGTTCCACATCTCTCCCCCTCTTTCTCTCTCCCTCTGAAATCTTGTAACTCAGAGAATCTCTAATGAGCTACATTATCTAAGCTTATTAGATATAAGAATATAATACATTCTTTAATGTTCTCTCTCAAAACTCTCATCCATCTCTCAGATTCTTTCTCTACGACACAAAGTTTTTATCGGGTTATATGAACTTACAAATAATACGAGACACTGCGTCTCTAAAAGATTCAAGAATTTTGATATTTGTGTTTTGCGACTTCTATTATAATAAATGTAAGGTAACGAAAGGAAATATAATATTTACAAATCAAACACCCTCTTTTATCCATTTTTCAAATTCTCACTCAAATATCAAACTTCATAATATAACCCCAACTCATATTTTTCTTTTTTTATCAAATTCACAATGATTTGATCATGACACGAGTAAATGTATCCGTCTGACAGTCCAAAAAATCGCTTGGATGCTTGATTTATAAATAGTAATGTTTCTTGTGCATTGTATGTAATTATCCCTTTTTATTATATATTTATAGAGTAGTGATCTTAAATTTTTGGGGCATTCACATACATACCACACCATTCTTATGCGCTCACATATCTAGCACTCAAATCTTGTGTATTTATATATCTAACAACTAAATTTTAATTTTTCACATTATCATACCTTTTTGAAAATGAAAATACCGATATTTTTTGATATGATATGAAAAATTTAAGCGGCAAACATGTAAAAGAACGTATAGGTGTAACATAATCAGAATTCGTGGGTTTGCATGTAAATGCCCATAATAATTATCTAGACATCTACTTTTATAGAAAGCCCCTAATACGCTCAATCAACTCAAATCCAACTCGAAAAATTTATGTTAAATTGAGCCAACTAAATCGTTAGGTCAAGATTTCCAACATTTAATTTTCAGGCTTGGTTCAAGTCCATCTCCCAACCCAAATTTGACCCGACAACCAGAATTTGACCTAACAACCCAAAATTGATCTGAACTTAACACGAACTTGACTCAAAATTAACTCGAATTTGATCTAAACCCAGTGCAGTTCATCTTTCTTTTGGTGAGCCCTATCATTTATTAATTATCTTTCTATTATGTATAGGAAACTTTAAGGCAAGAGTCGCCCATGAGCCTTGGCTTATTTTTTTTCTAACTATGTTTGAATGGTGCCATGTGAAATGTTGCTATGCCTCCAAATTGCAAAGTAAAGAACATTAATCATGAATTTATGTTGGAAGGTTTACGTACATACCAACACCTTTTCGTGTGTATTTGTTTCTCCAACACATAAATTTGATTTTTATTTTACATTTTAAAAGTTAATGATAATGATAATTTTGGTGTGATATCAAAGATTTGAGCACGGTAAATATAAGAATCAAAGTTCGAATGTTAGATATTTAAATAAAAAAGTTGGTGTTTTCTTGGTTCTTTTTTAAGGCTCGGAGACCTCTCAAGTTAGATATTTGTATGTCATCGCATAATTTCTTCATTCGAGTAAAATTTCCTCCCGAATCATATAAATGATTAGAAGAGGAAATGAATCTAAACCAATGATATATAACCACAAGTTGACTGACAAATAAAAAAACAAGTTGAAGGCTTGTATAGGAGTAATTCTCATATGATAGGTTGAGAGTATACGTCCGAATATGATCTGATTGAAGTACCTCGTAACATAACATCTACGAAGAGAATTCGTACATAAGTCACACATAACCAGAGAATAAAAAAAACCACTTTTGTTATGAAGTTAAGGGTATTCTTGGGCATTATTGGGAAAACCACAATATGTCCCTCAGTGAGCCGTCAAATGACAGGCTTTGGCAAATTTTCTAGCGACACATCCAGTGTCGACTGACTCACCGCTAAACGATGACTTTTCTAACTAGCATTTGTTAGTCGTCAATTCCCCTGAGTCGGAGTTTTATTTTTATGGAGTGTCTTCCTTAAAGGAAGACCTATTTGGCTCTCTCACGAGATTGAAGACTGGAATCAACCTCATTTTCATTTCTCCCGTGCGTGGTATTCTTCGCTATTCTTATATCTTGACAGCCACATACGAACAATGAAATGAAGTACGAAGCATTGATTCTTGGATTGGAAGTAGTCATCCAAATGAAGCCCATTATAACCTCTAGCTATACCTCGCCTGAATGGCTAGTGCTCACAACAAACTAGTGAAACTAAAGACTTTCACAGTTGGAGACTTGATGCTGGTTCTATGCCGCGCAATTGTGATTCACCGTTAAAGGCATGTTAAGTTTGAGCCATCTTGGGAAGGAGTATTTGTGATTGACAAAGTCTACTAAGGAGGAGCCTACATGCTGATTGATTCAAAAGGATTTCATCCGATGCCCCTTATCAACTGACGATATTTAAGAGATACTTTGCTTAGCCTCTTTTTCATGTACTTATTGTAGTTAATGAGAAAATTGCTCTTCAAAACATATGTACTTCTTCATCGTCCAGAGTGTGGGAGCTCTCTTTCGGAGGATAAAGTCGACTCCCTCAAGGAAAAATCAGGCATGGTTGAAGAGATAGCCTAGCTCACCTTGATCATCTCGAATAGATAAACGAAAAAAGGACCTCCGACCAGAGAATCCGACGAAGCAATGGTAGTTGGTGACATGCCGGCTGAGGTGCCGACTGCAGAAGATGAAGGAGTCGTGACCACGGTTCTTTCTGGAGTCCCTTCAAAAGCCAAATCCTTCTCATCACCTTTCCATGTATCAACAAAATAAAAAGCATATTTTCAAGCAATAGCAGTGACCTTGTCGGTTACCTTGTCTTAAACAACAACATAATCAACAGGGAAAAAAATAAGGTATCTTAAGGCTACTCTTCGAAAGAGCTGGTCTTCGTCTCATCCTAGATTACCTGATTCCAGGAGTCACTTCCAATTATGATTGTCGATGAAGTTTTTATTCGCCACCATTGATCCTTCATCATTTTACCCGTCAACACACAGGTAACTGTCACCTCAGCGATATATTGAGGAACCGAGGGACAACAACCATTTAGTATCTTGAGGGCAATGATCATGCTCCCTGAAAGAAACTTTAGCTTTGACACCTTGCACCCTGACGGCTCAGTCTAATTCATTCCCCAGGTGCCAAAACAAGAACCAACCAGGAACTTCTTCTTCCAATCCCTTATCTTATTCTCCACTCCTACTAAGTAGAGTTCGTTGCTTGCTGAGAATACAGTGTAGCCCTACCTATAGACCTTGAAAGAGAATAAGTCTCTAAATTGTTCAATTTACCACGTAAGATTCTCCCACCAATAGAAAAGAAAGAAAGTCATGATTGCAGCTGTGGAGTTTGGCATCACTCGCACCGGAATAACCTCTTTAGTGATGAAGATGCTCCAGAGCTCATGGAACCAAGGTAATCGGAGGTCATTTTTAAACTAGTCTCAATAAGAGACTAGGCCTTTTCCTAGAGGACCCATCACTCGTGCCGGTTTAAGCAGCTTTTTAAGGCTTATGCTTTCATCAAGAACATACCTTCGTTGCAAGTCCCTTGCTTTGCTTTTTATCAGAGGCAAAGGGACAATGCCATTTAAAGAGTTGAACAAGACAGGTTAGTGTTTTGGGGCCATCTCAAGAGACAAGAGTAGAACTAGCTAAAGGACGAGAGGAGAAGAAAAATTGAAGAAAAAGGAAAGAACTAAAAGCACGTAAAGTGAATAAAAGTGGCCCTTTCATCTATTTATAAGGTGGGAGTTGCAAACAAAACATCGCATAATGATAATTATCACACCAAACACCTTTTCAAAATTTATTGTGAATAACATTATTACATGTCTAGAATGAAGTGTTTTATGAAGGGGTTCTCCAAGATCTCGGAGGTGACATGCCACCTCAACTTCCGAAGAGCCATCTCTCCACCTAACTTAATCTGGTCCACCTGATTAGCTTCCCTGTTGAACTTCACCAGATCAAACATCTCACGGAGTACCATCAACTCGCGAAACACCTCATTTAGCCCACCTCAAAGAGAGATGAGCTCCGTCCACAGAACCGCTACTTCAGTATCTAGAAAAACAGACATCTCTTACACAGGATCCTCAACCAAACCACTACTGAGTCCCTCGAAAGAGTTGACCGGCCCCTCTAACGGTCCAGTCTCGCCTACCCGCTACTCTATGATCTCGGAGGATTGTGCTAGCCTTTATGGTCTCCTTAGCTGGAGATCTATCACCGATGATGGGTCAGGCTGTTGATAAATTACTGGGGCTGACACCGGCAGGAGCCCTACATCTTCAACTTGCATAACAACCATCGCAGTAAGGGCAGACTCTACAATATTCTTTGACAACCCACCGTTCTGATGTTCCTTTGACCTAGCCAACTCATCTATAAATCTCTCATTAGGAGAGAGTTTTAAAGGCCTCCTCTCCCTCATGTGTCAAGGCACCCCAACTTTCTTACTGCAGTGACTGCGGGAGAATCGTGCTGGCGACACCCCCAGCTCCTTATCACCACCCTCATTCGAAAGGACCTATAGGACCTCAACACGCACGCCCAAACCAGACTCCAAGGCCTCTTGGTGAGGCCTCTTCAGCCACTGACCTTCCGCATTATCAGATGAGTTGACTACGTTGATCAGGTCATATTCGGGTCTCACTTGTTTTTCCTTTTGTCACCACTCAGCAAGCTTCTCTGGATCCACAACGATCCGATACAATTTTTCAGCCATAACGAACCTCAGTTGTAAAAAGAGAATCGACGACAAATGACACAAGGCTCAATTCATGTCTATTTATTGAGCACACGAGGCACGAAATCCTAAGGAAAGTCATGTGTTAATCATTCACAAATTTATTGCTAACGATTGTTTAAATAATTTTCCTATTCTTATTGTAGTTGTCACTATCAAGGAGTAGGAAAGCGGAGAGCTAATATTTATAAACCAAAAATACCAGCACAAATATCAATGAAAACGAATGACCAAGATGAAAGAGCGCCCTCTCGAGGCAAGCAAGCAATCAGCTATTTAAGGCTAAGCATGAAGTCGCGTCTCTAAACCCGGAGTAGGTTCAAGCTCTGAAAATGGCTCCCCATTCGGTAATGGCAAGTCCCACTGAAATTGAGATGTACCAACAACAAGTCTCGTTAGATACTCTGCATAGGTTACTACAAGATCCGCCTAAGACCTTGCAAGATTGGGAGACTGGCTGATGTGACGAACCAACCAAACAGGTGAAACACAAACTCTATAAGATTTGACTCAAATGAAAAATGAGTCACGACTCACTCAATGAAAAAAGTTGACTGATCGCATTCGACCGACCAACCCAACATCTGAATCGAACGACCACCTCATAACTTACCGCTCTAGTCGACCGTGTCAAAATACACCGAGCAAGATTGTCATGCAGCAGGACACCTCAACCGACTCACACATACTCCAGAGGGCACATATATCACCCCAAATGTCGCCTCAAACAGCTGACTTCAAGCCAATCGACCAGTCAATTACTGGCATTGTTGAAATTCAAATTTGTAATCCAAATATGACATAAAATATATACAATCATTTAGAGTCATAATTGCATTAAAAACAGTTTGCATAACCGTCCCCTCATTTCGATAATTATACAAACACGGCTCTATAAGTACGGGACAAAAAATATGAGTAAAGAGATATCTCCCTAGATTTTCTCCACAAAAATTTCAGACTTATTATGTCATCTTTTTCTTCTTTCCTTCACTCGACTCTAACTATCAAAGACATGATTTATAAAAGACAAAGTAGGATCCAACAATATATATATATATATATATATATATATATATATCATCTCTATTCTTGAAACTGATTTTAAAGTACATAAAATTTATTTCAAAATGTTGTAATATTATTTCTTTTCTCAGGTAGAAAGTTCCAATTTTCTTTGATGTTTTCATGAGATTATAACTTCATTTGACGACATGCTATCATGTGGGACGGTAGTCCATAACAATCAATGGTTGCCAGCTGGGGCTTCACTTCAGGGCTAGCGATCAATAGCTTTGGTTTCATGGATCTATTATTTTGTCTGCCATTGCAGTTATTGTTTCTTTCTTTCTTTTTCTTCATTTTACTTGGTATTATTAGTAGAGACGTAGAAGAGCCGAGTTGAGTCGAGTTTAAGCTACCTCCTATTTGAACTTGAACTTGATGAATTAGTTGAGTTTGAGGTCAAGACCTTAAACTCAATTCCATGAGCTTAAGGACTCATGAGTCAACTCATTCATTATGAAGGAGAGAAAAGGATTTGATTTATTTTCATTAACCATTTTAAATTCAAAATTTATACTTTTAATATAATTTAAATATATATTTTTTCACCAATTTATTTTAAAATAAGCCGGTTTACGAGCTAATGAGTGGAATCATGATTTGCCCTGAGTTTGTTAGCTAATTAATCTAAATTCATGAGTTATTTATTGGGTTGAGCTTTAGTTGACTCATGAGTTTTATGGACTCAAGTATCCCCTAAATTAGCATTTTGGTTACAAGTAATGCAGACATGACACATGAATTCATATTCTCCTAGGCCATTATTAACAAATTTATCTATTTATCTATCTTCTTAGCTCGACGCATTTCGTAGAAGACGAGGATTTCAAGTATGTGTGCGTCTGGAGAAAATATTACATCAGAACGTTCACACTTACAATCACAGGAGGTTGTTAATTTGTGATGACGCAGCCTTCCAAGATTGGAAGTTCAGACGTGCTGTATCCAGAGTTAATATTTTCTCATCTATAACAGATCAGAGAGAGAGAGAGTGCAAAATAGAATACCTAAATTTTAACACGTCGCAAGCCACCACATAGTTTCACCATAGTCCCCAAACATTGTTGTACCATAAAATCATATCTTGATTCACTTCAACAACTATTAAGGGCACAAACCATCCATCCCCCTCCATTTTCAAAAGCATGTTGCTTAAGATACGCCACAATTATTTCTTTAGTTTGGTAACATCACTTGATTTCTTTGGCATTGAAGGACTGTTAGGTTTCAAAACATGTCTGGCCATTATTCGCAATACAACATATGAAATATCCGCATTATAAGTACATGATTAATTAATATATATGTCCAT
This sequence comes from Phalaenopsis equestris, assembly GCF_001263595.1. Classification (NCBI taxonomy): domain Eukaryota; kingdom Viridiplantae; phylum Streptophyta; class Magnoliopsida; order Asparagales; family Orchidaceae; genus Phalaenopsis; species Phalaenopsis equestris. The sequence goes on along the minus strand of NW_018164980.1, from coordinate 2,201,596 downwards.
ATTTATTTAAAAACATTTAATATCGATTTATAGGCTGATAAAGTTGAACCACCCTACCATCTATGCCCTGCGACGGCCTCGCATTCTTCTCATATCCCTGCACATATTTATATTTCATCTAATCATATTATCATTAATAAATCATAATCATTAAACAAAGTTCTGAAACTCACATCTTCTACAGCTTCTTTCAGCAATTTCAACTGTTCCTTGGACACTGTTCTTACCTGTAGATTAATTCTAAATAATATAAAATCTTAATGAAACGTTAATTAACTATTTAATTTAATTACCTTTCTAATGACGGTCCAAACGACACCTTCAGTGCATGGAGGAGTGGTGAGAGATCCAATATACCTGTAATATCTCCTGCTACCTCTCTTAATGTTTCTGGGGTCAACAATCCCTATCTTCACCTCCACCTCTCTCTTATCACTCACCAACTTTATATATTTCATCATCTAAATTACCAAAATGACTTTTTTAAATTTCATAACTACGTTAAATAAATTAAAAAATATAAAAAAAATCATTATTTCAATATTATAATTAATTACCTGTGTGAGAAAAGTATCGGGCCGGCCAATTGTATATAGGATAGCCACCACAGCGAATTTATTGTCACTTGCTCGTTGATGTACCATATGTAACTCCATTGCATACCTGAATTCATATAGCTTGATATTATATGTATAACAATTTATTTTCAGTCCATATGTAACTCCTGTTTACAGATCTAGACAGATTTAGCGGTATTGATGTATTAGCCCCATGCTTTACAAAATGACAAAAATACCTATATGTCACGGACAAATAGTCTCACATCGGCTAGGTGTAGGGCCGAAAAACAGTATTTAAGTCTTGGGCTGCCCACCACCCATAAGGGCTCTTTTGGGAGGTGACAAGTGGTATCAGAGCAGACTACTGTCAGTCAGGTTTGTGGACTCTCCATGGTCCAGTGGGATCCTCGGTGGAGCCGATCCGTGACGTGGGTGTCGCGTGATTGGGTGGAGGAGAATGTCACGGAGAAATAGTCCCACATCGGCTATGGTGTAGGGCCGAAAATCAGTATTTAAGTCTTGGGCTGTCCACCACCCATAAGGGCTCTTTTGGGATGTGACATATAGCTATCTTACCAAGCTGGCTACAATATCTTACAGAAAAATGGAATAATGTAAAGCAATCTACTTTGCAGAAAGGAGTTAAAGGCAATGGAATCCCCTTTACAGAAAAACAGTAATGGCTTCCACTCGTTCAATTATAAAGTAAATATAATTATGAATGTTTTCTATTTAAAAATAATAATAAAAATAAAGATATATATATATATATATTTATAATTAATATAAGAGTCATTTAATATTGTATATTAGCCTTGGAATCATCTTATCTTTCCATTTTGATTAATCTTATTGTCATCATCATGTTTCCATATCATACAGAGACATTGCATTATTTCCTTGCACTAAAAAATTATTAGTCGTTATCAGACTAATTAATGAAAACATAAGAAAAAATCAGAGTTTAAAAATGTACAAATCATTTATTAGTTCAAATTATTGAATAAAAACTTTTAAAGATATCTCTTCTCAAATTAATGATATTAATTCATCAGAATTCAAACAATAAGAAATTTCAGTTCTTCATGGCATCTCTATAGTTATAATTAATATTTATATTATTTTTATCTGAAAAAACTAATTAGACAATTAACAATATGTAAAATTTATAAAAATAAATTGTAAAAAAAAATAAAAAATAAAAAATAAAAAAAACTCACTTGTGATTGTTAATTGTGTGTTCAGAAGGGGTGTGCCAATGCACTTGCAAAAGAGAAAATTTAGTTCCATTTATCCAAATTTCTCCTGCATCATCCTCCCACTTCACCTGCTCCCAGTAAGAAATTATGATGAAATATAAAATAGATTTTATAAGAGAACATATATAATTAATTACCATTATATCATGACCACGATTCTTGATGACAGCATTAGCAGAACGATAGCTTCTATTGAGATCACCTAAATAATGAAGATGCTGAACCCTTCTGTCATTCAGATCAATTGGAGACTGCATCTTTCCTTTGCTGCATGTCGCCCAATCTCTATGAATGTCTCCCCAATGATCTGGTCCATACTTGCTCCCAACCTTATAGCTGTACTTCCCTTCCATTTCTATTTTCAATAATATTAATCAAGAATATTCCACAATATATATAAAAAATATTAAGTTCACTTTACCTTTGGATGACACTCTGTCATAGTTGGGGAAGAGGAACAAGATGATAGCCATAAAGGAGAGATATTTATGAAACTCCATGAGAGATAGAAGAAGGGAGAGAGAGAGAGATGTGTGGATGAGAAGTTTTGAATAAGCCTGAGGTTAGGATGCTATTTTATAGTGTAGATTGGAGAGGAGATGTTGTGGAGCAAGGATGATAGAGCCTTAGGTAACCTTAGGCAAACTTTTGGATTTCATCTCTTAAAAATCATGAGAATAGAAGATTGGAGAAGATGATATTTTCCTTATTTTTTGTGATGGAAGTTTTATAGCTTTAGACAAAATTTATCATCGTAATAATAAATAAATTCAAGGAGGGAAAATTAAGAGAATTTAACCTATATGAAATGATTTCACTCATTTGTATTATATATTAAAAGAAGTTGTTTTCTATAAATGAATAATATATTAATTGTACATATAAATATGACTTTATACAGACTGTTTATGTGTATTTTAAAATGAAAAGTAATATTGCCGAACTGAGCCCACATGCCACTGTGTTTAAACTGAGCCCGCATGCCAAAGTAGCTGAATTTAATCTCTTCTACGAAAGTGATCTAGCCCACTTAAGGAGGGACAACAAGAGATGGTCATCATTAGTAGCAAGGAGGCAAATTCATTCTTCTTTAAATGCGCCACTAGATATCCACATCTCGATCTTTTCATCGAGATATCTTGGATGGATGACATACATAAATGCATTGATTTGTGTATTATGAGGAGACCGATTGTTAATCAATTATTTACTAAGAGACGTCAATTTCACCAATCAAACTTAACGGTGAGTTCGACGGGTATGGGGGGTCTCCCTTTGTATTGGGCAGTGGGGGCATGCTCTAGAAGTTTTTTTTTTTTTTTTTATAGATGGTGTCATAGCACTAAGATGTGCCTAGAAAACAATATCGTAATGACTAATCCAGGTTTAGAACCCTAGATCATGACACTGTGAAATTCAAAATTCAACACGCCAATGCTCTTTTGAAGCATTGTAATGTCGTTATCGCGGCGCTCCCGTGCCATTGATCGAATTTGAATAGTTATATGCTTAAAGTTTTAATTTTTCGTATTAGAGTGTAATGAATTTCAATTTCTCTTGTGCAAAAGAGAAAAGAAGAGCGTCGTCGAGTGTCTTGTAATTTATAAAAATCTCCTCATTTTCTTATAGCGTACATTTTGGTATGGTGTGGCTCCATGCTTTTTTCTTTTATAGAACAGTATGAAGAGTTTCTTTTGATCAGACAACATTTAACAGATATTTGAATGCCTTAACAATGTTAAAATTGAACGATCTTGGACTCGTTGGATTCGTCTTGTCGAGACACTCGATTCAACCATAAACTTATCAGAATCAATATTTGTTTGACTTTCCAAATATGTCTGGAAAACTTTCAAAAGTTATTTAATGGCTTGATCTGAGATTGATTTGACTTAGATTTGACCTATTTTTACATCATTGGGGTTGTCTCATTGAGCCCGTCAGTTTGACTGTTTGTTTGTTGAAATCGAGCTATGGTTGACTCTTAATCAAAGTTTGAAAATCTTTTCCTCAACAAGTCACTTTTAGATCTATGCAAGATGATGAAAATTTGTTTATGGCATATCAACCATGATGACAATGGCATACATCTATGATATGGGTGATGGAGGGTGATGACCCTAACGATTTCGGTGGGGAAAAACTTCATTGATGATTATTATCATTTACTCTCTGGGTGATGACAAGCTTCAAATTTATTGACGATAAATTTAATTTATTATAATTTTTTTTTGAACATATATTAATTGGAATAGTCCTATAAATTTTAATTTTGTACGGAGAAAATCGCAAGAGATTAGACATGTTCAAAATTAGTAAAATGTTCTGGGAACCAACCCCCAAATAATTTTCACTCATTAAGCTCTAAATAAGATTAGAAGATAATTCATATAGCTTTGACAAAGAGGATGAAATGACAAATGATCCCTTATGATTTTATCAGGCATCTATAGGCCTTTTAAGTCATGGAACACATTCAAAAATCATCCTAGCAATAGCACATTTTCCCCATCAGTTAAATAAGTCATTGCGCAATCATTCAATAACCACAAAAAATCTAAGTTATTAGATGATCATATGTATGATTATTAAGCGTGTGTATGATTAATACATTTTTTTGTTAATTAACAATTGATCTAATGTGTCTTTGAACCATCATATGTTGAATTCCAATTCTATAAAAGTTAGTTCTACGTAGAAATGACGATAATAATCACCTAATGACTGTCTAATACTTCACTTGAGGGCATATATATAAATCTAATCGTATGTATGATTAAACGATTTTATATTAGAATTGAATCTTTTGTACAATCCATCAATTCAATTTAAATTTTTTTTAAATATTATATTTTATTTATTGTATAGTTAGGATATCATCATAGGTTGGAACAATCTAGATGACCATCTATAAGATCAATGCTCATGAATTACTCTTAAAATAATGAGTTCTTTTTCGACTTGTTGGTCTTGTAGTTATCGCCAATGGCATAATTTATGAGCACAATGTTGATTTACATTGTTAAATGATCCACAATCAAAAGTGAGATCATTAATTATGTGATTTCACACAAATATTTAAGAGATGCAAAAAAACTTTGCAAATTTAAATCAATGATTTCAATATCACAATTACATGCAAAAGAATTTTCTTAAGCATGTTTGACATTTATGCTAAAGTTAGTCAAAAGATGTATGCAAAGTTTGAGTTGTAACGATGGCCGAGCAAATGAAAAATTATGTGCAGAAGTGAAAACCCTATACAACATATTAACACCAATTTAGCATTGATGTTTATAAAAAAATAATAACAAATATAAGTTAAATCCATATTCTTATGTGTTCTCATGCATCTTGATTTAATCATTTCTTTGACTTGATGAAATTCTCCTTGAGATCTTTCGCTTTTAGAAAGCAAAAGAAAATGTAGAAGATTAAGAATAAAAAAAAGGAGATTTTAGGAATGAAATGAAAATATTAGAGAGAAAATGCTCAAGTTTTTATTTGGTAGAGTGGAAATATATATTTTTTAAGGTACTTATAACAAAATGATGCGTCGCAGCAACCAAACTTGTATCCCTCGTCACCTTTTTGAGTTATATAAAAATAGGTAGTTAATGAAAGGAGACGAGTGACATTCATTATATATATCTACCTATTAGAGTTATACAAATTTGAAGTATGGGTTATATAAAGGCATGACTTTGATGCAAATATATTACATCAAGTGCTACATGTGAAAAAAAAAGACAAATAACATCAATAAATGTTGTTCCATCATAAATGAGATTATTAACAATATTATGTGTTTTCAAACAAATTTATATAAATACAAGAGGTTACACAAATTTAGGTTCATGATTTCAATATCACAATTACATGCTTAAAAAATGTGCTTTAGAAGTGATAAAACATATACAACATAGGTAAAAGTATATGTTAATATTATATTTGCATCGGAAAATATTAGAAAACTTATACAAGTCACATGCTTGTGTATCCTCTTGCATTTGAATATGACTATTTATTAAATTTGATGAGAATTCTCCTAAAGATCATTTAACTTGAGAAAGCAAAATGAAAATTTTGAAGTTTAAGAAGAAGAAAAGTGAATTTTAGGAAATATATGAAAGTTGTAGGGAGAAGATGCTTAAGAATTATTTTGGTGGAGTGGTAAGTTTTTCTTAGGGGTTTTATAGCCAAAAGAAACATCCCACATCTAAATTTGCATCCTTTAGAACAATCACGGATTATGTTGTTATTGTAAAAAATTTGGTTGATTGTATTTAAAATTTTCATTCACATCTACAATCAATCATCAAATTTAGACTTTGAGATCATACATATGATCGTAAAATATGAGAATTTTCACATATTTTCATCAAAAAAACAATGATTATGCAAGCAAGTCAAGCACTCCTAATTACCCCTTCATGTCATAAATATGTATTGAGAAAGTGATTTTGTGAAAGATCAACTATTTTGTTTCAGTGTTAAGAAAATCTAATATATGAAGCAATTTGAAATGCATGTAGTAGATTATAAAAGCATAATGAGTAAACATAATTTATTTGTTATAAGAGTATTAAAATAGATTTCTCTTAAAAGCTTGTGTCGCTTATATTGTAATACTTAATAGACATGTTTTATAAGAGAATCCCATAATCAAAGTTACTATATTAGCTAGTAACTTCAACAATGTTGTTCTTAATGGCCATATACTCTCCCTTTCTGGTTGATAAAGTATGTAAATTATTCTTCCTACATAACAAAAAAATAAGTGAATGTTATAGAAATTGGAAATTCTTTAAATGCTCTTTTTATTTGCTTTATATCCAACACATTTTAAGTTTGAGAATCGTACAAGACCACAAAAAAAGGTGTTCCTAAGATACAAATGACCAAGATTTAGTAAACTTTATTGTAAAAAGGTGTTGCTCATTAGAATATGCTTAAAATTAATCATAAATGTAAACATAGATTATAATGTGCAGTGTGTTCTTATTAAAGTATAATATGGAATTTATCATTGCACTATTCAAATTTTATATTTGTTGATTTTCTAGTAGGTTCCTTACATAATTGTATAGAGTGGTTCATGGGGGTTTGGATGACCTTGAACTTATTCATATTAAAATTTTTTATGAATTCTCAAATGCATTTAATTTGATGGATCTTGTAGTTCTCTTTTATTTCATTTAAAGAAGTTAAGTTCTCCAAGCATTACTCATTTTTTACTTGTTTAAAAATCTCATGAAATCCTGATAAAATTTCATTAGTTATACCAAAGAGAATATCACCCATGTCACTTAGCTTTCTGTTGTATCTCATATTGTTCCCTTAAAATCTTGATCATTATGTTTCATATTAGTTCACAGACATCGCTCAATCACATTTATTTTTCAAAATCAAAGAAGATAAACATTGAATTTGCTATATCAAGCATCAAATTTCTTCCAATTCAAAATTTTAAATCAATGAAAAAAAAACAATGATTATTCTTTTTATTAGCTAGACTAATGCTTAACTATTTATAATGAGTTTAGATCTAATAGTCTAATTATATGCTTAAAGAGTGCTAATTATAGTTTTCATTTCTCACCTTTGAGATCATTATATCTCCAATAACCATATAAATTATTGAAGTTTTCATTCTCTACATTTGGAGGATAGATTACGTCTAGTTTACCGGAGACACGAACGACGAACACTAAGACGATGGAGTAATGTTGCGTTTGGGATAGCTTATTTACAACAGTGGCGTTTTCAAAACGTCACCGTCTGTTTGAAAATCGCATTTGCAAGGTTCATTAGAGAACTCATTTTTCATTTTTGTATTAGACGCGGATGACCCTGCGATCAGCGTTTAATAGTGTCAAAAGACACTATATGCCCTCCTTCCTCTGCCTACGCGATCCGCGAGATCCGCCCCTCCCGTTCGTCTGCCCTAGCGTAGCTCGCAGCAAGCGACATTGGCGCGACATCGAGGTCCTCTCCGCGGCCTCCTTCTTCTACCCTAAAGTTCGCAGCAAGCGGAGAAATCGTCATCGACTCCGCACAGCGATCCGCGTCTCCCTCTTGCAATCGATCCTCGTATCTCTCCATCTCCGGCAATCTTGCTCACAGGTAACATTTGTTTTCTCTTCTCCTTGCTCCTCTGCCGCTCCTCTGCTCTAATTTATACTTTTCGATGGACACAACAATGTACAATAACGTTTATCCAAGATATGGGCATTTTTGGTCATTTATTCAGAAATCAGCTGTTCTCAAAACTCACAAACCAAACAGACGGACAGATTATCCAGATCAGCTGATTATCACCAGATTATCAGGATAAGTAGCTTATCAGGATAATCTGAATAAACTGTAGCTGCCCCCAAACATACCCTAAATCGCACCACGACCTGCGTCCATCAACCGCGCATCCGATATTTCCTCCTAAACTATTCCATTGGTTCGGGCAAGCTACAATGATACAGAAACATATAAATTATCAAACACACACATCAAGCTAACATTCCTCCTCCTCCTCTAAATACTCCGGAATTACGCCAAGCTCCAGTTTGAAATACAGCCTACTTGCTCCGCCCGTCACTCTTCGATCACCGGACCTCACTTTCTTCACCACCTCCCTCCTCTGCACAGAAGTCGGCTCCACACACTCCGCCGGAAAAACCATCGGCGCAATGCCGGAGTCCGAGTTGATGAGAGCAGAACTTGCCTTACAGGCAAGCTCTGCCATCTCCGGCGGCCGAAGCCTCCTTCCCATCATGGACAGAGGAAGAAGAAAGTAGAGCTGTTCGGCTTTCAGTTCCTCCTCTTCCCCCACCGCCGGCAAAACTCCCTCCATCCCCATCCCATCCGCATCACATACAAAGAAAGCTTTGCTGTTTCGTCCCCTGTGAGCAGCCATGGGAGAAATCTGAAACTTCTTGAGAATTTCTGATACCTTCACCGGTCGATTGAATTCCAGCAGTCTGCCGTCTTCGAGAACGAGCTTGGCGGTGGTTGTAGGGGTTAACGACGCCGCGATCGAAACCGCCGCCTTGTTCTTGCAGGAGTTGCAGAAGCCCATCAGTGGGTGTTCTTCTTCATAAAAATTGGATTTTTGGGGGATAACAGAGAAGGGAGAAAGCTTCCGTTTTGGGTTTTAATGGGGGACAGGGGAGAAGGGATGAAAGGGATGGAGGAAGGAAGGGGTGAGAGTGTGCGTTGGTGAAAATGAATATTAATATTTAGAAATTTTATGATACTAATTTTTAATATAATTTAATATTTAAAAAATGATTGATTTGAATATTAGGAGTGATCAAACTTTAAATTTTATTAATTTTATAGTAAATTTTACTAAATTTAAAATTTGTTATAATAAAAGGATGATTAAAATAATTTAGATTAAGTTTTTGTAAAAATAAATATTTGAGTGAATGGTGGAGAAGAGGTGGATGCTGAGCTGGTTTAGTTGTGTAGGCTAAGCCGTTGCGATAGTGACTTGATTTTTAAAGAATATGTTTTTGAAATTTTCTTTTTTGTTCTTTTACGGTAGGAGGGTGGACTAAATAGTTCTTTAAGAGAATTCATTTTGTTTTTTTGTTGAAAAGAGTTGACTTAATCTCTTACAAAATATTATTGGAAGGTTTACATCCAAGCCACATGTACATCAATATATGATTTTAATGGGCCAACGTACATATTAACAGGCATAAAAAGACAATTTTTCTAAAGCATGTTGGTCTTGTACCAGGTTGACTGATCGGGTTGACCTGTCGAGTTGATTTACCGAGTATCTAAACGTGGTATGATCTGTCGAGATAACTAGTTGAGCTCTCCTCTCAAGCACCAGCCACGAACTCAAATCTAGAGCGAGTATCACTAACAAAAAGAGGATGTATATTTGCATCTATTCATGAGTTGCCTCATTTTAGTCTATCATCACCACTATGTGGGCAGACCTCAAATTGTACTAAAATTATTTAATATTCTTTCATTGTAACCCAAAGTAAGGGAAATGTCATCACGAGACATATAGATAGAGATGACCTCTAACCATCAGAAGCATCTTAAGATCAAAAGCTAGAGCTCTCAAAACACGCATCCTTTCGCTTCAAAAGCTAGATAGGGGAAGGTGAAAGACAATAAACTACCATAACAAATTTTGTTAAGGTGGACACTTCAATCACCTATAATACTATCTTCGACAAACTAATATTGAATGCTTTCAAAGCCATTGCATCTACCTATCACATAGCATTAACATATATTAGCTAAGGACAAACAATCACCATTCGAGGAGACCTAGTACAATCCTGGACATGATCCCTTCGAGCCATAGATGTTGTACCAGAGAATCTCCTTCAACTTGACATACACAAAGGAATTTTCCTAAAAGCAACTATGCCTAGAAAACAGGTGTCCATTTCTGAGGCAGAGTCGAATTGAACCTTCCAAATTAGCTCAAATTTTGTCGACGAGCACATGAATCTCTTAGTTGTAGCCCTCATGCTGCATTGAGGCCTATTCACTTTGACAGTGGATAAGATGCCTTATGTAAGTGTGGATGTCGCCTGCCACCAACTCAGCATCAATCCATGAATTAGGCATATTAAACAAAAGAAGCGGCACGTAGTTACTACCTAAGTCAAAACTAATCCAACACAAAGTGCAGAAGTATTAAATGCTAGTTTTAGTTGAGAAATGCAATAGTTTGATTGGAAGGAAAATATAGTTATGGTTTGAAAGCCATTAAACAGTGCACGATATGTGTCAAATTCACTAAGTAATGAGCATTTTCAACATCTTGTATGGATATTTATCATATCAAAATGTACCCTACAAATGTGGAGAAGATTTATCTTCATTACCAGAGATGGGATATATTGTTAAAGTACTTGGGCAAACAGTGCTGAAGGGCCTTCTTGGCCCGTAACTAAGACTTTGGGCTATGTTCTTTAACGTGCCAAGGCCCATGTGAATGAAACATTTTTAACTTTTAGTAATCTAATACCTAAAATTTTATATTTACAAACTCACAAATAAATAAATAAATAAATAAATATATATATATATATATATATATATATATCTGTGTGTGTGTACAATACCTTAATCTCATAAACATAATTTGATTAAGCTGCTTCCAATTTTAAAATGTTAACATATTTTGCACGTAATTAACTAACTAATATTAATTATGTGTAGCCATGACTATAATTATAAAAATGTTACAATGCTTAAATATTACTCGACAGATGTAAACATTATATGCATCGTATTGATTATTCAAATCAATTTTATTATAGTTGTAATTGTTCGAAGTAAATGTCGACGTTTCAACAATTACACCAACTTTTTTATTTTTTTTTCAATAATGAAAAAATGAACTATGAAAAGAATTTAACTCTGAAAATAATTGTGACACTTATTATCTTTTTGGGTAAATTACATTTTGACATTTTTTTTAAATGTTGCTGTTGAAAATTGTGTTTTTCCACTGGTCCTGACTAGGTGCAGTGACAGTCTTTTAGTTATGTTCCTACTTGTCAAATAAATTGTAGAAATCATCGCGGTTTCTTTAATATCAAATTATTTTTCAGCAATTTCACAGTTATCCTGAAGAAGACCCTTATTTCAACTAGCATTCAACCCTTTTGAAAGTTAAATCTATTTCATAATAATTAGACTTGTGCAAATTTAATAATGACTTTTATTTCACTATCAATTTGAAAGAATTCATAGTGAAATTAAGAAAATTTACAGATCTGACCGCTAAATTTTTCTATTTACATTTACAATTTTTTTAATGTCACAAGTCTATGTTTGAAAAGGTATATTTCACTTTTAAAAATAGATAAAAGTAATATAATTAATGTGATATTAAATATATGAGTGTTATGGATTTGAATATGAAGTTTAAGAAGTGTTGGTGTTAGATATGTAAATACATGAGAATTTTTTTTGTATATATGTAAATATCACACAATAAATTACGTGAAATAAAAAAAGAATTACTCACAATTTCATTATATGCACAAAAAATATAAGAAAAATATTATTTGAAAATATTTTATAATAATTTTATTATCAATACTATAATTATTTTATTAAATCTTATAACCTGAAAATTCTTTATAATTTTTTTAATTCAATATATTTACTGCTTATGAATTTATTTAAATGCATTAAGAGTTCCTTATTTGTTTTGCAAGTCATCAATTTATTTGATGGCTTATTCTATGCTCTTTTATCAATATAAATATATTTAATGAATCCTACATATGCACTTTACAAATAATAACTTTATATTTTTAAATCATTAGCATCAAATATATACTTTGCTAGATCAGTTGCAATTTTTATAAATTAATAAGGGAAATTGATAAATAAATTTGAACTGAATTTTAATTGGTTATATTTTGATAAAAAAAGGAATATAATATTTGTCATTCGTGAGAATCTCACTTGTCATGTATGCATATCATTATATATCACCCTCATTTTACAATTTTCTTATGGTTTGTTTGGGGCAGTTGCAGCTTATCCAGCTTATTCAGATAAGTTGTTTATCCTGATAAGTGCCGATAAGTAGCTGATTAGGATAAATTGTTTAACTGTTTGGTTTGTGTGTTTCAAAAACAGCTGATTTTGGATAAATGACCATTCTGCCCCTGACATGCTTCATGAAATAAAATTATATGTAAATATCTATTTACCGATGAGCAATCCTGGCAGCGAAAGGCATCCATCTAATTTGTTTTTTTTTTCTTAAAAAAAGTATACCTTCAGGAAGGATGCTCTGGTGAGACGTAATGAAGGTGATAAGACGAGCGGGTTTCTGTCAAGAGAGGGGGTAGGTCGTGCGAGGGAGGCGAGGCTGAGCGTTTTTCGGCACAGAGAGGAGAGGAAACGAGCGGGGATTCGTTGCGGCAGGAAGGAGTCGAGCTATCGTCGTAGAGAGGAGAGGCGAGCCGAGCTTCGATCGGGAGAGGGAGGCGGCTGAGCGATGGCAGGCGAGCGAGGTCTAGGTCGTGCGCAAGAAGGAAACAAGCGAATGGGGCTTCAGTGCGGTAGGAAGGAGTCGAGCGATCTTCGTAGAGAGGAGAAGCAAGCCGAGCTTTGATCGGGAGAGCACAGGCGAGCGAGCCAAATATGTCTTTCGCTCCAACTAAATGCTGATCGCGGGGTCATACCCGCAATCCGCGTTTAATACAAAATGGGAACGACGTTTAGGGATACGCAGTCAGAACACATTATTCAAACAATGGGTGACGTTTTAAAAATGCAACTACTATGAATAAGCTCTCCCAAACGCACCCTTAATACTATGTTTCACATTTCATTTGATGCATTATCCACTGAAATTAATATATATATATATATATATATATATATCCAAATAAATGTTCTATATACTTAAATTTCAGTTGTCGGTCAAGTAATGATTTGAGCCATTCTACCGAGTTTAGAGACGGTGAAGAGCCATTATGAGATGGATGTTGTCATTATTAATTATAATAAAAAATAGGAGTCCAGATACATAAATGCATCGGGACTCCAATAAAATTGAACCACATGAATAAAAAAAACTTATACTTTAATGTATGTTCCTCCTCTTTCAGATACCTGACACAATTTCATTGGAGTCTTAATGTAGAACATTGGATGCATCAGAACTGCTGATGTAATATTTTTTTCCAGTATTTCTCGTCTTTCATTTGGTTAAGACAAAAATTTCTTATTTTATTTTTTTATATTAAAAATTCAATTTAAAAATACAGGCATGGTATTGTTATATAATTAATGATATGTGACTCCAATTTTATTGGAGTCCAGATGTAAAATATTAGATGCATCTGGTTTTACATCTGGACTCTTGATGCAATATTTTTTTCAGTCTTCCCCCATCTTTCATTCGGTCAAGACAAAAATTTCTTATTTTATTGTTTTGATATTAAAAATTCAAATTAAAAATACGGGCATGTTACTGTCAAAGAATTTATGATTAAGCGAATTTATATTTTATACCCTTTCAACAAAAATTAAATTAACCGTATATTTAGCCATTTCTTATTATTACTCTAAAAACCTTGCTAAATTTGTATTACAATAAATATAAAATATATTTTTACTTCAAAAAAAGGTTTTCTTATAATCACTCCACTTAAACAGGTAAAGTTAAAAATAGAATTTTACATCACACAAAATTTTTAGAAAACAATTAGAATGTAATTTTTCAAAGAGGACTGTGATGACGGTCTGAAATGTAAAATGAAAAGGAATTATCCAAAAAACAATAACCTTACTTTTTATATAATTATGTAAAATTAACTTTGATCATCATGAGTATAGCATTAATGATCTCTTGTTAGCAAATTAAACGTCACATTATGCAAAATTACTTATTAAGTGTAAAGATAAAAAGGGATGAAAATAATTATAGAATTTTAAGAATGAATAATAATAAAGGATGATGATGATGGAATAAGAAATGCTTTCATTGATATAATCTCCATGATAAAATTCTTGATACACAACCAATAAATTTTCATTATTCAACACGAATTTTTCTAGGCATGACACAAATCTCGAGATAATATTTTAAGCAATCAACATTCAAATATTGATAAAATATCATACAGAGCTCCAATGTTAGTAAATTTATAGTCAAACTGACGTGTTCAATGAGACAGACAAAATGATATGAAAACTGGCTTAATCTAAGTCAAATCAAGTCCATATCAACTCATTAAACCATAATTAGAAAATTTATGAATACATTTGGAAAGTCAAACGGCTGTCAAATATGACAAATTTATACTCAAATCGAGCGGCTCAACAAGACGAATCAACGAGCTCAAGATCACTCAATTCTGACATCTTTAAGACACTCAAATATCTATTAAACGTCGTATAATCGATGGAAGCTCTTCGGACCGTCCGATCAAAGTGTTTCATATTCCCGCATTAATTGCACCCAGAACACTATAAATAGAGTCTAATCCCTCTCATGAGGGAGGAGGAAGTCTAACTGAGGTCTTGAGAAGAAGTTGCAGCTTAGCATCACCACCAATCGTCGTCGACCACCGCCGACCTCCATCGTCGACCACCGCCGGCCGTCGTCAACAACTGCCGACCTTCGTCGTCCACCGTCGTTGATCTTCAACAACCACCGCCGACCGTCGTTGACCACTGCCGACTGTCGTCTACCTCCACCTACCGTCACCAATCACCACCGACCAGACACCTTCAATCGATATTGTAATATGAAAAATATAGTTATCATTTCTTGTGTGTGGGACAAGGGATTTTTGTAATATCATCAATCAATAGTGGATTTCCGCAACTGGGTCAGACCTCGTGGTTTTTCCCCTAACGGGTTTTCCTTGTAAAAGCTTATGGAGTCATCACCGCTTTTTTCTATTTTATTTGTGTGTGTGCTGAACTTTCGTACAATGTTAAGACAATAATTTGTTACTCTACCGTCGCAAATTTTTCTAGCACGCATCGATTCTAATTAATAAATTTTTGTTCAATAAAATTTGGCATCTTTTTTTATATATATATTTTTTGTCTTAGTCAACATATTTATGAAATAGTTGATTCATTTTTAAAACAAAGATAATTTCATTTTCATTAAGAGGAGAATCGCAAAATGGCATGGTGTCACTGAATGAAATATTATTAATGTAAATATAGATAGCTAATAGAGAAAGTGATTGATTTTTAAATTAATTGATTAACCAATGGGAATGGGCGTGGAAGCTTATGGAGGTGTTGACAAAGTATGTAAAGTGGATATTTAAAAAGCCATTGAAAATCTCTTTGTCATTACCCTTGGATTGTTTGAGCAAAAGGGCTCTGATACGTCACCAACAAATCATCATAATCCAGCACGAATCTCGATGCAATATTTTGAGCACGAACATTCAAACTTCGATTGCGAGTCATCCGGAACTCCGATTTCAGCAAAATTATAGTCAAACTGATTGGCTCGATGAAACGGACATAATGATATAAAAGTTAGTCCAATCCGAGTCAAATCAGGCTCGGATCAAGTCATTAAACCACTACTACATGATTTTCGGAGGCATTTGAAAGGTCAAACAGATGTCGAATCTAGCGAGTTCATAGTCGAATCGAGCATCTCGAAAAGACGAATCCAACGAGCCCAAGATTACTCAATTCCGACATCGTTAAGGCGCTCAAGTGTCCATCAAATGTCATCTGATCAGGGGAAGCTCTCCAGACCGTCCGATCAAAATATTTCATATTCCTACATTGATGACATTCAAAATACTATAAATAGAGCCTCACCCCTCACATGAGGAGGGGGACTGGAGGCTTCAGAGAAAACTGGAAGCTCTGAGAAGGAGTTGAAGTCCAACAACATCCTGACCGTCGTCGACCACCGCCAGTCGTCGTCCACAACCGTAGATCGTCGTCAACCACCGCCGACCAGATGCTGTCAGTCAACGTTGTAACTTGGAAAATCTAGTAACATCTCCCATCTGTAGGACAAGAGCTCACCACTACGATCAATTTGCTAACAACCTACACGGTCATCAGCTCATGCAGTTCCCGACTTTGGCTTCAATGATCTACAAACGTCATCAATACTCGCCCCAAAGGCCTACGTGGTCATCATATCATATAATTCTTGAATCTAGCACCAACGGCCTACGAACGTCATCAATATTTGCCCCAACAACCTACGTGGTCATCAGTTCATGCAGCTCCTGACTCTGGTCCCCGCGGTCTACGAACGTCATTAATACTCGACAACTACAATCTAAGTGATTCACAGTTCCCGTAACTACTTACTATGACTTCTCTGGCCAATCAACGCTTTTGAAGCAACCATCTACAACACTCACGATGGACTACTACCTCCACAACAATCAACAATGACTCTTGCAACCTGCTATAAAAAAAAAACATCAACAATATTATAGTTATACAATTTTGTAATTTCATATTTCGCTCCAATACCCATCGTTCCAGGGAGCAATCACGAAGCCAAGGGCAGCATGCTTCTTCATCTTCCCGCCCTAGAAGACGCTATCCTGCCAATGAAGGTGTTTCGGGTCCTTCAATAGAAGATCGAATGCGTAGAATGGAGGAGTCTCAACTAGAGATTCTACAGCTCCTTCGCGGGGCTCAACAGCCGCTGCCTACACCATTGGATGAAACTCGTTTACCATTAACTCCGCGACGTACGAGAAACATACCACTTGGAGGAACTCATGTCGGCCCGCCTCCTCAGGAAGGAACACATCCCCTGTCAGGTCGTGATGTTGAACTCCTAGATACAGCAAGCTCCACTCATCCATCCCGTGCAGCTCACTCGACATCGCCACATCTTCCCGCTATTCCAGATAATGTCATTCGCAATGAACTACGACGCCTCGTCCGGGAAGAGTTCCCCTTAGAGAAAAAGGATCGCTTCTACGCTCACCGTAACATCCATGAATCTTCTCCCTTAGCGAATGCGGTCCTCCAACACCCCATCCCAACAGGCTTTAAGCTTCCGAGCATCGATACATATGAAGGGACAACTGACCCTTACGAGCATATTGATCATTATCGAACTATCATGCACATTCAACGTGCTTCTGATGCGCTTTTGTGTCAAGTATTTCCGGCTACTCTTAAAGGACAAGCTCGAACTTGGTTCTACTCTCTACCGGGGGGCACTATAAACACATTTAACGAGCTTGCTAAACTTTTTGCGGAGCAGTTCATCGCAAATCAAAGGATCATCAAGGATTCATCCC
>NW_018164980.1:2179128-2179683 GCF_001263595.1 Phalaenopsis equestris | reverse complement strand
TCAGTCTGGTAAGAACACTTCTCGCCCAAATTGAAACATGTCAGCTCGTTCATATACTTCGGGAGCATAACACCCGAGCTGATGCCCTCTCCAAGCTTGCAACTTCGACAACTGGAGATCTCTATAAAAGAAGGTATGTTGAAGAGATACATTTTCCTAGCATCCATGGCCCATGGGAGATACTGTCTATAGATGACCCAAAGGAGTCATCTTGGATGGATCCCATCATCTCTTTCCTCCAAGACGGAACACTGCCAGATGATGCTACGACATCAATTCGCATTCGACGCATGGCGGGCAACTTCATCCTTATAGGGGATGAACTCTACAAGAAGGCATTTATAGGTCCATATCTCAAGTGTCTTCCTCCATCTGAAGCTGATTATGCTCTACGAGAAGTTCATTCTGGAATATGCGGGGAGCATCTTGGTGGTAGAGCACTTGCTCTTAAAATAATGAGGCAAGGCTTCTACTGGCCCACGATCAAACAAGATGCATTAGAGTTTGTGCAAAAATGTAAAAATTGTCAACTACACTCCAATCTTACACATGCAC
>NW_018164980.1:2129750-2175818 GCF_001263595.1 Phalaenopsis equestris | reverse complement strand
TCGATCACCGCTGACCTCTGTGAACTACCACCGACCGTCACCGACTGTTGTTAGCCATCGCTCACCTCCGTCAACCACCGCTTACTGGACGTCATCAGTCGACGTCATAACGTGGAAAGCTAGTAACCCTTTCCCGCCTGTGGGACAAGGGGCATCTGTAATCATCATCTTATAGTGGATTTTTACAACTGGGCAAGGCCCCGTGGTTTTTCCCTTTTTACGGGTTTTCCACGTAAAAATTTCTGGTGTGATCATAGCTTGATTCACTTTCATCTGAGTGTGTGCTGAATTTTCGTGCAACGCTAAGACGATAATCCATTATTCTACCGCCGCGAATTTTCTAGCACGCATCAGGCTCTACCTTAATTTGGTGCTATATATGTCCATTTTTATGCTATTTCTATGTAAAAGATGAGTATTATTTATGTAAAAAATATTTAATTTTTGATAATTTGAATGGATTCCCTGGTGACCTTGGGATTGCTACATGATAATAATTGAAAGAAACGGCTTTTATTTGAATATGTAAATGCCTATTGAGGTATAGAAATGATATTTTAGAAAGATTGAACAAAACATAAATTTTGAGTGGAGAAAATTCACACAATGATTTCAATGAGGGTGCCATCAAAACTCACGTTAGCAATGGTATTTGACTACCAAACAATGACTTGTTATATGATTGAAGAATGATATTGATCAATGGTCATGCTCTTTGGATTAGTGATATGAATTTTAGTGGAGTAGTAACAAATGTTTATATTGAATACCTTCATCTTTTCGAGAGTTAATTTGTTGAGGTTCACACATCTTGTGTGTTGTGATGGTGGAAACTAGTTAATCTCTTAAACAATGTTCCGTGACACCTTAAAATTGAAGAGAAGTGAGTGCAACAATAGAGAGGAGGGAATGGGCTAAATTAGGAATGAATGAATGTGAGAGATAAGAAGGTACAAGTCAAATCGGAGCTGAATGGCATAAGATGGTTTTATAGAGAGCAGCTAGCATGAATGTTGTTGCTGATCTGAAGAGGAAGGAAGTGCAAATCTTTGATATGAGATATTTCTCAAAGTGGGGGAAAAAGAAAGGGACGTGTAAGAAATGCATATGATAAAAAGTCAAGTATGAAGTTCAGTATAATATTTATAATCTGAGACATACATTCACCAAGGTAGCTCGTTGGAAGGAATTCAAAGGGAGGATCACATCACATTTCTACAAGAACAAAGTTGTTGATATGGATTGGCGAGGTGAGGGAAATGGCATCTATTGAAAAGAGTTGGACGATAGAGGATTTAGAGATCGATCTCAACCTGCACCTAATATCTATGAAGTGAGGGATAAAGAACAAAGGTAATGTAGTCTTGGAATTATGAGTCGTGACATGGGGGAGCTTTGTAATCCTATGGATAACATTCTTTGCATGAACGTTCTAGCTCCAAATAGCTCACATGAAGGTTGAGGGAAGCTTGAGCAAATTGAAAGGGAACCTATCCATCACAATGGAAAGATTAGGAAATATTTGTAAAAATGATAGGATTGAAATCACAAATGTAAAGCACATGTGGTTCTTATGTGAGAATGCTTTGTTGGAGGAGATTGTAATGTGATGAAGTCTTATTAATGAACTGTATAAAGAAGAAATGTCAGCACGAATCTTAGAGGGATCAAACAGCTGGATTGTTGATCAGAATTATATGAAGTGATCGACTAACTTGGCACATCCGCTAAGCCGACCACTAGATCCATCAACTACAGACGATCGGTAGAATCAGTCTGCCGACAAAAGCAGTCAAGGCATAGGCGACCATCAACTAAAGAAAAGTTAGTTATATTGATTACCAAGCATAATATTCAATAGTCACAACAAGTCATCGAAGTCACGTCTATTCGGTTATTTGTATTAGAGATGTGGTTAGATTAGCCGCCCATAATTATGAGAAAAACCTAATAGACCCTCAAACTAATAAAGTAGTATAATTAATTATGTAATTGTAAATTTACGCCACTTATGATTATAGATAGGGGCAATTCTATGAATAAAGGGTCGCACACCCATTTTTTCAAGTTGACAATCTGTCTTTCTCTCTCTCTATTTATGCTCTAAATCTCAAGGCGTGTCTACACAAAGGCAATTTGGGATTCAACATGACAAAAGCATGAAGCTAAGAAAGATAATATAATAACAGTAAGGTTTTTAACATTTAACAAAATGACCTACATACACAATTATTGTAGTAGAAAGAATGAAATTGTCACATTTGTTTTTCCAACAATAACTGTAATTATAACACCATATTAGTGATGTCCTTATGATTTTATCTTGAGTTAAGGTTAACACAAATAATTAAAAGCTGTGTGGCTAGGGCTTTTAATTGATGAGTAGTATTTTTGAAAAAAAGCTAACTGACTACAAGACTATAAAGATTTATATCAATTAAAATTATTACTTAAAAAATAGAATAAAAATATATTAAATTATATCTAAATGATGTTTTATTATAAATAATAAGATTTAAATCTCGTTCCAACTCTTAATATTTTACGGCTGCGTGAATAGGATTGTCAAAACGTCTCTTTGTTTGAGAACAGCGCGTGTTCGACTCACTAAGTAAAGGAGCCGAACACCAAAACTTTTTTTTTATTCGCAATACAAACAAGCCGAACAAAAAACACTAATATTTTTTAACGAGCTAAACACGAGCTAAGTCTGGGCTCACTTGTGCTCTGCCCATTTACAACCCTACTCGTAGCATCAGGCCAAAGTCATGTAAAAAACAGTTGGAAGATTTCCAAACATACCACTCAATTCTCATGTATTCACTTATCTAAAATCTAAGATTTAATTTTTGCATGTAAGCATGTCATTTTTACCTAGAAATGAAAATATATATTTTTTCTGTTTTTTTTTTTTTTTTTGTGCATTTTACTATTACATTAAAAAATAAATATATTAAAACAAAACTCATAAGGTCAATTTAGTATCACGTATTTTTTTTTAATTTTATTTATATTATAATTTGAATTAAAATATATATGATTATGATTATTGTTTTCAAAAATATTTAAAATAATGTTTAGATATTTTGAAGAGTTTTAAGCCTAAGCTAGATATTTTATTTTTAAAGTAAGCTAATTTTTATATCACTTTTATTTTTTTTATTTTTAATTTAAATTAAAATATATTTGACTGTGATTATTGTTTTCAAAAATATTTAAAATAATATTTAGATATTTTGAATATTTTTAAAAATAAGTTTGATACATTTATTATTTTGAGTAAGATACTTCTTACTTCATTTTTATTTTTTTTTAATTTTATTTTTATTGTATTTGATTCATTATTTAATTTGAATTAAAATATATTTAATTGTGATTGTTGTTTTCAAAAATATTTAAAATAAATTTTTAGATATTTTAAATACTTTTAAAAAGAAGTTAGATATTTTTATTTTTAACATGGGTTAATTTTTACAACTCTTTTATTTATTTTTTTTTTGTTTTCTTATTTCTATTTTGCTTTGTTTATATTTTAATTTAAATTAAAGTATATTTGATTACTATTTATGCTTTGAAAAATATTTAAAATAAATTTAGACATTTTGCATATTTTAATAATTATTTTTAAATATTTTTAATAATAAGTTAGATATTTTTTTTTAAATGAGTTAATTATTACATGAAACAATCGCCCCTTCGTCACATCAACCGTCACTGTCTCGGCCACTCAATCCAAACGGATGCTTTTTTTTTTGTCTCTTTCTTCCTCAATTGAAGGTATTTGAAATGTATCAACGAAACAAATATATTTATTTATTTATTTTGACACCAATTTATCAAAGTCATTTTTTTCATTTCTCGAAAAGCATTTAATTATTTTACATTTATTAAATAGATAAATTTTAGAAACATCCAACCAAACAACATCTCTAGAACTTGCATTTGATAGTTGGAGCCACTTCAGCAACATTTTTTTCATTTAGCATGAACCTCGAGATGAATAGTACAAAATCTAAAATATTTTTAAAACAAAAAATATTCAAACTTCAATTAAAAATCATTTAAAACTCTGATTTCAACAAACGTACATTCAAACTGATCGGCTCAACAACACGATCCCAATGACAGCAAAATTAGTGAAATCTGATATAGATCTGATATACATCAAGCCTCAATCAAGTCATTAAACCACATTTAGAAGCTTTGGTGCATAATTGAAATGTCAAATATATTCCAAATACGACAAACTTATATTCAAATTGATTTTCTCGACAAAAAGAATCCAACAAACTCAAGATCGTTCAATTCTGACATTATTAAGACATTCAAATGTTCATCAAACACCATACGATTGAGGAAATCTATCTAGCTCTTTCATTGACGTGATATGGATTCTTTCCTAATTTATAGAGAGATCTGTCCCAAACTCTATAAATAGAGTCATATCCCCTTCATGAAGAGGGACCTTAGTCTCGAACTGGATGAAGAGTTGGGCTGAAGTGAATGAGCTAAAGTGCATACATCGAAGGCTTGCTTCTACAACCGCTGCACATCATATACTATTGTTTACTGATTGTTGTGGACCACTGACGGCCACCTTTTGGTCATCAAAATAGCGAACCCCATGCAGAATGATAGTGTACACCATAGTATCTAGACATAAGTTATGAAACAACGATATGCCCCAAAAACAGTGTAATAATGCACTTCAAATATGATATAATGACACACCTCGAATACGATACAATGATGAGCCCCACATATAATGCGATGACCACCCTGGAAGATGAAATGACAATGCACTTTGAAAATGGTCTAACAATGTACTCTGAAAAAAGTGTAACAATCTACCAAAAAATTTGGTGTAATAATGAGCCCCGCATACGGTGCAACAACGCGCCCCAAAGACTGTATTAACGCACCTGGAAGATGTTGTAACAACGCACCCCACATATGATGACTTTACCGGACTTATGAAGTTCTTTCCTCGAATTTCTTCACTACGACCTGCATGACCAACTACGTCCAACGTGGCTTATAGCTTACGTAGCTCCCACACACCTCCCTCTATGGCCCATAGGTGTTATCACAACTTACTACTACGGCTTATGTTACCAATTATGACTTGTGCGACTCATAGCTCCTACAACTCCTAACTTTGACCTCTATGGCCAATTGATGTTTCTGAAGCAACCATCTACAATCTGCATGACTAACTACTACCACGACTTTCTACTATGACCTCTAAAACCAGCGAGCGTTATCACCCTCTACAACATTCATAGTGAGCTACAGTCTTTCTAACAACCAACAATGACACTATCGATCTACTAACGTTGTTATAGTTAAGACGTACAACCAAATTACGGCTTTTATCGATCAACTACGGTTGCACATCTATGATGATCAGAATCAATCTTTTCTAAATCAAAAGAATGGTGAATCTATGTACTTATAATTATATAGTGGGTTATTTTAACTGGGTTAGGCTTTTTTTTTTTCCTTTCCACGTGTTTCCACATTACTTTTCTTTAATAGGTTTGTATGTTGGATATTCATCCAATACTAACACGCTAACTTATCAATCTATAATTGTGAATCTTTCGACACACATTAACTCTCATGAGGCTCCAAACTTATTAATTTGTATTTTAATTTTTTCTTCTCTTTTAAATTTCAAAACTTTTCTTTGAGTCATGGCTCATTAACTCCCTCTAAGAGTGTAATGAGTCAATCGAGCTCGATTCATACCGACTCAAGCTTCAACTTGATCAATTAGTCGAGTTTGAACTTGATCTTAAGCTTAACACTACAAATTCGAGTTGGCTTATGTGCTCGCTCATTTATTATGAAGTAGAATAACTATTATAACTCAGGCAATTGCTAAATGTTGCTTTCTTGATGTCCAACTCAGTATTTCATATTCTTTGAAGAGCTTTCTTGTGGGACTATGGATAAATTATATAATTTTATCTCAACAATTGTCGTAATTCCCCTTCTCATCCCATTTATTTGCATTTTCATAATTCAAAGTTCTATGGACAAGAGCCGTGTCCTCATACTTAATAAAAAAATTACTATTTAAATATTATTTTCTTAGATGAATTAATTAATTGCGCTTTTGTAAGAAAGTATCTTTCATTTTTTATTTAAAAGAAACCAGCTTTCTTCGTTTCAATAAAAAATGCATTGGAAATTATTTTTTTAAGCACAATATTTAGGAAAAGTAAAATTTCCAAAATACAGCGTACGGATTGATTTGAGGAAGTACAACAGCTGATGAACATACTGTTCGCTTTCAATTGAACTTCGATCAAATATTTAACCAGATCATAAATCTCGAACACTTAGATTAGGTTTCCAATCAAAAAGTCAAATTAATCCCATAAAAAAGTGATTTTTAGAACTCACGCTCGAGAATCTGAAATTCTGTTCTCTTCAACTCCACCCCGTTCGCCGGCGGGCCGGCGCCGCCCATACGGAGGCGGAGACAAGCCGGCCCGACTTCCAACTCAACACGATCTTATTCATCTCGTCCTCCTCAATTCGATAACCCTCATTAAACAAACCAAGCAACAGCTTCGCCTGCCAATGGTTGAAGTAGCTAAGCTCCACCCTACGAAACTTAGCTTCCGCCATCCACTCCGACCAACACTCCAACCTCTCCTCCTCTCGCCGGCGAAACACCTCTTCCACCGCTCCGGCGATCCTCGGCCCAAAAACTACATTCTCCACCATCTCCCTGGCCCAACTCTGCTTCAGAAACCCTGCCTCCAACGCATCCCACATCGTCGAATACCTCTGCACTTCCTCCACAAACCCACCCAAAAACCCTCCTTTTCTCCCCGCGCCTGCCGCCCATCCCTCCTCCTCCACCAATGTCACCACCCTAGCGCCGAACTCCGCAGCGCTTGCGAGAAACGACCGAATCGAAGCAGGGGAGTGATGCTTGTGATGCGGCGCGTGAAGCGAGCAGTTGAACACGATTGCTTCCCCTCTCAGCGTCTTCACCGCCGTCGGCCGGAAACAACCCTCCCGATCGAGCCGGCATTGAGCAAACGAAAACGACAGACCGATCGACGCCGCAAAAGCCGCCAGCTTACTCCCTGTTTCCTGCACAGCCGCCGAAGCAGACTTCCGCCCTGCTGTCAAAGCCGTAATCTTCACATGCGACGGAGGGGGACCGTCTTTTCTCGACACAAAAGCCTGCATCAGCGGAGCCCACTGAGCTCCCTCCATTATATCAAAGTCCACGATGTGAACCCGCCGCTCGCCGCCGACAGCCTCCACGATAGCTTGGTTGGCTGTAAAATGGCCGAAGTTCACGTACGGCGAAGTATCGCGAAGCAGTTGGGACGCCGCCGTGACGGCGATGTTATCAACGGTGGAACAATTCACTTCAGCTTCGTTGTCCATAAGTAGGCGTTGTAACGCCTTAGCGAAATGCGCGATGAGACGCTCCGTGCCGGAGCTTGAAGCTGGTGGAGGAAGCAACTCCTTGAGCCGAGCCAATATCACTTTCGAAAGTTCGCAGCTTTTGTGATCCCCGGCGAGGGCTTCCGCTGCCGCCATTAAAAGGTGGATCAGCTTCACCTCCCTGTCGATCTCTCCGGCTGTGGAAAGCATGAGAGGTTTCTCCGGCGGCACGGCAAAGGTTGCGTTACTTCCAGTGGGTGACGACCAGTGATCGAAACTCTCCGGCGAACTTCCGGCGGGGGTATATACATCACTAAGGTCTTCTTCCATTGAAACCGGGAACCATTCGTTAACCGGAGACCAGTCCGGCCAGCCGACTATGGTTGCAGCGGCGGAGTTATAGCCGGGGTAGTAAAGATCCGCCACGTCCACCATGGCGACTTCCATATGCTCTGAAACAAGCTACAAAACTTCAATCTAAGAAGTATATTCAGCTGGTCTTATATAAATGGGTTCCTTCCCGTGGTCATCAGGTTGTAATTTAAAATAAAAAATTACGATAAAAATCAGCAGAAGTGCTGTTGATCGATAGTGAAATGTATATATTGTATATAAGAAAAAGAATATTAAACAGGGGAGGAGTCGGAAGAAAATTAAGATGGAGAGAAGAGAAAGAGGGGTTGTGGTTGGAAGATCTGTTCAAAGGTGCTACAAATGGCGAGCTTTAAATCAGGGGAAAATCAATTTTATATTATATTTGAAGAAAAATTTCTGCTTTGCAATCTAAGGAAGATTTTATATACGGCCGGCAGCAGCTTCACATGCTGAACTACTTTTGATTGGTGGGAGGAGTGAAGGAAGCGAGGACGTGTTCTTCCGGAATTTTGAATCTCCATCGACATAATTAAGGAGTAGAGATTGGACGAATCTTCTTTTAATAGAAAATTGACGAGAGAGAGAGAGATTGGCGGCGTCAAATCTTAGGAATAAGATTTTACAGGATTTTTTTCTATCGCAAATACAGTAGGAACAGCTGAAAGATATTTCTGCATATATAGATATATATTCAGATATGAGCGATTTGGATTATATGATTTGCATATGGTAACTAGACAAGTAACCGGTACTATCATTGAGAGTAGTAAATTTAAAATGTTTGGCATGACATATATTAAATGAGATTAAATCTTGTGTTCAGGGGGGTCTCGCCCAGGTGAAGAAAATGATTATAAATTAGATATTACATGTATAGTTCCTCATCTCACAGTCGAGAAATGGTTGAACACACTTCGGAGTTACAACGTCGGTGCACGATTGAATTTTTTGTGAGAAGTGGGCAACGATTGATGACGATCGGCGAAGATCGACTGATGATGGTCAACAGCGGTTGGCGGTGATCGATGACAGTTAGTGGTGGTCAACGACGATCAAAGATGGTCAAAGACAGTCGATGGTGATGGATGGAGGTCGGCGGTGATCGACAGCAAACGCTGGTGAACGACAACGGTCGGCGGGTGTTCGTTAGAAAAATCTTGATTTTGATATGAATGGGCTAATTTGAATACTCAATAGTTTGGAAACAATAACACAATCTACTTCATAAGATGAGATCCAAATTAAAATGTTTTTATATAGGTTAGAATTATACACTTGGAAGATTTCTAAATTCTGAACTCCCACTTAGTCACATGAGCTTTTATTTTTGATTGTGCAACTCACAAATTCTATTTGAGGATAATACGCGATGTATAGTCTCGCTACTATTCTCCAAACTATGGCAAGTGATATCACTATATATTCAGACCAAGCTAAGTTGAGGTGCATTTGGTGTGAAAAATTAGGGCAACGAAATCCAGCTGATGTGTGAATATTGATCATTTAAATCAGTTCATTGATCCTAGCAAAATAAAAGAGTAAACTTGTACCTAGTTGACAACAATGCGTTACCGTATGCAAGGTTGACTAAGTAGACTAAGCCTAATGCATAAGGTAGACCTTTCTAAATAGGTAAGAAATGATTAATTAAATAATTATAACACAGATAGATGCATACATGCATACATATATACAGAAACTCAACTGCTCAACTCATTGCACCTTTTTGTAGGAGAAATTTGATCTCATGTTCTTAACAATAAACTTTGATGTAAGAGTGATATGAACTCACATCCATTACAATAATATTATTGATGTCTTCGCAACAAAGCTTGTCAACTCCTAATGATCTTGAGATTTTATAGTTGCCATAAAGAATGTTGGAAGAATATTATGAAAGTTGCAAACTTTCATGTCCTAAGCTCTTCTTTCGCCCTTCAATCTATTTTATAAGTTAGCTAGGGTCTAAGGTTTTATACCAGAAGGTTGTACTTCTGAAGAAAGGAATAATCTATCTAAGTGGTCCTAATTAATGAAGGCTTATTATCAAATGAATAATACTTGTTACAACTCCTTAATTATATTAAATATTTCAGCAATTTTCAAATGAGAAATAAATTTGTGTGAAGTAGTTCGTCAACTTCAATTGAGCGGGTCGAGTTCTGGAAGAATTATTGCGTATGGATGTTCGGATGTGCAGAAAACAATAGATGGGGAGATTAGTTGACCTCAAATTCACATATATGAGATGTGGCCTTGTCATCTACTGTTGTTCGTACGTGTGGTGTATGTACGTAATAATTTTTCTGAGTTATGATGGTTAGATATCAAAAATTACTTAGGCGACCTGGACAAATCGGTCGTTGACGAGTTGTGCGAGTATCCCTGCTGTAAGACAAAATCTGCTAGTTGACTTCAAGGTTGAGTACATCATTCGAGCGGTTTGACTTAGTTCTCTTGGTGAGTCTAATAGGTTGTTGATGCTTAAAGTACTACACAAAAGGAAAAATATATATTTTGCTATGCAGTATAATAAGAAGGATATTTTCCTCTTATAATCTAAAATAAGATAGTAAGACAAACCAGACCAATCTACGGAATGGCATTATAAGACTAGATAAAACAGCTTGTATTTTAATGTGGATTTGTGCTTTGACCATTATCCGGTTTTATAAATATCTGCTCTGACTTTACAAAATGGGCCATTTACGTGCATTTATATTACCAAATTCCTATGCATTCATAATTCTAACAGCTAAATTTTGCATTTTATATTTATACCACGCAAAAATATCATTATTTTAATTTTTAAAATGTATTACAAATCTTTTCATGCATAAAGAAAGTATATATATGTATATATATATATATATATAAATTAAAATTTTTAGGAGTTAGATATATAAAAGCATGGCAGGTATGTAAATCATACGATTTATGTTTCTATTTGTGTGATCCAGTAAATAAAAGATAAATCGTTTTATATTGATGTAAGTATTGTTTTCCATGATATAAAAATAATATTATACGACAAATCATGCAGATTAATCCATGAAATAGTGAACATTTACGCGTCCATTATGCTTTAGGATATATTAATTTAATTTTTTTTATTTTAATTTTATTGAAATATAATAATATTTCTTTTTCGTATTCCACTTCAACTTGGCCTAGATTAAACTTAAATTAGGATATAATTTCTCAAGGAAATATTAGAAAATGATCACTCGCCAGATTTTTTCTTTTTAATATTAAATGCATTTTCTATTTGATCTAATTTCAACTTCATCATAATTTCATTTTAATTTCCACTCTTTCGAATCTTTCAAAGAAGTGTCTGTTTGGAGCAGCTGCAACTTATTGAATATTCTGTTGATAATCTGATTAAAAATAATCTGTTTATAAGTTAGGTGCGGTGACTATTACAAGTTTATATTTTTTTGGAAAAACCAGACCACTGCCAGAAAACTGTCATTGCACCTAGATAGGTGATGTGTAAAAAAGTTGTTTTCAGCATTTTGAAAACGCATAAGCTGTTAAAACGTAGTTTACCCTAGTTTACCCAAACAGGCCAGAGGCCAGATGCGTTTTCAAAATACCACCGCACCAAATAAGCTGCCCCAAACGGACCCAAAGTCAGTCATATTTGGTCATATATTCAACATTTATATCCGGTGGATAACACGAAATTTTTCATTAGAATTTGGAAGATTTACCTTCATATCCCTCAATTCTTATGTAGTTGCATATCCAACCCTAATTAGACTTCAATTTTTACAAACTTACATTCTTACCTATTTATGTACGAAAAAGGTGTATATCAATTTTTAAGAGTTAAAATAGTGGTATTTCTGACGTGATATGAATGATTGAATGGTATGAATGTAAAAAGTGAAATTTAATTGCTAGAAATGTAAATACATAGGAATTTGGTGAAATGTTTATTATTATTATTATTATTATTATTATTATTATTATTATTATTATTATTATTATTATTATTATTATTATGTATTTAAATATCTAAAACCTTAACATTCATATTTATATTTACAACACTTTCGTGTTATAAACTTATGCATGAAGATGTGAGTTTCACTTTTAGAAAGTAAATAATATTGGTATATTTTAATGCGAAATTAAGGATTTGAGTGTTCTGCATGTAAATATGAAAGTTTATGTGTTAGATATGTAAATATGAAAGAATTGGGGGTCCTAGGGAGAAGACAGCAGAGATTGATAGAGGAGGATAGAATGGTATCCTAGTTTTTGAAGAGAAAATAATTTGAATATATGAGACTATGAAATTCAACTTTATTTGCTCTTGAATAATTATAAATTTTTATTAATTTAATTGAAATCAAACATTTAATACCTATTTGTGAAATAAAATATATATTAAAATATACGAAAGTATGGAGTTTTATTCACATCTAGGAGTGTAAATGAGCCGAACACGAGCGAGCCCAGGTTTAGCTCGTGTTCAGCTCGTTTATATTTCAAGCTCAAAAAGTGTGTTTGTGTTCAGCTCGTTTGCTCAGCGAGCCGAACACGAGGCATTCACGAAGAAAGATTTGTTTTGACAACTATAATCATGTAGCTATACGATGTTAAGGATTGAGGAAAGATTTAAAACATTATTTGAATCTAAATTAATAATTTTTATTCTATTTTCTTCATTAATACTTTTAATTGATTATAAATCTTTGTAGTCTAATAGTCAATTAAATTCTTTAAAAATACTACTCATCAAAGATATATATATAATTGATTAGTAGTATTTCGAGCCAAAACGAGCCAAAGACGAACGAAAAAATATTTGTTCGTGTTATTCGTGTTCAGCTTGTTAACTTGGCGAACGAGCCGAACACGAGCTGTTCGTGAACAACGAGCCGTTTTGACGGCCCAATTCACATCAATAAATTAAAAATTATGTAAAAATTTAGAGTTACCTAAATAAATAAAATATGTATAAGTGATTCCAAGGGGCTTGAGTTATTGGTTTGTTAACGGTACATTGAAATGAACTTCCTTTCTCCATCAAATTTGAGTTAATTATTATGTTAGAAATATTTAAAAAGATTTACCAGAAAGGTTTTATGGCACATTTAATTTATCATTAAAACAACAAATCAAACAAATAGTTTTTTGACCGATTAATTCTATCATTAAAACAAAATGATTTTGGATTTTTTCTTCCCAATGAGCGTTGGAATTATATACAATTAAAAATTAAAAATATCGATGTCTAACTCAAAAGGTTTAATCTTCGAGAAAAATTTGCGCACGTAACAAGCAAGCAAAGCTGCGTACATTTGAGTTATAGGGAGGTTACATGGAGGTTATACGGAGGTTACATAGGTATAACACAGATGTAACCTTTCTATAACCTCCCTATAACCCCTAAATGTATGCAGCCCTGCGTGCTTGTTACGTACGCAAATTTTTCTCTTAATCTTCGGATAAATCTTCTGATCTTATTTAAATTGAAATGTAATAATGTTGAGCAAGGAAAATTAGTAGATTCATGTTGATTTATAAATATTATTTCATAATTATTTCCGCTTTATAGCTTATTTATAGATAATAATAAATTATTATATTTTAAATTATAATTTTGCATCACAAATGTTTTGATTTGTCAAATATTAGTCAGTCACTAATTGTCTATTTGCCACAATAAGACTACTTATTCTTAGAAGAGGATATTTTTGTAATTTTCACATTTAATATATAGTTTTTAGTCTCATTCAAGTACATTTTGTCTAAAATCTATAATGCGTTTTGAAGATGAAAGAAGCTATAAGATAAATCATGGAGTAGAATTTTTTGAAGGAGCCTCTTTGTTAGACAATGTATTGGTAGATTTGTAATAAAAGTGTTTAAGGCATCATCTAGGTGATAAAGTAGAGTACATTGCATTAACAATCGATAAGTCTCTTTGTTAGACAAGGTATTTGGTAGATTTGTAATAAAGTGTTTAGGCGTCATCTTGGTGATAAAGTAGAGTCCATTAACAATCTATAAATTACCATATGCCAATAATTTGTCTCATTAAAGCCATATAGCTTGAAATTTTTAATTGAAAGGGCAATGAAATCTCACATAAGTATGCTATGAGATTATGTTACTCCTCTAAGTCAGGAAAATGTTTTCGGATGAGGTAACATCAATTAATGATGCGCATTAAAAAAGTGTCAGCATTGATCTTGAAGAGATTTAATGATTTAAAAGAGAAGCATATGATGAAGAAGGGCTCGCTTATATAAATATGATGAGGCTACTTGTCCAACCGAGTGAAGATTAAAGAACATCCGAGTCGGTCACTATTGAAAAAATGACCCAATATAATAGCCAACTCTCCTTCGAAACTGATTCAAAAGAAGATTTTGTTCCGCGGTATCTTTGAACATCCAAGAGATGCCCCAAAAATTCCTCATTAAGGATTATGGGTTGGACAGTCAGGTCGTATCAGCCGACCGACCCAAATCAATCAAGCTCAATTGATCAAGTTAATCCTACCTACCCGAAGCCGACTAAGATCAGTCGGCCATGTCATAAAGTACCGAGACGATAGATTTATGTATTTAAAATACAATAACTATCCCAGTACATTCTTCTTTGAAGCGGGGGCAAAAATGTAAGTCGTCATTTTGTACCCTCTTATCTATAAATAGGGAAATAATTTTATGAAAAAGATATGATCAATGACAATGGATTACTGTTCCCTTACGCTATATTCCTTGGGTGCTTATAAATTTTTTTGCTTTGTTTTGATAAAATATTGACTCAGTGTTAGTTCGTGCACACCTTAATGTCTAAGAGTTTGAATCCTGACAAATTGAAACAAACATAGACACATTGCACTTACAGTAGCTATATCTGTACTTAGCTTGATTATTGTTACCATTGATTAATTTGAAGAACATAATTCTAAATCAATGCTTACATACCTATCACAAATGCCTCGACTCCATTGATGTTCTCTTTGGAAGCTCTTGATAACATATGCACTGTCCATGTTACTTCTCTTGAAATTTTTTCAGGGAATTTTAAGCTTTGCAGGAGATGTGCTTAATTTTACACTCATTAAGCTCAAATAGACCAATTCATTAGTCCCACTGCTTAAATTCTCACAAAAATGTAAAGTCATAAGTATAGATAGAGAAACAAATCAACTTTCTTGTGTGTTTAATTAAATGAGGAACAAAGCCTCCAAGAATGCTTGAATCTTATTTTAGAGTCTTTACTTCATTAGAAATCATTTAACTATAAAATTTTCCTAATTATGCGTTGAAGATATACTTCATATAATTCAACTTATTACTTCTAATACATGTTTGCATGAATCTCGAGGAAATCCAACAAACAAAAAGTACAAAGCAGTACGTCTAAAGAAGGCCCATAAACGGAAGATCTAAAGCACACTGATGGAAAGCCAAAGGCCCATATATCGAAGACCGAAGGTTCACAGGCGGAAGACCAAAGGTCCATTGCTGGATGATTACGTGACACACAAGAAGGCTAAGAATTCACCATTGACATACTAAAAGAATTGACTAACCACGTGTTGAAGACCGACCAAGCCAAGGCCATCCAACCGAAGGCTAAAAGTCTATTGAGCCGAGTGAGAACATTGATTTCCTTGTTGTCATAATCTGACTCAAGGAAGCATTCTTTCACAAACGCCTATGAGATTCCTCATCTATGGTCGAGAGCTAATCGTCTTAATAACCATTTGAAGCTTCCCCGATAGATGCCCTCATCGAGAAGCAAGCTATCTGTCAAATTACAATAATTCACCCTCTGTTTGATAACTTAGGCTTGCCCCACCAATAGGACTACCTTACTCAAGATTAGCAGTCGACAAGTAGGCTAGCATAGCTGACCGACAAAGCCAAGCCGACCAAATTGAGTCTCGTCGACCAAAAGACCATCAAAGATCAACCAACGACCCAACTTAGCAAAGGTGAACGAGTAGGTCTTGTCAAACCAGGATTGACTAATTCTAGTCAACCGAGTCATGGGTTGACCGAATCGAAGGCCTATATAAAACACCTAAACTATTATGTAACGCCCTTATTAAAGCATGGGTAAATATGAAACTTCACATATTGTACTCTTTTTATTTATAAATAGGGGAATCATTTTCTCAGAAAGGACAAACCAACAATTCAAATTACTATTCACTAAAGTGCATGTCCCTCTCTCTCATCTCTCCCTCCCTCTCTCTCTTTCTCATGTCTTACACTCCATTCTTCAGATGTGATTCACAGACAATTCAAGATTCAACAAACTTCATCTTAAACCTCTCTCAAGCTAAAAAAGACATTTCAAAAAAGTAAGCCAATTGATCATGGTACATATTGTTTTTTACCATGTTATTACCAATGTTTAAATTTTTCATCAATAATAAGCTTAAAATGTTGTCCATCTATCAATATATAGCAAGTTGTTCTACTTCTATTCAATCTAAGAAATAGTACCATTTAGCAAAAGTTGTCACCATCTTCTCCTCATCTGAGTCCAACTTAATGTAGTGTCACTCAATGAATATTCTAAAACATTTTGTGAGAAGAAATTCATGATGTCAACCAAACAGCATATAGCTGCCCATAATATCCCAAGTGTTTATTGGACTTTTAAGTATAGAAATACTTTTATTTTTCTTAACTCTTTGAATCAAGCTATTTTAAATATGGGACAGCTGAACCGTTCGGAAATTTCTTGCCGCCCATCACTTGCAACTTCATAGAAATTAGAAAATAAAATAAATTAAAAATTTATTTTTTTCATTCACCATATTTAAGAATAATTATGATATCATCATATCTAACAACATAAACATTTCGTAAAATAAAAAAAAAAAAAGTTATGGTGTTGAATTTCTACCATTTCTACCATGTTGGATCACAACATGGATTAGTTTATATTATAAAATAATTTGAATTTATACTGATTTCAATCATTAGATTTGATGTGTGCTAAAAAATTCATGGAGGTAGAGTAATAAATTATTGTTTTGGCGTTGCACGGGAATTCAATAAACTTAGATGAAAGAAAAGAATAAGTAGAGACATCAGTAGTTTTTACATGAAAACTTCAGAAATGGGAAAAATCATGAGGTCTTACACAGTTGTAAAATCAACTATAAGTTAATGATTACCAAAAAGTCATTATCCCACGGGCAGAAAAGGGTTGCAAAGTCTTTTGAACTACAATTTCGAAATGTGAATGAACTTGTTGTAAGAAACGGGTGGCGACTGATGACAATCGGAGAAGACCGGCAGATGGTGGTGACGACAGTCAGCGGTGGTCGACGACGGTCGATTGCGGTCGACAGCAGTTGGATGTGGTGGACGACGACAAAAGTGATGTTGAACTTCAGTTTATTCTCAAAGCTTCAAGTTCTCTCACCAGGATTCAAGCTCTCCTCAAGCCACGAGTTCTCATCACCCTCTCATGAGAGGTGGTGAGGGTTTATTTATAGTGTTTTGAGTGCAAATAATATATATGAACCATTTTGATCAGACGGCTTAGAGAGCTTCCCTCTATCAAATAACATTTGATGGACAATTGAGTGTCTTAATCGTGTGGGAATTGAATGATCTTGTTCTCTTTGGGCTTGTTTCTCCAGGATGATTGATTCAACTATAAGCTCGCAAGACTCGATTCTCATTTGACCTTCCAAATGCGTCAAGAAAACTTTAAGAACAGTTAAATTGCTTGATCGGAGCTCGATTTGGTTCAAATTGGATCAATGTTGATACCATTCGGTCTGTCTCATCAAGCTGGTCAGCTTGACTGTAAGTTTGCTAAAATCAGGACTCTGAATGACATTTTATCAAAATTTGAATATTTCTTACTCAAATGATTGCCTCGAGATCTGTGTCATGCCTTGAGATTCGTGTTGGAAGTTGAAAGTTTAATGATAAGATATCAGTTGCCCCCTATTTTCGAGTAGGGTCAATTTTACCGTCCAAAAATATTAAAGTTCATAGCTCCGTGGGATGGTGTTAACCGGCTGGCTTATTTGATATTAGATTATGTACTGCTATCCTGATAAATATTTTTATAAGCCATTTTGATGTGAGCGTTGATCAGATGATGGCGTGGTTGCTCATAATTTTTTTTATTTTTTTATTATTTATCTGGGCCATGGGCCACAATGGCTAGGCCCATGCTGGCCCTAGCAATCTAAACCGCGAACAGCGGGTGGCCAGGGACTGGTAAGGAATTACATTCATATCACCTAATTCTTATGCGATGCAGACGACCAAAATTCGAAATTTGAATGGATGGGCCAGCCAAAAAGTTGGAAATCTAATGAATTTAAACAGATGGGCCACTTAAGATGAAATAGATTTCCATTTTGTTTAATAAATTTTTTTTTAAAAAAAAAGAATTTGAAATGAGGAAGATGGAAGAGTATAAGGCGAATGTAAGAAAAATATGAGAATTAATGTAAGTTTCAATTATTATTATTATTATTATTATTATTATTATTTTAATTACCTTTATCATCGATGTGAGAAATATTTGCACCTATAAATAAGCAAAGGAGATGGGGATGGAGGTAGAGTCTTCATCCCTGCTTAGCTTTCTAGCCTGGGTTATAATAATTAGAATATCGGTTATTTTGTCTATTATTAATTGTATTTAAAGTCTTGTAAGAAGTTGAATGAGAATCATCTGTCACCATGAGTTTTCCTTACTCACATGAGGTGTTTCAGGCAAGTTCATTTCAAATTAGTCCAACTTCCTATATATCACAGCAACTTGAGATGTCAAAATTGGAATCGCTTCAGTATCATGAACACTGACTACTTTCTTAAGATTTATCCTTTCAGAGGATTGTTAAAAATTGTTAGTAGTCATCGCATCTATTGATTCATATGTTTTATCAAAAGGTTTTGACATTATTGATTCTTTAGTAGCAATATCAATAATAGATTTAAGGGATCTTACTAACATATTATAAAATGTTTGAATAATCAATCAAATAGGGAAAGCGTGATGCGGACACTTCCTAAGAAGTTCTTTAAATCGTTCTCATGCTTCGTATATTGACTCACAATTATACTGTGTAAACGATGTAATATTATTTCTATGCTTAGCAGTTTTTAAATGTGGAAAATTCTTAGATATGAATTTATGCGCTAAATCTCCTTAAGTTCAGATAAATCCAGTTGCTAATGAGTGTAACCACATATTAGATTATGCCTTAAGAAAAAAAGAAAAATTATAAGTCTAACAAGGCCGTTTGATACGTCGTCGTACTTAAATATAGCACATAATTCTAGAAAATTAGTAATGTGTAAATTTGGATCCTCATATGGAGTTCCCTCAAACTGATTGTTTTGTACCATTTGGATTATAGTGAGTTTAAGTTCAAATGAGTTAGCTGCTACAACAGGGGTTTGCATGCTCAAGTGAATTTCATCTGTTGTAGGGTTTGTGTAATCCCTTAATGGTTTTTATACTTGATGATGTTCATTTACAACGTTTTGATTAACAAAGTTATTATGTGATGTGTTCGTCATTTCTTGTAAATTGTGACATTTTTTTTTTGTTTTCGTTTTTTTCTTATAGTTTGTTCTAAATCAGAATTGTAAAGTACTAAACCTTCAGATCATAAACTATAAATAAAAAAGTAAAAGTTTAGAAAACAAAATTGAAAAGAACACTCAAAAATATTTTGAACACTCAAACAAGCACTTAGATATGTAAACAACACTACAATTTTCCTAAAATAAGTCTACAATTCAAATAAGTTTTTTAAGTCAAAAGTTTCGTTGTTTCCTTTCTTCCCCTGTAACGGCGTCAAAAACTTGATACCACAATTTGATGAATTTGTATTGTCTATATATTCTTTAATTTTAGTCCTTATCAAAGGCACCAAAAACTTGATCTTCTTTCCGTGCTGATAATATCATTTTATGTTTTTATAGTTGTTGCTCATGGTGACAAATGTATTAATTTTTCTAATTATTGAATTCAAAGCTTCATTATGATTGAAACGCAAGTGCACATATCATTCAAGAAATATAGGATTTTTTTTAAAACTCAAGTATCAATCCCACAGGGAAGGTGAAAAATCTTTTTTTGACTTAGTAAAACTTTACTAAAACTCCAGACAATTATCTAAGAAATATAGTCACAAGTTTATGTATAACAAGAAGTAACCAATTCCTACTAATTCAGTTTCAAATCTTAAAGAAAATGCTAAGTGTTTATAAACTAACTTTATGTAGAATAGTTCAAATTATATGAAAGTTTTTCTCCTTGCAATGAGATCACAATTAGTGTAGGAATCAAGTTTTAAACGTTTAAATGTAGCTTTGTGACAAATAAGAGCATACATTTTTTTTACCCTCTTCCGAGTGCATAAAGAACATTGACTAACCTAGAGTTAAGTCTTCAAATACTTGGTTATGTTGGATAGGTGCTAGCCTGTCACTTATAGATTAATCATTGTGCCCTCTCTTTAGGACTGACCTAGCCTTAATTTCCAAACTCTAGATAAAGTTGGTTAAGGTTCTAGCATGTCATCCTAAAATCACCAATTTACACCCATCAAAACCTATCTCTCTATCTATTTGCACTAACCTATGGGCTACCTTATCACCCACTAAGTCATGACTTCACAATAAGTTTTAACGTATTAGTTAGTCAGATTGAATATGTAAATTAAGTATAAAGTAATGAATCATCACAAGTATGGAATAAGAGAAATTTCAAACAGCTCTAATTGTACACATGATTATTTCTTATTGCAATGAGAAAGATAAAGAAAACTACTCAGACTTCATGTGGTTAACACAACAAAACAATATTTATATTAAAATTCAAGTTTACACAATAAAATAGAACTCAAACAAAAATATAAAGTACTTATCTTAAACTTCTCTCCAAACAAATCTTCTGAAGTTCCTTGGAAGTATTCTCCAACTCTTCTTACAATTTCACTCCAAGAGACACACACGCGCACACAAAAGACTCCTACCACTAAAAAACTCCAAGACTCCTCCAAGCAAAGATTCTCCAAATAACTCTCGTCTTTTGGGCTCTTTTGACTTCTTTTATGATAACTCTCAAAATCCTCAAGAGTCACTTCAGATGCCCCTTTGAAATTCATTCAAATTCAATGCATAGTAATCAAAACTAATCTGGTGCCTAAGCGCCCATCTGCGGCACCTAGAAGGCAACCTTCTAGAAGCCAAAAATAATTGTCTGACGCCTAAGCGCCAGATCCTAGAGCCATGGCGTTTAGCTCTCTATTTTCACGTATGGGTCAGTTCACTTTATGTTCATTTGCTCCGTTTCACCCTATTTTGCTCTGTTTTCGCTATTTTTTCTCCAAAACTCTATCTCTTGTATCTGTAATAAAAAACAAACAAAATGGATTTCATTAAAGTGCAATATCATTACAAAAGAGTATAAAATATATAAAAAAATGCTGCACATTTTTAGGCATGTCAAGATACAACTCCAAAAATGTTTTCATAGCATGTTAGAGAGGCACACAAACCTGTTAGCATGGCTATTGGGATATTTTTTTGTCAGAATAGAGTTCCATTCAAGATGGCAACCTCCCCTTCTTATTTTAATGTGATCCGTTCAATAGAGGCTTATGGTCGAGTTTTGAAACACCCTTCCTAGTATGATTTAAGAACGTGAGTGTTCAAGGAGTCGAGTAATGCAGAGAAAGGCATAGATGAGACAAAGGATTTTGACTCAAACTAGAGTGATCATCATCTCTGATGGATGATGAGGTATAAAGAACAAATGTTTGGTTATTGTTTTTGTAAATAATCTCTATGGAATAATTTTATAAAATTTGTAGAAGTATCTGATCATTTTAAGGATGCATAACATATTTTGTAACTACTTAATGAAATGACATAAGAGATTGTAAGGCATTTGATAGTCCAAGTTTTGACAAAAAATGCTAATGCTTACAGATTCGCGAGAATAAGTAAATGGATAAGAGAAAATATTTATGACATACAAGTTGTCCTACACATTGTAAAAACCTAATTTTAGAGAAGTTTTGTGACTTGTCCCCATCATTAAAATGCCATGACCAAAGCAAAAAATATTAATACATTCATTTATAGTCATTCATGGGTATTGCCTTTAATGAGAAAGGTTTCTAATAAATAAATCCATTTTTTTTGCAATATGATTTGTTATAGCTTATTTAATGTTATAGAGCATGTTGGAAGCTAGACAATTGTTGGAGGCAATGTTCACTTCCACTAATTGACTTAGCTATGCGCTGGCAAAAAAAGCTAAGTAAGAAAAAAGTCAAAAAATTATGTTAATTGAAATACCTCATACTAATGTTTCATGTGCAATAACAATTGTAAAGCAATTAGTTCAAGTTTTGAAATTTTTGGATGCAAAAAAAGTCAGTTATGAGCTTTATTTAAAATGCAATTGATAACACCAAGAAGTTAATAGCACAGAACTTAGAAAGAAAAGAGGCCAATTACAGGCATATTTAATATATTAGTAATAAGAAATAGGAGCTTCAACACCACTATCGTTCCAATGTTGTTGGATTTATCCTTAACCTCCAATTTTAGATCTTGAGATTAAGGTTGGCACTATATCATTGCATAGATTGACTCTTGGCATAACTTAGAGGGTAAGTGCTAATATGAAACTTATTTTATTTAGGATTAGGGATTTAGGATTAGGGATTTTTTTTTTTTGGGCTACAACAAGCTAAATATATTATGAAAAATGTATTCTTCAAGTAGTTTTTAATATGTAATGTATTCATAAAAGAAAAAAAATAATAATATTTTAAAATTCAAATTTAAAATTACAATTATATCATTATCTTTTAAATATAATTAAATGGTTGATCCAGTTTGGTGATGATACTCTAGAGCTACAATATTTGTTTATTAAAGTATTAAGGATACATGAGCGTGATTGAAAGATATTTAATCAAGTTCACACAAAAAAGAGACTCCTAACGACGACAATGATGGATTCATTTGTTTACTGTTGAGAAATTAGGGCGAAGAAAAACAGTAATCTACACAAATCAATAAGAACACAAAGAGATTTAACGAGGTTCGGTAAATATGTCTACGTCCTCGGGAGTAGAGTGACGGCTTTTCCACTAATCCAAAAAAATGTACAGGATACAGAATATGGAATAACACCTAGGGTTACATACAAACTTATTTATAACCCTAGAAAACCCTGGAGTACAATATGTAATTACCAAATTACCCATGTACCTCATCCCAACTCACATAAGGAAACTCTTCTGATTTGGACAGAATCTTCTACTCCGCTCCAGAATCTGTCCCTTTATGGTATATGATTCATATATAACAAATCTCCACCTTGGCGAACATCCAGCCTCATAGGAGAAATACGTCATGGAGCTTCTTACATACCAGAAGTGGGTTGGGTCACCATGCTTCTCTAGCAACTGCAAACATTCAACAAGTCCAAGTAATACAAGAAATTGTTGAGAGAAACTGGCTTAGTCAAAATATCAGTTGCATTCTCATCAGTATGAACCTTCTGCAATAGTATCTCACCAGAAGCAATCAATTCTCTGATCTTGTGATACCTGACATCAATGTGCTTGGTTCTCGCATGGTACACCTAGTTCTTAGCCAGATAAATAGCACTCTGACTATCAGAATGCAACTGAACTCCACCTTGCTCAACGCCTTGCTCAACAACGCCCAGTTCCTTTACTAGCCCAGTAAGCCATAAGGCTTCTTTTGCAGCTTTAGTTGTTGTCATGTACTCAGCTTCAGTTGTAGATAATACCATAATAGACTGGATTGTTGATTTCCAACATATAGGCCCTCCACCAAGAGTAAACACATACCCAGTTGTAAACCTTCTATCATCCAAATCACTAGCATAGTCAGAATCAACGTACCCTACAATTAAAGGATCATTCTGCTGACTGCCAAAAATAATTCCATGTCCTACAATACCCTTCAGATACCTGAAAATCCACTCTGAAAATTCCCAATGTCGCATTCTAGGTTTAGCCATGTATTTGCAGACTTGACTAACAACATGAACCAAATCAGGATGAGTACATACCATTGCATACATTAAGTAGCCAACTTCACTAGCATACAGAACATTTGTCATGTCTTTGATTTTTGTATTTGTCTTAGGACACTGTTCTGAAGAAAGCTTAAAATAATTTGTCAATGGAGTACTCACAGACTCTGCTTTTCTCATCTCAAACATGTCCAACACTTTCTTAACATAGCCTCGTTGAGATAAACACAATCGTCTTGAGCCTCTGTCTCAACTAATCTCCATCCAAGAATCTTCTTCGTAGGACCCAAGTCTTTCATGTCAAATTCATGACTCAATAAAGCTTTCAAACCACTGATATCATTCATATTCTTTGTAGCAATCAGTATATCATCAACATACAGTAACTAAAGAATAATAGAACGGTCATCAAGGCTCTTCACATAAACATAACAATTATACTCACATCACCTGTAGTCAATCTGAATCATGTAGGAGTCGAACCGCTTTTACCATTGTCTTGGAGACTGTTTCAACTCATACAACAATTTCTTTAACTTGCAAACCAGATGCTCTTGTCCAGGTTGAGTGAACCCTTCTGGTTGCTCCATGTAAATCTGCTCCTCCAAATCACCATGCAAGAAAGCAGTTTTAACATTCATCTGCTCCAAATGCAAATCACAAATAGCTACTAATGCAAGCATTGCCCTGATTGAAGTATGTCTGACCACATGAGAAAAGATTTCATCATAATATATTCTCTTCTGCTGTGAAAATCCTTTTGCTACCAGTCGAATCTTGAACTTTTCTCATACTTTTTCTGATTCTGTTGGTTTCCTTTTGTACACCCATTTGCACCCAATAGTTTTTATTCCCTCAGAAAGCTGAACTAGCTCCCAAGTGAGATTTTTTCGCAAAGACTCCATCTACTCAACTATTGCACCTATCCATTTATTTTTCTTCTAGCTACTGATAGCTCCTTGAAAAGTAGTTGGATCATCGTTGCAGATGAGAAGTGTACAAGAGACCAAGTCTCCATAACCCAATATGCTATGAGGCCTTATATTGGTGCGTCTATGTCTGTCTCTGGATAGATTATAATTATGTAGATCATCTAGAATGGAATCACCAGGTGTTGGATTTGAACCTTGAACTCTCTCAACTTTTTCTGGATGTTGTTTTAAATCCATCTACACTGCATCTGTACTGGAACTGTTCCTTTGCACCTTGTCTTGATTCTACTGTAACATGTGTAATATAATTTCGAGTATCTTACAAAATAGATATAACATGATAATTTAGAATAATGCAATCGGATCCTAAAACTTGTATCCTCTCACACCTTTTTATAACCCAGAGAGATGCACTTCTTGGATTTTGCATCAAGTTTTGATGGATTTTGCATCTGGATTTTGCATCAAGTTTTGATCTTTCATCTCCATATACATGCACATAAGCAGGATAACCAAAAATCCGTAAATGATTGAAATTAACTGAATTACCTATCCATACCACTTCTGCGATCTTGCCACCTAACGATGCCCGAGGTGATCTATTAATGAGATAATATGTCATATTCACAGCCTCTGCCTAGAAACTCTTAGGAAGCCCTGCATTCAGTCTCAAGCAGTTTGCCCTTTCACTTCAAGACCTGTTCATCTTTTCTGCCACACCATTATGTTGTGGTGTCTTGAGCACTGAAAAATGCCTCTGAATCTCATGCTCCTCATAGAACTTCTGAAACTGCGAATCTGTGTACTATGTGTCATTATCGGATCTCAAATACTTGATTTTTCTGCCAGTTTGGTTCCCCACCTTAGCTTTCCACAGCTTTAATTTAGAGAAGACTTCAAATTTCTGCTTCAAGAAATACACCTAAACTTTCATGGAGAAATCATCAATAAAGGTAAGAAAATACTGAGATCGCAATGACAATTCCCTGGTAGGGCCCCATACATCAGAATGCACATAATCAAGAATCCCTTCAATTTTATGTTTTCCAGTCATAAAACTAACTCGAGTCTGTCTTCCAAGAACACAGAACTTACAAAGATTGAGCTTGCAGCTTTTAATATCATGCAACAGATTTCTTCTATGCAATTCTGTCATCCAACATTCACTGAGATGACCCAGACGCATATGTCATAGCTTTGTACTATCATCATCTGACTCCACAGAATGAACTCCACCTACAACTGTACTCCCCAATAGTTTGTAGATATTGCCTACAGTTAACTTTCATTTCATCACAGTCAGTGCACCCTTAACAATTTTGATGGTTTTCCTATCCTCATCTGCCTTAGGAATGAAACCATTTCTATGTAAATTGCCCAAGGAAATCAAAATCTTCTTCAGATCTGGAATATATCTCATATCACATAACATTCTAACTGTGACATCATACATCTTATTCCTGACTTCTCCAATACCAACAATATTGTGACATATATCATCACATATATAAACTGAGCCAGAATTAGTTGACCTGTATAAAGTAAACCACTCTCTGTTAGGTGTTATGTGATAAGAGCATCATGAATCAAGAATCCATGCATCCATGAACTGAGTTGATGAAACTGAAAGCATATCACCATCACTGCAATCTGAATTGTCACTCTACACCAAA
The DNA here is from genome assembly GCF_001263595.1 of Phalaenopsis equestris. Classification (NCBI taxonomy): domain Eukaryota; kingdom Viridiplantae; phylum Streptophyta; class Magnoliopsida; order Asparagales; family Orchidaceae; genus Phalaenopsis; species Phalaenopsis equestris. The sequence continues at coordinate 2,149,366 of NW_018164980.1, read as the reverse complement.
TTTACAGGCTTCGATGATGCATCACCTTTCTCCCCAGTCTGTTTCTTCAGCTTTGGACAATCTCTCTTCATATGACATGACTCCTTGCAATTGTAGCAATGAATTGTCTTTTTGTCTTTTGACTTGGATCACTCTTTCTCTTTCTTCATCCCACGATCATGTTTACCCTTAACATATAAGTTGTCTCCATAAGAGCTTTCCCCTTCATTCTACTTCCGTTGATTGTGAGCCAACAATACTGCAGTGATCTCATCAACTTTGATAGTTTCTTTCACATATGTAAGAGTAGTCACCAGGTGTTCATAGGAAGAAGGCAGTGAACACAACAAAATCATTGCTCGGTCTTCATCCCCAATAGTCACTTCAAGCCGTGATAAATCTGTGATTATTTGATTGAACCATTAACATGTTGCGCTAGATAAGAACCTTCTTGCATCTTCAGCACATACAACTTCTGCTTCACATACAATTTATTTTTTAGAGATTTAGCTATAAACTGAGTTTCCAATTTCTTCAATATCTCCCCTGAAGATTTTAGATTCATCATGTGGTACATAACTTCATTTGTCAGGCATAAGTGTATAGTTATTGTCGTTCGTTGTTGCAATTCTTCCCAATTTTCATCCTCTATGTTTGTTGCCCGCAAAGCTTTAACTGTTGAGACAATAGATTTTTACTTTTGTTTGCCACAATCCGAAGTTACCAGTTCCATCGAACTTCACCACCTCAATTTTCGCATGAGAAATTGTCATTTGAAATTGATCCTGCAACAAAATTATTCTGTAAATTCTTCTGCAATTGTTTGTTCAGACTCTTTCTAAAAAAAATTAAAAAAATTTCCTTAATTAAGTTTTTTTCAGAAAAGCAACAAAAAATTTTTTTTAAAAGAAAATATTAAAATATTTTCTTAATTAAGCTTTCCTAATTAAGTCTCCATTAAATAAAATATTTCCTTTAATTAACTAAATTTCAAAAACTTTCCTTTTTTTTCAGCCTCCGCGCCTTCTAGATTTCTCCCCAGCAACAAAAGGAATAAAATCAGAACTTTCAATTTCCTTCTCCACAGCCGCCTCCCGCAAATGAATGAAATCAGAGCAAAAATTTTCTTGCGCCTCCAACAAAGGAAACCGCCTTTCGCAGCCGAGATTTCCTTCCTCCACAAGCAGCAAATCATCTGAATCAACGAGGGAACAAATTGGTTCGCAAATCTTCTGCCTCACGGCAAGGAAATTTTGCAAATCAGAAGTCGAAATCGCGAAACCGCCGAAAACTTTTTTTTTTATCTATGTTGAACTGCTCCTAGCCTCCAAATCGATGAATTTGTTTGCAGCCAAGGAACCCTTCGCCGAACTTGTTTGCCAAAACGACAAATCCTCCTTCGCCCTGCGCTGATCTCTTCTCTACCCTTGAACCTCGCTTTGATACCACTTGTTGAGAAATTAGGGCAAAGAAAAACAGTAATCTACACAAATCCAGAAGAACACAAAGAGATTTAACGAGGTTCGGCAAAGATGTCTACGTTATCGGGAGCAAAGCGGCGGCTTTTCACTAATCCAGAAAAAAGTACATGATATAGAATATGGGATAACACCTAGGGTTACATACAGACTTCTTTATAACCCTAGAAAACCTTGGAGTACAATATATAATTATCAAATTACCACTGTACCTCACCCTCAACCCATATAAGCAAACTCCCCTGATTTACACAGAATCTTCTGATCCTCTCCAGAATCCGTCCCTCTATGGTATATGAGTCATATCTAACATATACATCATGTACAAAAAGAAATTGAATAATAAAAATTTGAGGAAAATGGGTATAATGACAAGAATCCCCTACTATGTGAAAATATTCCATCAAACAATGAGTGAATAATAACGAAGATGAATGGGATCGCACGAAAGTAAAAACAAAAAATTTGAACATTCATTTTGTTGATGTAGATAAAAACAAAGCTATTGCATCAAGCACAAGACAACACTAGATAAAAAGAAGAAATATCGATAAAAATTTTTACCATTATAAGTTGTCCAAAATTTTAATTAAAATTTTATTTGTTTGTTGATTCTTATTGAAAATATAAGAGAAAAATACCTAAGGGTGATGAAGAAGATGAAGAATAGGAGAAACTAGACTAAACTATAAAAAAAAAGTGCATTATGGTGACAACTCGAAGGAAGACTTCTTGAAAGATGAGAGCACCGCAAATTTTTTATTATCTATTATATTTTTATTATTGTGTTGGACAATAAAAATGAGGGAATTTCATTATGTCTTGCTTTGTTTTGATATTTTTTTGGTTACTTTCATTGATGATTTACATTGGTTTGATTCAATTGATATTTATACTATACTTTTGATTTTGTTGATATTTATACTACACTTTTGATTTTGGCAAGTTGATATATGATACTTTGTGGCTTACATAATCTTTTATTTGATATAGACATAATTTGTCACTTCTAATATGTTACAATGTTGTATATTTTTTCTTTAATGTATTTATAAGTTATAATGCTAATATATTAAGATATATATATATATATATATATATATATATTACTCTAACTCAATTTTCAAATTGTGAGACTTGCACTTCAAAATGTCTCAGGGCTTATGCTTCATTTGACGAGCAAAAATACACCAATATCTACTTGCACAATTTTAAATATCGATATTATCTTCTATTGAAAGGATTTCTTTGAGTTTTGTAGCTTCTAATGCAGCTGAGTTTTCCCTGCTTCAACGATTATTGCATTTTGTGGCCCTCTTATGAGTAGGGTTGTTCACGATATGATTTTGAGTCGAGCTGTGGTATTCTCAAATAGATTTAATGCGGCTCAAAATCTGCTCGTGGATCGTTATATTTGATTTTGATCTGAGCTGACTCGAAATTGAATCGTGCTTAATCCGACGCAAAATCCAAACGAGCTCACCGGAATTGAGTTATTTGGTTCCTTTCTAGCTCGAAACGGCTCGATCCGACTCAAGATTGAAATTAACTGACTCAAATTGAGTTATGTGGATCTATTCCAGCTCGACATTGGCTCTTGACTCATTATATTTAATTTTACTTAGTATTATATATATCATTGTTCAAAATAAGAAAATAATACAATCCAATTTCAAATCAGTTCGAGCCGATCCTTGTATGGCTCGAAATCAGCTAAAAAAAATTAGATGCAAAGTTTCAGCTCATCGTTCGATCCGAGCCAAAATTTGACTCAATTTTCGAGCGATTAACGATCTTCGAGCTAAATTCACAGCCTTAAATGTGCCCTAGTTATGAGAGTCCAACTTAAATTTCCACTTCTTGCAAAAGTCAACTTTCCCAGCTCATTAGGAGGAACATCTGATAGATTATATAATTACAAATAGAGTTTAAAGGCATGAAAAATTGCGGTTAATTGCTTGAAATGAAATTTCTAGTTGGGTGTGTAGACTTCAAACCCATCCCAACCAGATTCAACACAAACATTTCTCACATTTTCAAACCCTAACTAGACTACAAAAGAAATAGGGAAGTATTTCAACCCCAATACCCCAACAACCATGGGTGTGCATTATTTCGTCAAAAACCAAAAACCAAACCAAAGAAGTTTTGTTGATTCGGTTCTGTTTCAAAAATGCATTTTGGTATTAGTTTTCAAAACTTAAATATTTGATTTTCAGTTGTTGATTAGGTTTTAATTTTCATTCAGCCAAACCAAACAAACCGAAAATTTGAAATTTTGAAACTCAAACAAGCGGTTATGAAATTAACTTGATATTATACATGTAAGGTATATAATTATTGATGTTTGTTCATAATCGAACTAATAACTAACAGCAAAATTCAGGTTTGTTCATAACTGAATTGTTTAAACCGAGTTAAATTTCAGCTCAATCTGTTCAATTTTATCAAATATTTTGAACACTTCAGTCTTTCGGATGTCAAATTATAGTTACAATCAGATTGACCAACTTAATAACCGATACATCCAAGCCGGCCAACAACCAGTTTATGAATAGCCAGGCATCTTTGGCTAGATCTACTCTATTATGTTAGCTGCCAATGGCACGTCAAAGAAAAAATCAGATATGACCACATACAAGATTTGAAAATCAAAGAGAAAGGAAGAAAATATCTATACTGGATAAGTTAAGCTGCAGAGCAAAAATGCAGGATCTTAGAAGCAGAAGTACTAATGTGCAAGGTTTACCTTAATTCACAATTTCAATAAACTGAGAACAAATCAATCAATCCCAAGATCAAATTAAATTTATATCATTGCATGGATATGTTCATAGCAAACTCGACTAAGGGCTAAAGCTAACATGTAACTCGTACCATCATAAATGGAGAAGAATTATCTCAATTTTAATTGTGTTCTTATTTTTTTTTTCAAATTTAGATTAATAGTACATTCAATTTGGGGATAACAGTCCCAAGCTACAGCAATTTGCTGTTGGTTATGAGCGAAATTGAAGTACATACTGTCAAATTCATTCAAAAAAGAAATCATTAGAATACCTGAAAATTATAAGTGAAATTGCAGTACATCATCTAGTTACGAGTGAAATCAGCATACACTATGGCACTAGAGTTCACATGATGATGCTAGACATTGCAGGCCTTCGAACAAAATGAAAATTTTAATTTCTAATAATAATCCCAAGTGGCTAAAACGTCAAAAAAGTAAATGCGATGTGAACTTAATAATGTATTCAAACAATAGTAACCAGCTACAACAGCAATCAGATTAGAAATTTAAAGCAAACATAACAATTAAACAATTCCTCATCGCTAGTGGTTACATATATAAAATGTGAAAATAGCATTTTCTACAACTATACCAACATAACAATGACAAACACTATTGTAACCTTGATAATCATACTGAAAGTGTTGTGAAAAAAGCTAGGAAAGTACTTCAACATGAATACAATGAAGTTCTGTGAAAATTAAGATTGCAGAGATTCCAGGATTGTTTTCAAACTTCATGTTCTACCATTGGAGAAGAAAAGAAAGTCACTAAAACATAAATTTCATGAATAACAGACATCATAATGGCAATGAAAATAATTCCTGTCGATGAATAATAAAAAATTGGACAAACCAAAAAATATCTACCTCAACGTAGTCTTGCTTTACAGAAAACATGCTAATACAACATGTTGGCTAGTTTAGTATAGCATCATACTTGCACTATCAGATGCAAAAATACACTGAAGATAACGATGTAAACCAAGCTAGGGATCAGTTTCAAGGCTCTTAGAATTCAGAGTAAAGCATGTACACTTATCTTTAATGGCTTCCATCTCGTTCCCATATTCTTTGAACCTATATTCTTCCTGTTTGAAAGCAGAGGGCACCTTTCCTTCACTGTAGCAACGGTTACAAAGGCTAAAATGTTGTCTTGCCTCCCTGAATCTAGATCCAATGATTGGATATTGGCATATGGAGCAAGTATGCTTGCCATGACGTATTCGATCACCTGTTTCAAGCTTAACCAATGTGCTTAAAATTCCAAAACCCCAATCTTGGTCATTGAAAATCTCAAGAAACTCACTATAGGAGATCATAGAGGGATCGGATCCTCCATGCAGCTCCATCATGTCACTAATACCATGAGAAGGGATATACACAGCTCTCAACAGCTTGATATATTCAATGGCATCACTTCTTCTGATCAGTGTTCCCCTGCCCTCATTGGTCTGCCGCCATAAGAGAGCCTCAAACACTACCCTTTTCCTCCTATCAGTTGGACCTGAGCAAATGGGAGCAATGACAGCAAAGAACATTCCCAAATCCACACGACCAGAGCATGAAGCATCCATGATAGATAAAATCTTCTCATTGACTGCCTTTACAGATCCCTGAAAAGTTTCTGCCTTCAGAAATTGAAGCAGCTTTTGCAAGATCATCTCTAACCCTGCCTTTCTGATAGATTTTACAGGAGCACCAGTACCAGAATAAGATAAAGGAACATTAGTCTCACTCATTTCCTTCTTCAATTGTTCAATGTCACAGTGGTCTAATCTAGTGAGCCTCTGGAAAGCTCTGATCTCTAAAGCATTTGCAAGATCCTGCCTCAGAGTTGTTTTCCTCCCGATTCTCTTGAATTTTGAAGCTTCTACCACGAGAAACTCCCCCTCCCCATCAACAACACCACCACCTTTTCTGTGCTTCTTCTTATGAAGCATCTTAAGATGAGCAATTGCATCATAAACCTCCATCCTCTTGGTCATCTTGAATGCCTCCTTAAGAGCTTTATTGGCCTCCTCATTTTCGCTAGCACCCAACAAAGCTACAGCCTTGTTAAGCTGGGCCCTCCAACTATTAGGTCGAACAGCCAAAACCCTAGTGTACATCTCCGACGCCCTGGCAAACCTCCCAGCGTCCATTAACAAGCCCCCAAGGTTATACAGCGCATCTACATGCCCGGGTTTGAGATCAATCGCCTTCTGAAATTCTTGAATTGCTCGCTCGTCCTCACCCATCGCATGCAGGGCGGAGCCTAGGTCACAGTGGGCATCAGCATAGTCAGGACGGAGAAAGACAGCTTCTTCAAGAGCCTTCTCGGCGGCACGGTACTCGCCCACTCCAAAGAGCGCGCTTCCGAGTAGTTTCAGAGCACGGAAATGAGTGGGGCAGAGAATAGCAGCCTCACGATAATGCTCGCAGGCGTTCATCACCATGCCCTCTCCTTCGAGCGAGATCCCAAGGTTCACATGGATCTGGGGTAAAAGCTGCGCACACTGATTCCCGCTTGCCTCCGCAGCCTCGAGAGCGAGCAGAAACTCCTCCTTCGCTTCACCGTGACGGCCTAGGGCGTAGAGCGCGGTGCCCGCGCGGAAATGGGGGCGGACGTCAGTGGGAACAAGCTCGCAGGCGCGGCGGAAGCTGTTGAGCGCCTCGCGGAAGAGGTGGTGCTCGTAGAGGGATCGACCAATGGCCATGTGTGCGTCGAAAGCCTCGTCACGTCCAGTGGCATCAGCGCGGCCGCGGAGCGCGGTGAGCTCCTTCACAAATAAGGCGTAGTCTGCGCTAAACTCGTCCCAATGAAACCGCCGTTCAGCGTGATCGATCTCCCGCGACCATCCTGCCTCGGAAAATGAATCGAAGTTGTTATTGCCGTTGTTGTTATCGGTACCGGATTTCTGAAATTGCTTGGCTCGAAGGCGCTTGATGAGCATTTCTAGGTCATCGAGAAGTGGCCAGGTGGAATCGAAGGCGATGCCGTGATTAGGTGAAGAAGAAACCCAGGGGGCGGCGGACGATCGCTTTGGAGGAAAAGAGGTGTCGACGATGGAGGAGGTGGATGGGTCATCTGCGGCGGCGGCGTGAACTGTGGCGGCCACCGAAGCCGCGGAGGGAGAGGATGGGGAAGGGGAATGAGGGAGAGAGAGTGATAGGGCATCGAAATCACGGTCGACATCTCCTGCGCCGTCGTCGTAGGTGCGGAGGAGGCCATGGAGAGTGAGGCCGGCGGGTTGATCGATGAACTCGGAGTAGGTGCGGAAAACCTCGTCGAGGATGGCGGAGATCTGTTCTTCGGAGAATTTCACGCGAGGATTTACGGCCACCACAAGCGCCGCCATCTCTTCGCGATTCAATCCACCGTCAGTATTGGAGTCGAATCTCTCGAAGATGCGTCGGACCTTCTCGGCCCGCAGATTTCTCGCTGCCGAAGAGGACATCTCTGTCACCGCCGACCGCCGCCGCCGCTTGTCCGTTACCTCTTTTGCCTCTGTGGCAAAGCGCTGCCCTTTTCACCCTTCTGCCATGTCGCTTTCCAGTTAGCGGGCGGCGGGCGATGATAAGGCCAAAAAAAGGAAAAAAAAAGTAATGGTTGCTGAATAATTAAAGAATGTAACGGAAATTTATTTGTTAAATACTCTTCTAAGGAACATTAATTGTAATAATTTAAACAATTGCTATTATTAATTTTTTTGTAATTAATGTATTATTATTTGATGTATTTATCAATAGGGTAGTCTGTCAAGTTGCCATGTCAGGTTGCCTTGTGCTCCTCTTAACAGGGTCTAATTACTGCGTGCGGAGAGCGCACGCACAGCCGCGATGACAGTGAGTTCACTGTCATACAGTCGCGATGCGCGGCTATGATCAGAGAGCGCACGCAACTCTGCGTGTGTTCTCCGCACGCAATAATCGTTCCTTATCATGGGGGCAGGATCAAGTCATGTCTAGAATATAATTATTTTTTTAAATTTATAATTTCTTCATGTAAATAATAAAATTTAATGTATATATTTTACTTATGTAATTTAAAAAAATTAGTAATTTGTGTGCGCCCATGATAAATTTTTCTACCAAATACTTCAAAAAAAGTAGACATTATGATGGCTGCTCTACCCTTGCATCGAACGTTACCTTACATACTTGATGATTTGATCTATTAAGATATCTTGTCGGGTTGTAAAGCTCGTCTACTAACATGCTTAAAAGTCTAGAATTAGACCACCACTCTCTTCAAGAGGGGGGATTGAGAACAAAAGGAGAAGGCTGAAGGGAGAAGATTCTTGAGTTTCAATGCTCATGGATCGTCATTGTTGGGTCGCCGCTACAACTGGATCACTGCTTCTCCGCCACCATCGTTGCCCTTTTGGACCATTACTACCTGGCCACCCAACCCCCTTCCATCTTCACACAACCAACATCGAGCCACCATTGTCGTTTCAAACTCCTAACGCCAGACCATCACCACTATGTTAGACTGTAGTCACTGAGTTGTCGTTGTCACCAGGCCACCAACACATGACCATTATTAGGCCACCATCACCATGTTAAACTAAAGTTGTCAGGATGACCATCACCCAACTGATGACTAGTTGATGCCAATATTAGGATGCTATCATCTGAGCACATCCTTCATGTCGAACCTTTTGTGAAAAAACCATGACAATAAAGCAATAAATTGAAACAAAAAATACACAAAACAGAAAACACAATGGAGCACACAAATTTACGTGATTTAGCAAATTGCCTATGTCCACAGAGTTGCAGAGGATTTAATTAGCTTGAGGATTACACTCATCTATCGCATCGACGATTACAAGAAAGAGCTCTCTCTCTCTCCTCCCTTCTCTCTCTACCTGCAAGCCGCACTAACGAAGTAACAAAAAGAGAACAGCTTGCGATTTCTTTCTTCCCTTAGACAGAGCATCGAACCAACACCAATGGAGGAAGCTGTAGAATGTGATTCATTTCCCTGTAAAACCAACGCCCGAGAGAGATTACAAGGGGCATGCCTATTTATTAATTTCACATGCTATTAGGCCCACTAAGAAATTAACCAAATAATTAATGAAGCTCATTATTTATTTTTTGTACTCTTCTGCAGCAAATCATAAATGGTTGGATTCATGAAAGGAAAGTTGTAAAAGATTTTAGGGAAGGAATTAAGAGCAATTAATTTAGCAATTCATTTCGAGTATCCAATCCAATTTGCTGCCAAACTTGAGAAACTGTCAATTTGAACAGTGGACCGGTTTCCATTTTAGCAACAAATCTCCCACTTGAAGACAGGTACACTAGTTGCATCATCCACTGGTTACATTATCGTTTTCTTCAAATGTGATATCCTCCACCTCTACAACTCAAAGCTCATTTTCTTCACGTCAGAAGACCAATTGAAGTCAAGCACAACTTCAGTTTCTCAAGAGTAACACCCTTAGTCGACATATCAGTGTCAACATAGTCTTGTACCTCCAAGCTCTTTCTTGGGTTACTCCTGTATCTTATTACAACTTCCACTGTATAGGCAATATCCTGCCTCCGCTGAAAGCCCTTTTAAAAAAGTCCATCCTTGTATCTCTTACTGTCATCAAGCTCAGTCTTCTCCCGGTATATCCACTTGTTGTGCAATGTCTTCTTCATTGGTGGACTCTCATGTCTGATTTCCCTACGCTGTGACATGTGATAGATCAACAAACCTTACCTTTCTATTGTGGTCATCAATGAATGTGGCATAGTAATGAGAGCCTCCAAGAGATGTCGCTGGAGAAGGTCCTCACACATATGTGTGTACAAGATCCAATTTTTCTGTCTTTGGAGCCCTGTCACTTTTCAAGAAACTGGCATTCTTCTGCTTTCCTGTAATGCAACTCTCACACATACTGAGATCAACTGACTTCAGCTCTAGTAGCTTATCTTTGAACTGACGTTCTTTTGTGCCCCTTTGACTCATGTGTCCAAACTTGCAATGTCTCATATCTGCAGTGTTCTCTACAACTGTAGTATCAACAGTGTTGAGTAAACATATAGTCATATATAGTGTGTTGGTTTTATTACCCCGAGCTAGCACTAATACTCTTTTGATAACCTTCTAAGTGTTATCTAAGAACACTGCCGAATGACCACCCTCATTGAGTTGTCTCACATAAATGAGGTTTTTCCTCAACTTATGAATGTGTCTGACATTTTACAAAGTTCATTTGCTCTTGTTAGGGAGTGCAATATCAACGTCTCTCATCCCTACCATGTTCAGAGCTTTTCCAAGAGTCATATATACCTTCCCAAAGTCATCTGCAACATAATTCCACATTAACTCTCGGTTGGAAGATGTATGGAAAGAAGCCCCTAAATCTAGTATCTAGTCATCAACAGAGCTGTGAACTGTCAGCAATAGTGCATCATGCGCTTCTTTAGTTACAACATTAGCGTTATCATCTTCTGTCTTCTTCAGATTTTTACAGTTCCTTTTTATGTGGCCAGCTTTGCCACAATTTCAAGAGGTTGCCTGCTGACCAGGCTTTGATTTATTCTTGCCTCCGTGTTTTGATTTTGATCTTCCTCTATTTGAGTTCTTGTCATGTGATCTCCCTCTAGAATCAATATTCAGTATCAAAATCAAACCCGAGGTCTCACCAGAATCTTTCCTACGCACCTTCTCGGTCAAAATCAAATCACGAATATAATCATATTTCAGTTTTGATTTACCTACAGAATTGCTAATTGTCATCCTCATGGCTTTCCTGCTATTTGACAATGAAGCCAACAATATCAGCGCATGTTTCTCATCGTCAAAATCAATTTCGACAGAGGACATGATTTGTGATGGTATTGAAATCATTCAGATGTTGAGCAACAGACACACATTCCACCATTTTCAAGTTGAATAACTTTTTCACCATATACTTGTTTTTATTCACCAATGACTTTCTATACATACCCGATAAAGTCACCATGAGATCTGCAGTAGTGATTTCCTTGATGACGTTATGGTCAACTGATCTCGACAGAGTTAATCAAATAACCCCCAGAACTTGTCGATCCAATAGATTTCAATCAGCCTCATCCATCATCTCCGGTCGTTTTCCCAATAATGAAGAGGAAGTTTTTTCCTATAGAGGTATTCATCTATCTGCATCCTCCAGTAACCAAAATCTGTGTCATTAAACTTCTCGATTCCTAATGTCATTACTTTATCTTCGATTATCGTTCTTCCTTAGATCTGAATCCATAGTTCTGATACCAGTTGTTGTGAAAAACAACGGCAATAAAACAAAAATTTGGAACAAGAAATGCACAAAAGAGAAAACACAGTGGAACACACAGATTGACATGGTTCGACAAATTTTCTACGTCCACAGAGTTGCAGATGATTTTATTAGCTTTAGGATTACACATGTTCATCGTCTCGACGATTACAAGAAAGAGCTCTCTCTCTCTACCTTCCTCTCTCTCTCTCTCCTCCCTTCTCTCTCTACCCTCAAGCCGCACAGAGGAAGAAACAAAAAGGCAGCAGCTTGCGATTTCTTTCTTCTCTTAGGCAGGGCACCGAGCCAACACCAAAGGAGAAAGTCGTAGCATGTGATTCCTTTCCCTATAAAACCAACGCCCGAGAGAGATTACAAGGGGAGTTGTAGCATGTCTATTTATTAATTTCATCATGTTATTAGGCCAATTAAAAAATAATCAAATAATTAATGAAGCTCATTAATTATTTCATTTTTTATGCAGCAAATCATAGATGGTGGGATTCATGCAAGGGAAGTTGTATAAGATTTTAAGGCAAGAATTAAGAGCAATTAATTTCGAGTATCAAATCTAATTTGCTATCAAACATGTTAAACTGTCAATTTGAATAGTGGACCGGTTTCCGTATTCACAACAAGATCACTTTTATCTCGTTTTGCCCCATAAGATCATTGTCATATAACCGATATTGAGCTACCACTGCTACTTTTAGACCATTATCTTTGGGCTGGCATTAGGTTGCTATCATTGAAGCACTATCATCATCGCTAAATCATCATCTTCCGACATCCACTATCATGGACCATTGGCGCCCGACAATTACTATTGCTATGATACGTCATCGCCATTGTCTGATCCTCATCTCCTGATCAATGCTATGTTGGATCATCATCTCCTGATCACCATTATGCATGATCATCATTGTCTGATCGCCACCTTCATTGTTGTTGCCTATCACTATCTATCGACCACCATCTATCGACCATCGTGAATACTCCAACATGAAATTATTAGTCATAATCAAATTAAATTACAAAATTAATTTTAATTAGACTATAAATCATTATCAAGCTTGAAGATAAGGCCACGTCAGTCCATGTGCTGCTGCCATATCTTTAATTAAACGGTTCGGAGGTGCTTTCACTGTCCGATTAGTCTCATATTCACTTACATTAATAGCTCAAATTTAAATTAAACTGACCCCTACAAATTAACCAAAAATATTTATTAAAAAAACATTTTAATTTATAAATTTAAGATTCTCAGTTGTTTTTCTAATTCCATTTTTTTAAAATTTTCCATTTGTTTTATCTAGGGGTGTAAATGAGCCGAACACGAGCGAGCCTAAGCTCAACACGAGCGAGCCTAAGCTCAGCTCGTGTTCTCGAGCTCGAAAAGGGTGCTCGTGTTCAACTCGTTTGCTTAGAGCGGGCCGAACACGAGCTATTCACAAACAAAGAGTCGTTTTGACAACCCTAATCATGTAGCCATAGATGTTAAGGGTTGGAGTTTTTATTTTAAAACATTATTTGAAGCTAATTTAATAATTTTATTCTATTTTCTTAATTAATATTTTTAATTGATTATAATTCTTTGTAGCTTTGTACTCAATTAATTCTTTTTTAAATACTATTCATCAATATATATATATATATTTCTTTGATGAGTAGTATTTCGAGTATATATATTTCTAATTCCACTTTTTTAAAATTTTCTATTTGTTTTATCTAGGGGTGTAAATGAGCCAAACAAGAGCGAGCCCAAGCTCAGCTCGTGTTCGGCTCATTTATATTTCGAGCTAAAAAGGGTGTTCGTTTTCAGCTCATTTGCTTAGCAAGCCGAACACGAGTTGTTCACAAACAAAGAGTCTTTTTGACAACCCTCATCATGTAGCTATAGATGTTAAGGGTTGTGGCAAGATTTAAAAATTATTTTTTTATTTTTTATTTTAAAACATTATTTGAAGCTAATTTAATAATTTTATTCTATTTTCTTAATTAATATTTTTAATTGATTATAATTCTTTGTAGCTTTGTACTCAATTAATTCTTTTTTAAATACTATTCATCAATATATATATATATATTTCTTTGGTGAGTAGTATTTCGAGTCAAAACGAGTCGAACACGAACGACCAAATCTTTATTCGTGTTCAGCTTGTTAACTTAGCGAACGAACCTGAACACGAGCTTCTTAACAAGCCGAACACGAGCTGTTCGCGAACAACGAGCCATTTTGACAGAGCAATATTAATAATTATTTCACAATTTCAAAGTCACCCATTGTTTTATAATTTGATAAAGAATAATTAAATAAAATTGGCGGTCAGCTCATTTAATAATTACTTCATTAATAGTTGAATATTAGGAAGATTCATACCTTTTAATTCCTTAATGTATTCTAATATTTCTTTATGTGATATGAAAGATTTGATGATTTCATTTATGAGCATAAATAATAAAGTTTAAGTGTCATATAAAAGCCAAATTATCTAAAGGGCCATATAAGTATATTAATTTTTAATTAGATATTTAAACGAAGCGCCCCTATTATAAAATTGTTTAAATAATTTAAATATTAATAGATATTCACTATTATTATGAACTATTGACTATTATATTATTATTTAAATTAATAATATATATTATATATTAATATTTGCATGAAGCCACGGTCGAAAGAGGCGGCTATGGAGGCAACCTGAGGTGGCGGGCGGCAGCGGGGGGTAGCAGCGGGGGGCGGCAAAGGTGCTGGTTTTGATATGGTAGACTAGAAAATGGGATGAACAAGATGGCGGAAATGAAGCGGGATGCACTTCAAGAAGTGAAGCCTCATCCCATTTGCTGCTTTATAATAGTTTAATGAAACGGCCAATATTATAAGTAAGACTGTCAAAAAGCTCGTTGTTCGCAAACAGTTCGTGTTTGGTTGTCAATGAGTTCATGTTCGATTCGTTCGATAAGTAGACGAGACAAAGGCGAACAAATTTTTTTCGTTCGGTTAGTTAAACGAACGAAACACGAACAGTGATGCGTTCGTTCGTGTTCGAATCGTTATTGTTTGAAATATAAAATAATATAAAATAATTATATATAAAAAATTTATTATATTTTAAAACATTAAATTTTATAAATTATAATATATAATAAAATAATAATAATAATATATTAATATACTATAGTAGTAATATACTAATATAGATATTGTATATTTATATAATATAAGTTATATAATTAATATATAATATTATTTTTATATATTAATATTAGGGATGTCAAACTGGCTCGTCGTTCGCGAACAGCTCGCGTTCGGTTCGTGTTCGGCTCGTTCGTTAAGAAACAAACACGAGTTTATTTCAAACAAACTAAATTTTAAACGAACCGAACACGAACACAAGCTTTGTTCGTTCGTATTCGGTTCGTTTACACCCCTAGCCCCAAGCCTCCACCTTTTTAATTTTTCTTTTTTTGCAAATTTCCTACTCTAAATCAATATATTTACATCCACCTTTGCATAAAATGATCATATATAAATGAATAAAGAAAGGGGTATTTATGTCAATTCCCAAAATTACTAAGCCTTTATTGAAATGAGTTTATATACTCCGTATAGATCAAATGGTACAATCAATGTCTGCCTGAATCGCATAAAATAATAAATGATGCAACACAAAACATTGGTAGCACAAGATAAATTTATGAGTTTTATTGACCATATTGGGAAATAATTAATTGAGAATTTTCTTTTCAATTCATAATACGGAAGCATGGACCCATAATTAATTTCTATTTTTGCCACTGGGGCTCAACTTCCAAAATAAAGACAAAAAAATCTCATTAATTACAAATTAAAGTAAAATATTACTTAGGCTCTGCTCGTGTTCGGCTAATTTATTAAGGTAAATCATTTCATTTTCCTTCAATCAAATGTCTGATTGTTGTCTCTTTGGCGGTATGACTAAGGGCCCCAAACAGGGAGAGAGAGTAGAATAAAGAGAGTAAGAGAGGATGGGGATAGAGAGAGAATAATGTGAGATGTGAGAAAAAGAAGAGAGAGTAGGGAGAGAAGGTAGGATGAAGGAGAAGAGAGGGAGAGAAAAGTGAGAGGGACAGTCACTCTCTTTTGCACACAAGGACAAAAATAACCAAAATGTAATTTCATTAATTTATTAGAATCATCATCCATTATTGTTATTGAATAGTTAAGATTTTGATTTAAAGACGACAATCAGTAAACGAAGAGAGAATTCACAAGTACGGTGCTTTATGCAATAGTATATATTTATTTTATAACTATTAATTAGATTAGTTGAAGATTTAAATTATCTAAAGTCTAATAATAATAATAATATTTTTTATTTTTAATGTGAATAAGGGCCCCAATAAACATATAATTAATGGAATTATCTCTATTGCATTAATAAAAATTTTATTATTATTATTAGTGTTCAATAAAAATACTATTTTATGAAGTGTGTTCGTGTTCGGCTCCTTTGCTTAGCGAGCAGAACACGAGCCGTTCACGAACACACTTTTTGACAATCCTAATCACGTAGTCATAAGATATTAAAGGTTGGGGCAAGATTTAAAATATCATTTGAACCTAATTTAATAATTTGTATTCTATTTTCTTAATTAATACTTTTAATTAATCATAAATCTTTATAGTCTTGTAGTCAATTAATTTTTTTAAAAATACTACTAATAAAAAAATAAATATATATTGATTAGTAATACTTCGAGTCAAAACGAGCCGAACACGAACGAACAAATATTTGTTTCGTGTTGTTCATGTTCGGCTCGTTCAACACGAGCTTATTAACGAGCCGAACACGAGTTGTTCGCGAACAACAAGCCGTTTTGACAGCCCTATGAACAAAATACTAAAAATTTAAATGATACTAATGATGCAATGATTAGTTAAATCAAAATTTCTTCCCATAAATTAGTGACAACAAAATGTTATAAATATAAATATCAATTTTAAGTGGTAGATATATAAATATATATGAATTGTGTGGTTGTGTATGTAAATTTCTCAAAATTTAAAGCCTCCCAACTCTAGTGTCCAATTAGAATTAACAACACTTAAAACAACACTATTTTATGAAGATCAATAATAAATTACTTAGATAAAAATACTAAACAATTAAGATAGATAAAACTAATCAAGTGATGTTTTCGATGTGATGTTAAGAATTCAAGTATTATGAATGTAAAATATTAAAGTATGGGTATCAAACATGCAAATACATTAGAATTACATGGTATATATGTTAATGCTTCTAATAAAAAAAAATAGGGGCTTTTCTATATATATTATCCAACACTTTCATATTTACATATCTTGCAACTAAATTGTCATAATTACAAACATCATAAGAAAAGTAACACTCATTATTACATTTTAATAATCAAATCCGTCTTTCATCCATATGTCAAATGTTATGTGTAAAAATGAAAAATTAGGTGTGAGATGGGTAAATTCATAAGAATTGGG
This sequence comes from Phalaenopsis equestris, assembly GCF_001263595.1. Lineage (NCBI taxonomy): Eukaryota > Viridiplantae > Streptophyta > Magnoliopsida > Asparagales > Orchidaceae > Phalaenopsis > Phalaenopsis equestris. The sequence continues at coordinate 2,132,378 of NW_018164980.1, read as the reverse complement.
TGCTATGTATGTACTTTTCCCAAGGAAAATAACAAATCCAGCATTTAACAAAATACACATAAAATTGAAAAATAAATTAAAATTTAATCAAGCAACAAAACCATTTACTTAGATCAAAACTTCCATGAAGAGATTCAGCCAAGTCCCAAACAGTTAGCAATGAATCAACCTCAGGGCATGCCCCATAAACAGTTCAAGCAAAACTTGAGACCATATTGCACAGAAATGGTACTAAAAATACATTGTTCTTTTGCAAATTGCAAATTTGAACACATTGCATTCATTATCACAAAAGAAAGGTTCAGTCTTCATATCAAAAACATTTGCTTTGGAAAACTTGAAATTTGGAGCAACAGAATTCATAGCAACAGCTATTTCTAAAATCTTATTCATCCAAATTGTTATTTTTATATATCACATTCTGAAGACACCAAACTTGGTTTCTTCTGCAACAGGCTTAATGGAAGCAGACAGGCACAGACCCAAAACCTTCCTGGTATCAGCTGGATCAATGATGCCATCATCCCAAAGCCTCGACGTCGAGTAATAAGGGCTTCCTTCTCTATCATATGCTTGCACGACCGCAGCTTTGAATTTCTCCTCCTCCTCTTCGCTCCACTATATAAAACAAAACCAAATTAAATCAAAATATAAGAAAAATGTGATGTTAAATCGTGAAGGAGAGTTATAGCCAATGTGAAGCTTTAGATTTAGTCCCATATCTGAATATCTCATTATATGAGAGGATGAAGAACATAGGCTACCTTGATTCCTTGCTTTTTCTTGTTGCTTTTTTCTATCTGTGCAAGAACGCCAGCAGCCTAAAGAGGAGAGAAATTAAGGCAGTGCACAAGGTTGTGCTTCAATTGTAATAATGATTAAAAAAGTTAACCAAGCGATAAAATAATAGTGTAAAATATTTTTTTAAATGTCGTGCCACTCAATTCATATGAATTTACATATAAAAGACAAAAAAAATTGATTTTTACATTTATATCATCCAAATCTTCCATCTCACATATAAAATGTCACCATTTTTTAACTTTTAAAAAGTGAAATGAACCGGTTTCATGCATAGGGAAGGTGATATGTATGTAAAAATTGAAGTTTAGTTGTTGCATGTGTAAATATGTAGGAATTGAGCGGTGTGTATATAAATCTTCCAAAAAAACAAATGCATGATCTCAAAAAAATCAGCTTGGCACAAATAAAGTAACTTGACCTTCAAAGCACCAAATTCAAGATATAACAAACAATTTTGAACAAAAAAGATAACGAATTTTTCAAATTGCAAATTAACACACTTAAAAAGTACAAGTAGCATGAGCTGAAAACGAGCCATCGACATTCAATAAATCAGATATTTTAAAATACTTTAAAGCATAGTAGTAGTTTATGGCAAAATTGGCTTTATAAAGTTGATACCTGAGCACCACCCATAACAGATATTTTGGCAGTGGGCCAGAGAAACAAGAAATCAGGACTATAAGCACGTCCACACATTCCATAATTTCCAGCACCAAAACTTCCACCAACTATAATAGTTATCTTTGGAACCTGCAAAATGTTTAAAAGCCGGGGGGCCAAGCGAGCAGATATTGAGATGTAAATACAGACAAACACAACAGTGAATGGTGAATTAGTAATCAATGCATAAAGTCATAGCATTTTAGAGTCTGTTTCGGGCGGCTGCAATTTTTTATAAAGACAGTTATAAAGCTGTGTTTGGGAGAACAACTTCTTAGATAGCTGCATGGGAATTATAGATTTTTTTTTTCTCAAAAAATCACAACAACAATTTTTTTTTACAGCCAGCACACTAACATACTTAATTGTAAAAAGCAGCTTCCCATTACCAAAGTTTATAGAAAATAGTTAGTAAATAGTTCCCCAAATAGAACTGTGGTGGCAACACGAAACATAATGTAGATAGAAAGTTATCCAAAACAAATTTGTTTTATCATCGGTGAACAATGTAATCTAGTACAATTTACAAGATTCTTACCTAACTAAGCTAAGGACAGTAGAACTTAAGGACTGAAATCTAAGCTGTTTGTTAAAAAATCAGACTAATGGACTAGAGAAATTCTAGAAAATCGAACTAATGGACTCAAGAAATTCTAGAAAGCATCTATCAAAAGAAATTTGAAATGACTAACATCAGCTAAAAGAAAGAAAGGGACAAAGCATAACCTTAGAACAAGAGACGGCCATAACCATTTTAGCTCCTGCTTTAGCAATGCCCCCCGCCTCTGATTTGGAACCAACCTACAAATCACCACAAATATTCCTAAATGACTCGTTCAAAAAGTGCAGCAAAGAGAAACCAAAAAAAATTAAATTTATAGTTAGTGGCTGAAATGAATTTTTGGGAATATTTGTGATTGCACCAAAAGCATACCATAAATCCTGTTATATTCTGAAGAAATATAAGAGGAATGTTGCGCTGTGCACATAGCTCAATGAAATGTGATCCTTTTAAAGCAGATTCAATGAATAATATTCCATTGTTTCCTATGATTCCCACAGACTGGCCATAAATTTTAGCAAAACCTGTTACAAGTGTCTGACAAAGCAAGAAGTATAAGAGCAATAGCTTATACAATCAGAAGAAGCTAATTTCCCTAC
>NW_018164980.1:2119734-2129699 GCF_001263595.1 Phalaenopsis equestris | reverse complement strand
ATTTCCCTACACAAATATTCAGCCCATAGAGGTTCTTACAGTGCCATAATATTTTTTGAATTCATCGAACTCGCTACCATCAGCAATACGAGAAATTATGGATCTAACATCAAATGGCTGTTTTTGATCTGTTGGTGCAATTAATCGAAGCTCATTTGCATCGTACAATGGTTCATTGTAGTTGGAAGAAATATATGGCGATGTATTTATCGCTTTTCCTGCCATATGTAAGTTCTTTAAAATATTTCTTCCAATACTCAGGCCATGAAGTTCATCTGCAAAGTTTTAAACTAGAGTTAGGATAATAAAATTGACATGAAAATGAATTAACAAAAAAAATCAGAAGAGACAAAAAAAATAGTAAAATCAAGAAGTTGAAGAAGGATGCCAATTGAATTAACATACAATGAAAGGAGTACGAGCTAAAATAGTCCCCTAACTGTTTATATGGGGAAGTCCCAGAGTCTATAAATGTGTTAATTTAGTTCCTAGAGTAGTTAAATTGGGGCCGAACTAGTCTATGGAGACAATTTCAAGCCATATCAATAGTGTCTACGGACTAAATTGACATTTTATAGACACCGACTAAAATGACCTCATGAAAACAGCCACAGAACTATTTTGGCACTTCACTCCATAATTAAATGATAAGTTCAATGATAAGAGTACTACCATGTGCAAAATGATCCGCGACTCCTGATATTTTGCAGTGCATGGATGCACCACCCAGATCCTCAGCAGAGACCTCTTCTCCTGTAGCAGCCTATCAAAATTGACCCTTCAGAAAACCTATATTGCAGGAAAATAATATCTTGAAGTTCCATCAGACAATATACTCTTATTTTAGTTGAAAAAATAGCATGCATTATAACTGACCTTCACAAGTGGAGGGCCAGCTAAAAAAATAGTCCCATTTCCTTTGACAATAACACTCTCATCAGCCATTGCAGGTATATAAGCACCTCCAGCGGTGCACGAACCTAAAACTAGAGCAATCTGGGGGATACCCTCAGCCGACATTTTAGCCTGATTGTAAAAAATTCTACCAAAGTTATCACGGTCGGGAAAGACGTCAGCTTGCCTTGGCAGATTAGCTCCTCCACTATCAACAAGATATATGCATGGAAGCTTGCACTGTGTTGCAATTTCTTGAGCTCTCAAATGTTTTTTTACAGTAATAGGATAGTATGTTCCCCCCTTCACAGTGGGGTCATTTGCCACAAACATACACAGGCGACCTTGAACTGGCCCAATTCCGGTAATAATACCCCCCGATGGCAATGATTCTTCATAAAGATCAAAGCCTGCAAGCTTTATGTTAAAGGTAAAAGTTAGATCAATGGAACAGATTAATATAGGGGAGATGCAATTTGCAAATAAAAATAAGTTGAACAAATTTCAAACAGAAATCCATCCCTGGATGATGGAGAGGCAATAGCTTTCCTTGAGTATAATCTTTTCCGTCCTGTACTTTAAAGGATGACATGCAAATCAACAAAAATGAAGTCGGAAAATGCAATGAGTAAGAGTTGCAGCATAGAACAAATGGGGGAGAAAGTTGAAACTATTTGAGAGCAATATAAATGTCAGAATCATAAAAACACCTTTTTGATGAAGTAAATGTTAAGGCACATGTAAGACAAAAAAAAAGAAGCCAATACATCTTCATTTGACTGATTGGGTGGTGCACAAGTGAACTCAACTTGGGTCAACTAACCTCGATACAAACTCCAAAAAGTCAAGTGAAGTTTGTTCTCGCATGAACCCTCAATATGCCTAAATCAAATTGGCATGGGCCAAGTTGGTCCTTCCTCCTACTGGAAGACTGCTTATAAATGTGGCAGAAGTAAGAATGATACGAGCACTCTAAAAACCCCATTGAACACAACCAATAGCAATCATTGTTATTGAGGGGCCCTCATTTGGCCTCCATAAATCCAGAAGATATTGATCTACACTAAGCCCATAAGATCACTAAACTCCTCCTCGTGAGCCATTAACCTCAAAATATTCCTCTCAAAATAAAAAATAGTTAGACCATTAGTGTATGTGTTTTTGAATCTCAATGAGAAGGTGGTGACCCTCAAAATTCTCATCAATACATTTCATCAAAAGACTAAACCATAATCAATCTCATAACGACATCGCCATGAAAATGAAGGCATAGTTTGATCATTGATCAAGGCCCAAGCTAACGGCAACACCTTTGATCAATATCGACAACCTTCAACCCAACATGTCCTCTAGCTACAAAGGGGAATAACCAACCTAATCAAGTTCACAGAGGTTTATATAATACAACAAAAATGTAGTCACTTTCTATTTCAGCTAACTATAAGATAATATCGAATATATATAAATCAACTTTGACTAAGTTTATAAGACAGTAAGCTCCACATCCTAGCGAGTTATTATTAATCCCAAATAATTCCTCTCAAGATGAAAGAACTTATTTGAAATTATATGCAAACATTGGTGAATGTTTTCATGGAATCTCAATGAGGAGGTTGTCAGTCTCCTCAAAATGTTCTTATTGATTTGTTGCACAAAACTCTGACCAACCATCAACGTGATAACAATATCACTGTGAATGTCATAGTAATTTTTAATCTTTCATCAAAGTCAAAATCAACAAACACCTTTGATCAATATGAATGACCCAGGACATTACATGTCATCAAGCTCTACTAAATGGTATGATCAATCTAATCCAAATTCATAGAGATCTATATGATTTAATTAAAAAGAACCACTTTTTATTTCTATTGACAAAAAGATAATATGGATTATCATAAACAAACTTTCAATTTTGTTCATTTTGAGGGAAACACATGCAAGTTCAAAACTACAGATAAGAATTTGGACCTTCCATTTAGTTGTTATGGTTAAGCTCCTGCCATATTCAGTACTTCTACTTTTTGCCAGTGCATGTTACAATAGATGTTATTGCTTGCCATCAGTGTCCATTGCATCAAGTGTTATTGCTAGTTTTCGGAGTCTATTGAATTCAGTATCATCATTTATAGTGGCAACACATCCAACATCCTAGCTTGTTATCATTGCCACCACACATGATGTTGCAACTTATTATCATTGCCTATTGCATTTAGTTTGGAGAATTCCCCGTGGCAATAGATGATAGCGAGGGCAAAGAACAACCTCTATTATTATCAATGTTCCCCATTTGGTCTTCAAAAATCCCAAAAATCATGATCTTCTTTGAGCACGTGACTACCACAATCTGCCTCCATGTGACCCATTAGTGTCAAATATTCCTCTCAAGCAGAAAAAATAATTACTTAAAACTATTCACAAGCATTGAGGCGTGTTTTCATTGAGTTTCAAAGAGGAGGTCGTAAATCTCCTTAAAATTTTTACATCGATATTGCACGATTTCAAAATCATCAATAATGTGATAATGACAACTACAGATAAAAATTAGGACCTTCTATTTAGTTACTATAGCCAACATTGTGCCGCATGCAATGCTTCAACTCGTGTCATTTCCTACTAAATTAGATGATAGTTGTAATCACTGTATGTAGCATCTGATATTGTTGCAAAACTTCTTGAATCTAGTACCGTTTCAGTGACATTGCATTTAATGTCACATGTTATTATTGCCCCCACATATGATGTGTCAATCAAGAAGGATCCTATTTTTCTCAAAACTTTGACAATATGATGCTACAATTATTATTATTGCAAGTTGCATTTGGTTTGGGGAACCTTCTATGGTAATGGAGGCTAGCAAGAGAAATAAAAAACCTCTGTTGTTGTCAACATGCTCTATTGATCTTCATAAATCCTAAAAATTCTAATCTTCTCAAGGTCTCTACAACTATTACTCCACATCATTACGAGCCATCAAAGATCTCCCTCACGACGAAAAATAAATACTTGAATTTGTTTGTGAATAACAATTTATATTTTCATTGAATTTCAATGAAGTGGTGATCCTGCTCAAAATTTTCTTATTAATCTATTGCACAGAACTCCAAACCATCAACAATGTGATAACGGCATCACCTTAAGCAACATAATATTTTTTTTTAATCATTGATTAGAGTTAAGCGCAAATGGCGACGCTTTTGATCATTACCGATAACGTTGGGGGTATGAAAAATCTAATGTAGTTTCATAGAGATCTAAATACTATGATAACAGAGATGGCCACTTGCTCTTTTGATTTAACTAAACGATAATATTGAATTTGCCTAAATCACCCTTGGTCAAATTTAATAAATAGATTTCAAAACTTGTTCGTTCAGAGCGAATGATCTGCAGGTTCAAAACTATAGATAAGAATGTAGATCTTTTATTTAGTTGTTATAGCCAACATCTTGCCACTGCTCGCACATTAAAAGTTGCTACTTGTCATCGATGCCTCTGTCATTGGATGCTATCACGAGTAGTCAAGAACCTCTGTTATTTTCACATTCCTCATTTCATCTTCATAATCCCCCAAGATCATGATCTTCTTTGAGCTCCTATAGCTACTACAGGCCACATATTTGCAACCTCTTCCTCTCAAAATATTCCTATCAAGATTAAAAATAGTTACTTGAGTATATGATGATGTTAGATATACGAAATCACCCCGGGCTAAGTTTAAAAAAAGACGTCTAATTTTGTTCATTTAGAAGAAAATATATGCAAGTTCAAAACTATATTAAAAAATTTTGACTTTCTATTTGTTTGTTATGACAAACATTTTCCCATATTTTGTGCTTCTGCTTTTTGCCACTACCAACATTTTCCCATATTTTGTGCATTTGGTGTCATTGCATGTTGTCAGAGCTTTCCCAATCTATTAACCATAGGTTCATGTGACATCACATCCTATGTTGTGCTTGTTATCATCAACCCCACATACAATATTGCAGCTTCCTATTATTTCTAGTTGCAGTCAATTTGAGCATCTACAGTCATTTTGCACCAAACTCATTGACACCAACACTAACTACCAAAATGGAGCCCTGACCCGCTCTCACAACTCTTGGCATTACACGTCACAACCTTTGATAAGTCAAAACTACCTCCATCCATATGTCGCAAACATAGTCCGAGAACATGTTTTCATCATCATCATTAAAATCTAATATTATTCTCATCATCGTAGCAATGTCTATTTGTATTTGACTCTCCTTCAAGATAATCATCTAGATCAATCCGCATATTTCCTCCCTTTGGGGTTCATATGTGAAAAATGCATTGCATACTATGTTCAGTGTGTGCCTGAAACACTAAGCGAATATAAGTGCCCCTTACTTTCCTTGTTCTTAGAGATTCTTTTGGCAACAAACAACATCAAAACATGGAAATTGCATCTACATAAACTAAAAAACATAGAAAAACAGCACACAGTTACCCTTACCAAAACTCTGTTCAAGGGTAAGTCTCATGTGATATGTATTTCCTATAGTCCGGATATTAAAACTGGCTGACATCATCATTTTAGTTGCCAAAGTTCATTAATAGTCCTCTGAAAAATTTTAGAACAAAGCATACATGATGATATGGATAATTTGATTCCATGAACCGAACTGTTAATAAAAAACTGTAGATGATCGAAATCAAATGTTTAGTGGGATAAGAAGTGCAGCCACTAGCACTCTTCCATTCGAAAGCATAAGTGATGATAGTGGACAGCACGATGCCATAAACCAGTCCGCCAAAATAAAAATATCATAGATATAGCAATAAGATAATTTAATATCTGAAGTGATTGGAAGTAGAGCCATAAGCATGCTTCCATTATATAAACAATTAAAATTTGTAGCGTTTTATTTGCTAAAAAACTATCATTTTAAGATTTATAGCTTCATGATGATCATTATATGCCTCACCAATTTTCATTTTTTCAGTCATTGAAGCAAACTTCTATCCCTCGCTAACATTAAACACATCCTCAATCCACGACCAAGTAACCTCAATTAAATGCAAACAATTTTTAGACTATCCTAGACTTCTATGCTAGCCTTCTAAATGCAATTAACCATCTTATCGAACAAAAAATCTGTTTTAATTATTGAATTACAATTTTACTCTCAAAACACCATATCTCAAAAGATTAATTTCTCACCCTTTAAGTTTCACCATTTAAATACAAAGCAATAATTTTTTTTTTTTTTGATTTTTTTCTTTATTTGGGGTATTTACATACAGACCACCATAAACTATGATATTAACTTATCTAACACCTAAAATTTACTATTTACATATGAACCACCTAAAACTTCATAAGTAATCAAATATATCAATCGGGTGGTACGCCGTTTGCAATTGCACTAGCCGTTTGTCTGAGAGGCAGCGGAGGAGAAGATTGTATGGCTCCCAGAGCGTGTTGAGCTGGCACGGGCGACTGGCCTCCAGTCGAACCTACGGCTTGCCATTACCGCTCCAATGGAGGAGGCCCACTGATCTTGGATGCAAATCACGGCATAACCCCTCCAAATTGCCGCCACCAAGTCTGTGTTTTTTCAATTGGTGCTCCACTTCCTTCACCTCTCCGGAAAAAACCATAAGAAAAGGAGGTAGATTTCTTAAAAAATGAATATTAAACTTCTTGTGATTGAAATATTATTGCCGCACCATAATTAGTATACAAAACAAGTATTAAGGTGGATGGTTTCACTTGCAAATCATCAAACAAAGTTGGCGAAACCGACTTCTTCGCTGGCCTCACCGCTTTGGCATCCACCATGAACACCATGGGCTCCACCGTCACTCCCGCCGACGTTCGGCAAATTTCAGGCCTCAACACTATACATCTCCATGTCTGGTATCTATTTAGCCACCAGAGGCCTCAAGCCTCCCCACAGACCGACAAGGAGATCGATATATTCTGGCATAATTGTGCGGCTGGTTGAGGGCTTTTCGAACTAACGAGGAGATCTTGGCACAGACAAACACATCGACAAACAGAGAGATTCAGAAGAGGAGGAAGGAAAGAAGCAGCAACCGGGCGTCAAAAGGAGAGAACTTAAAGTTTCTGGCATGAGAAAAACGACAAGTTAACTGCAAACAGCGTCAGTGGTATATTTGAGTACCTAGGAAATTTTAGGTAGTTGGTATGTAAATAATAGAGTTTAGTGTTAGATAAGTAAAAATGTCAGTTTTAGAGGGTGTTTGGTAGCATATTTCTATGATGATTTAGCCATGAATTTAACTTAAATCTAACCCAACACAAAAAAAAAGAAACTTAAATTCAACGCTCTGCTAAATCGAACAGTGTTTCATCTCTTCTGCAACGTAGATTCGGATTTAATAAATCCGACTGAGAGGTGGATTTAAAAGATTTATTTTGTCGTTGCTTGCGACCTCCATCTCCGTCACGAGCTCGCCGGATTTACTGGATTTGATAAATCCTATTTAACGTAAATCCACTTTGCATCCTTACACCGCCTTAGGTGGTATGTATGTAAGTCCCCCTTTTTCTTTTTAATAGGTGATGAACCATAATGCTAAAGTTGCATCAATAAAACATGACGTTGCAAATGTAAAACAAAAAATAAATGGCAAATGATTTAACAGGTAGGCAGAAAAAAGAATGGATGAGGCACCCCATGGTAACTAAGATGACACCTGTTCCATATTAAAAATGTCGGTTCCTGATAACCATAGTCAAGTACAACGCAAAATGTCAAATTTTAAAAATGTTAAGTTTCATTTGATTAACCTATCATCTACTGCTATCACAAACTTATAAATATTTTTTTCACAAAATTATCATGGATAAAATTCCAAACTATGGGCATTAAGAATATTGGATCATCTAATCTCAAAAATCTAGGATAATGATCATCGTCTATCAAGGTTTGGACAAAGCACTGACCTTGGAAATATGAAAGTAGTCTAAACCACTAATAACTGTTTAAGACAAGACTCGGAGAATGAAGATCCACCTTTCAAATTATTCCACAAGTATTTACGCTGGATTTGATCTGCAAGCAACAAGTAGATAAAACTTGTTGCCCATAAGGAGATTCATATAGGCTGATGGGGATCTAAGATATATGATTCCTTGCTTCAAGATTCAATCTTTATAACATTATGGCCATTTGATATTCAAGCTTCAAGATTCATGTCAGTCTATTCATCAACCAAAATGACATTTATCCAACAATCCAAACACAAATTGACAACCATAAATCTTGATAAAACTTCGTGTTTCCTAATTAACTGCACAAATTGTAATGAATGACTCGACCACCATCACCACCTATCTCAAAACTTCAACCACAGATTCAATTCTCCACCAACACAAAGAAAGATATTGCCTAAAAGGAGCTTTCTTTGTTAATGTGATTGAGCTCCATGCCATACGTTCGAAAAGTTATCACATCCCACTTGGCCTCCAGCATCCAAGGAAATCATGCAAGCATAGTTTTGGAGTTAACATTAAAAACTATACACCCATAAGACTTTCAAACAGTCAAAGTACCATTAACCTCCTTCCATTTATGAAAATATAAGCCAAGTACATCATTCGGAGAGCATGTGGCTCAATTACTTCACAATTGATCTTTCGAGTAAGCAAAATATCTTTAGCTAGCACATGATCATCCCACATAGGATTGTGATAAGAGATTCATTCTCACTAAAATCTGATGTAGACAACAGAAGCAAAAATGAGAAACCCATAACAGAACAGCCAGAGAATACTATCAGAGAAAAAAAAGACTAACCTGTGATAACTCCAGAAAAGACGACCCAGGGTCGATAAGTCGATCGATCCGCTCCCGGGGCAATAGCTTATTCCGGCTTCGATTCCTTTTCACAGCCTCGGCTCCCCCTCCATCGAGGACCTAGAAAACACAGAATATATATATATATAGAAAAAACTTCAGTCACTCATTCACCAAATCGCAATCGACAAGGGATCAACGGCAGGATTCAGAGGAACCTTCTGAATGTGTGACCGGAGATGGGAAAGGAGGCTCTCGGCGGTGGCTGAGTTGCGAGCGAATGCTTCTGAGCTCCGGTCCACGCCGTCGGGGAGTACAGCGGAGCTAAGTGGCGCCCATCTCTGCCAAGGTTTCAAAGAGGGAAGTTGAATTCCCCTCCTCCATGATCGATTTGCATTGAAGCTTCTAAGCATTTTATGCGTTTGTTCCCCTTTCTTACGCCCAAGAGATCAGAGAAGAAGAAAGCCGGCAATTCCAAAAATTGGATTTTTATAGACGTATTACTGAAAATTGGAACATGGAATACGACTCGGTGTGGATAAGCGATACATTATCCTCTTGTCCTCATCCTCCACAGGGTTAATGGGACAAATTTTTACATATGGCCCCCCAAAACATTACTATTTACAAATTAGGCACGCTATTTTATCTGATTTTAACCTTGTCAATAAAATATCAAAATTAATGTTAAAGCACAATGCATGCTTTTTTATTGTTGTCAAAATCTAATGATTTGATTGGGACATACGAAAATATATCAGTTCAATATTTCAAAAAATTAGAATGGATGTTTGATTTATAAATATCAATGTTTCAGACATTTCGTGTGTAATTATTGTTTTATATTTCAGTAAATCATAGATTATGATATTATATATGATTGCATGTATTTAAAATTTTGGATAAACCTTTAATATTGTGCTTAACTAAGATAATTATATTAATGTCACTTTATAGTGTCAAGATAGTCATCAACTATTTGTAAATGATTGTTTTAGTTATAGACTATATAAAAGTGTCAAAATAGTTCATGACTATTTTAAAATTGAACTCTATTTTCAGCCCTAGTTTGAAGAGTTGGGTTTCAACACTAACTTAAAGAGTATGACGATTATTTGAGCTCTTTTATAAAATATGAGACTAAAACGCCTCATGTAAATATTGGAAACTATTTAGGCACTTTAAACTTAATATCACCTAAATTTTGACTATTTACAATATCAAAGATGACTTATTCAATTTTTACTCTTGCCAAAGTATATATATATATATATA
>NW_018164980.1:2050940-2119724 GCF_001263595.1 Phalaenopsis equestris | reverse complement strand
TAAGGAGATATGTTTGTATATATATATATATATTGATCTCACAAATTATATAAATATGAAATAAATAAAAATGATGTTACAATTATAAAGTTGAGAAGTAATGATATTTAAGAACAAAAATTATAAATAATTATTGTATAGTTCATAAATCAAGATAGTGGCCAAAGAACAAATTAAAAAACCTTGAAGAATATTAAGGGGACAAAAAATAATAAAAAATAAAAAAAGTAACAAAAGTTAACTAAAAATAAGCATCAATAATTTTAAAAATATTACATATAAAGAATAAACATAAATGATTTAATACATCATAACCATCAAAATCTAATATTTTATTATTCATTTTAATATTAATTATTAAATTCTAATTAAGTTTTTAAGGATAAGCATATTTGAATTTTTTTAGTTTTTTTTTTTTTAAATATATATGATATGATTTACAGACACTTCTGATTAAAGAGTCATACAGTGTTGGGTGCTTATCCAACACCCCAGACTTGTCACATCTATAAATTACATGTTAAGAAAAAAAACACATTTTTTTATAATCAAAGCCGCCAATACAAAGCATCAAATTTCAAAACTTTATTACAAAGCAATTAACTTTCCAGCAACCAAAAACTGAAGTCCAAATAGGAAAAATAAATAAATAAGAACCGGCACTGTAAAAATGACAAAATCAAAGTTGTACAGAAGCAGAAGTGTCGCAACATAATTCATAATTTGTTTTAGCCAGAATTTGCAAGCAAAAGTACCCATTTCCACTGCTGCTCTTTCCATTTCTCTCCAAGCCCTGCAAATGGCCTTTTAAATCTTCCCGGCTGCAGACATAGGATGACATTTTGAATTAGAGCGGATATTTCTGTAAAATTAGTCCTTTCCTCACAAAATTTGATTACACCATATGCTACTCTGAACCACAATTATCTTCATTTTATTTTCATCAATTGTGCTATACATTGGAGTTCAATTGATATACTATTGTGATGTGTGTTGGCACATACGGCATGTAAAGCTACATACATAGTTAGCTACTAATAATTTCTCAAGGGATGCACATACTTAAACACATGGTTGTTAGTTGACAAGAGAAGCCAACAAGGCCCAATAATCTCTTGCTGCTTCCACTTATTTAGTTTCAATACTTAATATGGTTATAGAATTCATTATTTCTGTCATGGAGGTTGATTGTTCTATAAATTTCTAATAGAAATTAGGCTTTCAAGGGCATAAAAACCTTGCAGGAGATGGGATAGATGATATAAAGCAAAACAAAGCGTAAAGCAGAAGCATCACAACTAGATGCCATGGGAGCCAAAGATCAGACAAAAGCATATAACTAACTTGTAATTCAATGTTCAAAAAGACAGCTTTGGTAAGATAATTTTAAGAGGATTTAAATTAAATTTAACCTAAATCCAACCAAACACAATAAATAGGTTAGATAAATTCGCCATTAAGTCAAATCCAATTTTTTCTTCTTCCATTTATTAAATCCGGATTTACTAAATCCACTTATAAGTTCGATTTAACAGATTTAGCAAAAGAGATAGTTTAAATAGATTTATATCAAACACATTAAATGGAATAAATTGGATTTAATCTTAATTGAACCATTGAACCAAATATTATTTTTGGATTTAATAATATTTAGATTTAATAAATCCGAATTTATCAGATTTAATAAATTCTAAATAACTTAAATCCTACTTGCAGCAAACACCCCATTAGGATTGTTTAATCTCATCCTAAAATCATGCTTGCTGCCCAAACCAGTGAACATTTTTATGTTCTTCCTACATAGAAGCTGCACTCAGATCAATTGGAGAAAAACTTTCAAGAAAAAGAATGATATATAAAACAATAAAAGATTTCAAATAAATTAAAGGTTAGAAAGTTGGAATTACGTCGAAGTTGAGCCTAGTTGCTGCGTGAGGAAAATTTCCTTCAGTTAGAAATCATGGCTGGTGAAGCAGGCGCATAAAGAAGACATTAACACATATTTTCCAAAGTATGGAAACCTTTGGCTAGTCCTAGAGACCAGGCGGGCTCGTCTTTCCGCCACTGAAATCTGCATATCATCCGCCTTCTTCTGCACTGACTTGAGTCTTTTTAGAATCTTGCATGTCGAAGAACAGCCTCTCTTTTCAAATTTAGTCTGATGGAGAAGTTGTAATTAATCAACTCACAGGTCATTTAATCTTAGAAAATTTAAAAACAGAAGGCATAATAAAGCTTTCTAAATAAACAGCAGAAGTAATTTCTTCTTGAGCAAAAACTCACTTCAGCTTCAGGTACTGCAGAGTCAACTTTTTCTTTCAGCGGGTTTTCGCAAGGCATGAGCTTACCCTCTTCTCTGTCATATCTTGAGAAAGAAAAAAAGGTTTCAGAAACAAGTCAGATCCCTCTATATTTCATGCCAAGTAGAAATGGTGCAAAGGAAAACCAGAACCTGAATGGTTAAAAATGATTAATATAAGTAATGATATATTAACAAAAAAAATTTGAATTTCATATTTAAAATCTAACAGTTTATCTGAAGAAGACGCAAAATTAAAAAATTAATTACCACAGTTTAAACATAAACAGGAAGCAAATGCTTGAAAATTGTAATAAAGCATGGATAAAATAGGACAGGGCTTCAATTTCTGAACATTATTGACGAAAGCTTCCATTATTTACAAAATCATAACCCATCGCAACAATACAAAATTAGCCAAAATTACTTCCTCTGCAGGGAATAATAGCCAGTCAAAAATGTCGATAGCCCAAACACTCTGAAGTCTAGCAACCGATCCTCGATCGTGTACATAGCTTTAAAAAGTGTTCAAATTCATGAAAAAAATCAAAGGGTCTTTAATGCAATTAAATTTCTCTCATAGCATTCAAAGATTATCTACAAACAATTGCAAAGTCTAATAAGTTTATATAAAATTAGGCAGAACTAAGTGAGGATCAAAAAGACAAGAGCCATAAAATGGAAATGAATAAGAACATACTCTGACACATGACCTTCTGTGACTACAACTTCATAATCAGAAGCTGGAGACTCCACCGTCTTCCTTTTCCATTCAATGATATCAGTTGAACTCTTATCAGAACACCATGAAATATGTTTCTTTGACCACTTCGCCACACTTCCCCTATTGTCTACTTTTACATTACTGATCTCTAAGCATGAAAAATGGCTCTCCAAATCTGTAGTTGTACAAGAAGCCGAAGGAGACAAACATAGAGAAGGCCCCTCCTTCGGGGAAGAAGGAATGCTTCCCTCTGGACTCATCTGTGTGCCCACATCTCTTCTCATAGTCGTGTGAGATAACATGGTGGCTGGTTCCTTGATGCTGTCAACTCTATCATCTGAAAATTTTAGCAAGATATGGTACAAAAACTATTTATTATAGACTTACTGGAGAATAAATCAACTTAATATGAAATAGATATGCTAAGAAAAAGAACAGGATATGCTTAACGCACATTAAAAAGTTCTTTGAATTGGATTCACAAACTCTAGATTCAGCCAAATAAATCAAAATGACCAAAAATTGAGACGCTCTAAAAAATCCTAAATGACAAGTTGTTGGATCGATAAAAGCACTCAAATTAAAATTCATAGATATTCTAAATTTCCACAAACTCGTGTATGCTAGCGAGAGGTTTTCTACAAATTTCATGTGCTACAAAGTATGATGCACAAATACTTTTAATTATTAAAATAGTACGGTGTCAATGCAGTGCTAGATACGAACACACCTCCTACATGTGTCAGACATAACATAAAAATGTACGATTTAAATAATACTAAAAAACAAGCACTTTTGTCATAAATGAATGAATTAAATTTTCAAAAAATATTTTTAAACACATTTTTAAGATTAAATTTTAAATAAATTAATATATTTTTTTATTTAAAATGTAGCATAATAGTTAGTATTTATTTTTTCTATATCATAAACCAAATAATAATTTTGAATGCCTTAGTTTTGAAATTTAATGTTCCTAAATTTCATCTTATCTTTTCTCAGTTGTTCTTAAAGTCTTGTTTATTTAATTTTTTTCTATTTTTCCAAATTATATTAAAAAGATATACATACGTACCAGTCAATTCTTATGTAATTACCTGCCAAGGCTGATGGACAAGCCCCACCAGTAAATGCAGGAGTTCCAAGAGGACCGCTCTTTGATTTGGGCCTTCTTTGATAACGTGGGAGAATCAGAGGCCTCCTTAAACCATCACTCGATACTGGACTGCAAATCCACTTCTCGGCATCTTCCCACTTGGAAGGCATTGTCCTTCCATTACTAAAAGGGAACATGAGAGCATTGGCCCCATACCTCCGGCCACGGTCGGCCGACAATGCGATCCTCTCTGAGCTCCATCCTTTCTGGTAAGATGAAACTCCGGCATAGTTCGGAGTTCCAGGACTAGGGAACAAGTTGGATCTGCTACAGGTGGAGATTGCGAGACTGTTCTTTGTATAAGCGTCGTCGGCAGATAAGGGATGAAGTGAAGAAACGGCCATGTTTTGGCCATGGACGTTCAAATCAAGCGAGCTAGGCCTCGATCGTCGATGCCCTGGTTTCCCGCATTCTTCTACAGAGTCCATTGGCGGTGGTTTAGGGTTTAATTGCCAATTATTAGCACTTACAAAAGCTGATGGTGGTTTGAGATTACTAGTGCTCTCAGGTAGTGAGAAAAGATGCGAAATTGTGGTTGTTTGTGCTTTTCTGCTCGTACGAATCTAGTCCTGGCAGAGATAATGTCTGGGAATTGGCGCACAAACGAATAACAGACAGAAGAGACAGAAGAGAACAGCAAATAAATCAGGCAATTAGACAAAAAATTAAAAAAAAAAAAGGAAAAAGGGAAATTTACTTACAATGCAACCAATTTCTATGTAATTATCTTCCATGCAACACCAAAATTTTAATTTTACATCTACATCTCCAAAATCGTTTAAATTAGAAAATCAAGCATAGGTAAGGAGATATGTTTGTAAGAAATAAAATTTATTTATTAAAAATATTAAAAAAAAAAGGAATTGAGAAAATCTATAACTTAGCAAACAACAACAAGAAGACTCTACGCGCGCAATATGTACTCATTTTATGTTTAGATAGTTAAGTCTACTAATAAGTGATATGTTCTAGTCTTTTATATAATATGCCCTAGTCTTTTTGGGACTACTGCTTTTTTTTTAACATAAATCAAATCTAAAATATCTACTCTCCTAACCAAATTATCAGATGGTCGATGTTTAATGTGGCCAAACCATCTAAGAAGACTCTCTCTAATCTTGTCCGTCACCGAAGCTACATTGATATTATGTCGGATATATTCATTTTGCATATTGTCCCTAAGTGTCAAGCCACGCATTCACCTAAGCATGATCATCTCAGTAACACTTAACTTTGTTTTATGCTTCTCTTTTGTTTTATGCTTACTTAACTTTGTTTTATGCTTCTCTTTTAAAGGCTAACATTTTGTGCCATAGAGCAGTGCAGGTCTCGCCACCATCTTATTAATTTTTTTTCTTTCAGTCTAGATGGTATTTTTCTATCACACAATAGACCCGATGCATTCTTCCACTTCAACCAACCAACTTGAATTATACTAATAACATTCTCATCTAAACCACAATCAATTTGAACAATAGACCTGAGATATCTAAAAAGTTCACACCTTTTAATGATTGGATCACCCATAGTTATAATTCTGCCGCTAAACCTACTGTTATTAAAATTAATATATTTAATGTATTCAATTTTAATTCTACTCAAATAAAAGCCTTTAGACTCCAATGTAGACCTCCATAATTCAAGTTTTGCTTGAACTCTTTTTGTAGTCTTATCCAATCATCAACATAATTTATAGCTTAGCAAAGAAAGATTTAAATTCTACATTCAACAAAGGAGTTTTATTTTTTTAACATCTAATAAAAATTAGCTTTCACTCATCTAGGTAATATAGTATTCTCAAGTAAAATCCACAAAAAAAGATATTCACATTCAAATTTTAAGAATAATGAACACAAAATGATTTTTTATGTGTTAATAATATATTCCAACTCACATTACAACAAATAACGATACTTTTCAACCAGTTAACCACTTATCAATTAGCTTTATAATAATTCTTATAGACTAATCATTTAAGTTAAAAGCGTTAGTATTAAAAGACATTATCTTGAGAGTTTGTCAATTTTGTAGATTAGTTTCAGGTTTAGCAGAGGACAAGTTGCATCTAAAACTTTTAAACCTTATATAATTGAGTGGGATCAACAATCATTGGTTTTAAAGGCTTAGCTAAAGCTCAGTTAGGGTTCCTTTTAGCACTCCCTGATCCTTCCCCTTTTAGTTCATCTTCCTACCTTATTAATGCCTCTGAAAGGAACCCATAATCCGACGAGGTCGTTAGGCCTTTGTCGCTCGTCTGATTACGTCACTTCTCTCTTTCATCCGTTGTCTCTAAGCTCTCTCCCTCTTTGGTCATCAACTGCTAGTTATGTTCATTCTAGACTCCCAACAACACAAACTTCAAATCTGAGTTATACATCCACAGCGATGGAGATACATTGTCTTTCTTTGACAAAGGTAGAAGAGGGCATGAAATAGTGCAGCTTAGCATTGGTTGGTAAACTTTCATTAAATGGCCTTTCTATGATAAAATGCTACAAGCGATCTCCAAAATCAAGAAACTAAAAGCTAATATAATTGATCTCATCTCTATAACATACGATTTTTTTTTTCTATTTAAATTTAGTTGGCTTGAGGACTTGGAAATTTTTTTTAATTGTAGCCTCCCTTATTCATTGGTGAAAGACCCTCAATTAAGATTGAAATCCTCTTAACAATTGACATGTTAGCAACCAAGAGTTATTAGCTCGCCTTTGCTCGGATCAATATGAAGATCATGTCATCATCTCCTTTAATCTGATTTTGTTACCATCTTATTTAAGGGGAGGAATATTCAGCAGCCAGTGTTATATGAATAAAAATCCTCTTCAAATAGCTCTTGTGACACTTTGTCAGAAACTTCACCCACTACAAATCACCATCCACAATTCCCAATCACATTAATCGTGGAAAAAGTAGAAGTTGTAAAAAAAAAATTTAACATCATCAAGGATGGCAAAAGGTGGGAGTAGTAATAAAAATAATTTAACATCATCAAGCATCCTTGGTAAAACCATAATCATTTCATTAATTTCTCCTCACACAGTTCCTTTAATTGAACCACCAAACCTTGATTTTTTGTTCAACTATCATATATAATAACACTACTTTATTTTATTTACACTCTAATTAAAAATGATGAATCTATTATGTGGTCTATAAACCATCCTTCACAGATTCCCCAGTTATGTCTACCAATGCCACTTCCCATCCACCTCTTTTTACTTCTAGCCAGTCCATACCAAATTAAAAAATGGTAATTGATTGTATCTCTCTCTCTCTCTCTCTCATTATCTTCTACCTATTCTAAAAAAGATCGGCCTAAATGGGTTGGTTCCCATTCATTTCAATAATTCATCTTGCTTTCTAACATTGTTGTGTGGAATATATATGGGTTTAGTAGAGATATATGTATCATTGGCTATAGAAACTTGGTGAAAGCTCTCAATATTGATCATCTCTAAAATAAATACTTTCACTTTTATAATGCAATAATTCTATTTAGAATTTGGGATTTTTTATGAATTAATCAGATGATTCGAACTAAACTTTCTTTTATGAACAATGCAACCTTTTGAAAAAATAACTTCCTATCAAAAAAAGGATAAATGAAAGTTATAAAACAACTTGAAGAAGTAGAGTTGGGACTTGAGGAATTAGCTCCCTCGATGGGGACACATTAAGTTTGGGAGTTTTTTTAAGAGGGATAGGAAGAGTATATAGGTTGGATTTTGTCAATAAGTTGATTTAAGGTCAAAAACACATATAGAGTCTGCAAACACGTGATAACTAAAACCTTAAAAACTCTTGTTTTAGCTTTAAAATTTTAATGTGGAAAATATACTTGGCTCTTTGGATTTAAATCTCTTTAAAATATTAAACCAATATATCTAAAATATTTTGTAATATTTATCATTTTTTAGATTTATTTACTCTTTTTTTTTTTTAAATCATAAACTATTGTTCTACTCTATTTTTATTGTTTTTCTATAATTAAAATCTATAATAAATTTGTTAGTCAATTCCTAATTAATCTTGATTAGAATAATTATTATTAGTTATGAAATCCTATTACTAACTACCGATATGCTCAATTTCCGTAAGATCATTTATTGCTCATGATAATTCTTTTCCTAATTTATAGGGCAATAGTTGGTCTTAGGCATATCTATCTCCACCCATATTATGAAATTCCTATTTATCATCTCCATTCCTTAAATATGGGAGCTTTATTTGGCAAATATGATTTTTTAAATAATTCATTTAATACCAAGAAAACGTGTGAACGTTTTAGATATCTCGGGTCTATTGTTCAAAGTGATGGTGATATAGACGGTGATCTTATTAGATAGAATTCAAGTTGAAATGAAGGAATGCATCGAGCCTATTTTGTTATAGAAAATTAACACTTATACTTATACAAAAATTTTGTAAGATGGTGGTGAGAAGCGCAATGCTCAATTGTGCAAAATGTTGGCCTTTTAAAGAGAAGCATAAAATGGAGTTAAGTGTTGGTGAGATGAAAATGCTTAGGTGGATGAGTAGCCTGACATTTAGAGACAAAATGCTAAATGACTATATCTTTGATAGGGTTGGTATAGGTCTAGTGGCACACTAGATTAGAGAGTTGTTTTAGATGGTTTGATCACATTAAACGTTGACTATCTGATGCTTCGGTTAGGAGAGTAGATGCTTTAGATTCAACTTATGTTAAGAAAGGTAGAGATTGACCTAAAACGATTTGCGCGTATTATTTAAAAAATAGTATTAATCTACTAAAATAAATGAAAATACGACAATAGGACATAATGGAGAAAAAGGATTCATATAGCCAACCCCACTTGGTGGGATAAATGATTGTTGTTGTTATTGTTGTTGTTGTTGTAGTTGCATCCATTTAATACCAATAAAAAACATTCATCTACTTGGGTGAGCTTGTCTGAATAGCTATTTGGATCATAATTTCTATCAAATTCTATTTCTAATCAGAATCGTTTACGCATAAGGAAAAACATATAATCATTAGACATAAATTTCTTATGATAAGTATAATTCTCTGAATAAAGGTCTTAATTTTGCTCAAATTAGTTATTGAACAACTATGATTAATAGCCTTTTTTTCCTTTTTTTGGATTTGGACCTTGTGGTTGATTATTTACTCACTCGTTTGGCATATGGAGCCATGTACTCCCAAATATTTAACCAAAATCAAATACATGTCACACATGAAAATATAATTACCTTTAAAATGTACTTAACAATTATTTCATTAATTAATATGCAAAAAAAAAAAAATTAATTTTGCCTTAGAAATAAAACCTCATGCATCATTAAAATGAAACATCAAATGAAAGTAAATTGCAATAACATTGACTTTGGATGAGATAAGTCACAATTTTCTGAAAAATGATTTTTTTTTTTCAGATTTTAAAGAGAGAAATCTATTTTAAGCAAAATCACAAAAAAATTTTGCATCTTTCCCCCCCACAATTCAAGAGACAAGGACCTCCATCGCCCCTTTCTTAATACATTTACATACCGGACACCTACAATGCAAAACTTCACACTGCTTGCACAAAGAGAGATGGCGGCAAGGCAATACAAGCACACTGGCAGATCTCCATCTACAACTCTGGCAAAGAGAAGATGAGTCATGGCTAATATTTCCTTTCTTTCTCTTCGCTGAGGGTTCATCTTCATCTTCATCTTCTTCTTTCTTCAGTTCTCCGGTAGATGAAAGACAAGGTTGCTGAACTTGTTCTAACGTTTGGCTGAGAGCTGAAGCCATGCTGTTCAACTTCCTTGCAGTCTTCTCCCATTTTTCTTTTTCTAATAAAGCTTCGTTTAGGAGTGCTATCAGCTTCATGGCTTTCTTTTTCTCTTCCGCCAAGTGCTTCTCTTTCTGCATCAGTAAATTGATGAACTTCGCTTTTAAGGTCATTGTTAGGGATGAGAGCTGTTGTTTCCACTGCTGTTCAAGAATTGCATTCAGCTGCAAGGCCTGTTTTTTTTTTTTTCAAGAAGAGAAGAGTTTGGTTAGGTTTGGCATTCATGGCTGACTCACACCATTAATCTAATAAATTTTCTTTTAGATTTGAAAAAAAAAATTCAAACTCAAAATTTCTTTTTAATTTAAAAAAACATTTTTATTTATTATAAAATATAAAAAGATGTGTGATTATATATTCTCTTTCTCTTAAAAAACTATATTTTTGAAAAAAAAAAAAACTATTTTTCTTATGTGTAATTTATAATGTACAATATAAATTTTTATCATTAAATTCTCTAATAATTATGTTTAGTTTAAAATTTGTCTCCTTTAAAGTTGATGTTAAATATTCTATCTCCTTTTATTTAAAACCCTATCAACGATAAAATCTCAAGTTAATCAAGGCGAAGTCATTCAATTTATTTGAGGAAAATGTGGCCTAGCATTAGGTTGGCTTGATATAACCTAGATTTGAGCTAAAATTATCAAATTTATTAGACAAAAATTTAATTAAATTAACTAGTTAATGGAATTGTTATTAATTAATTTAGAAGTGAAACAATCTAAACGAATAAAATTGATTTATTATATAAATATGCTTTTGAAGTTGGTTAATTGATGCTAGTATGGATCTAATATTGATTAAATAAAGCTAATTTAAAAATATATTAATTACTTAAATCATCATTTAAATATGCTATATGGTATTTGGTTATTAATCTAATATTTCATTTAATTGGATGAATAGTTTGGCTTTAATTAAGCAAATTAATGCTTAAATGTATTGATTATGTGTTAATTTAGCATAATAAGCTGCTGAAAATTAATTGTTTGCCTAATTGCATAACCTAGATAAATAGTATTTAATGAAAGATATGTCAAGGCAGTTTTATGAAAATGCTATTTAATGTATAATTACTGATTAAATCGATATTAATTACGTATAAATCGATTAATCTATATACTTTCAAAAATATTTAATTATAAATAGTTTTAGGTAGAACCTAATCACGATGTAGGTTAATCATGTATATTAATTAAGGTTTATTAAATTGATTAAATATAAATTAATTAATAGAAGGAACTTAACCCACGTAAATGGTGATTATTTAATTATGAAAATGATATTTTGTGCATAGTTATGTCTCAATTCTTTAGGCTAACAAGTATTATTCAAACCTATAATATATAATTTATACATCAAGAATTATAACTGGAAGTTAAATCCATAAATATCAAGAATCATAAATCATTTAAATCTTCTATTGAGTTATTATCAATAACTAATATCTTAAGTCAAAATAAAAAAAAAATACCAACTAATACTTACTTAATCATTTATTTAATATTAATGATATATAAATCAATTAATCAATACATTTTAAAAATATTTAATTATAAATAATCAATGTAGAACGTAATTTAAAACTAACTAATCATGTTTTAATTAAAATCTATTAATTAACCAAATATAATTCAATCAATAGAAAGTGCTTAACCAACGCATGCAAGTACTAATTATTTAATCATGAAATTGACAATTTAGTGGATGATTAACAGCTAATTAATTTTTCAAACATACTTTTTTGATATATTAATCTTTAAAAGCAAAATTTTGCAAGTTAATTTTCCTTCTAACAATCAACGAAGAAGCGAAGAAGCTAAATTGTATGGGGACTAAATTGTATGGGGAGAGAGAGAGAGAGATTATACCTGCATGAGAAGGTGGCTATCAACTTTCTCATTATGATTTCTCCCAGCAGCAACAATACCAGCTAAATTTGAATTATTAAATTCCTTACTGCAATGAAAATCTGAAGCAGCTGCAGCATTCAGCACCGTTGAAAAAGGATCCAACGGCTTCAACAGCTGCTGCTGATCATAATTCGGTTCAGCCGGCAGCAAATATCTGCTGCCAGGCACATTCATTCTTCTAACAAAGCAATTCTTCTCCATTACCAGACAATAATCTAATCCCTCCCATCAGCACTCCCTTCATATATATTTAAACATCGCTGTCGCCGTTTCATGATTTATGGTAATTAAGCTCATCTCATCCATCAGATCTGGTGGTTAACAAATTTTTGCAATTATGGATGTCAAAAAAAGGAAATATTTTGTCAATATTAGCGCAAGACCAGAAATTAATTAATAATATTAGCCATATATCCTTTTGTTGCCTTCTTGTTTTAATATATTTAATATTGCTATAAAAAAAAATGGAATAATTAAGTTATCGTAGTGACTTAATTAATTTTGGAACGTTACAGAGGGAGAATCGATACTGCGTATCTATTTGCCAGCTTCAGCTTCCATACTGAATATCTTCAGTTACGTACGTTCTATATACTCCTTTGCATGCAGATTCCATGCACAGTATATATAGGGAAATTTACGTACATACCTCTTAATGCCTATATAATTACATATCTAACTCTTCAAACTTTAATTTTTACATACATACCACCTGGCCTTAGAAAGATTTAGATAGTATATATATATATATATAGATGTAAGAAACAATTTCGGTGTTAGGCCCATAAATGCATAAGAGTTAGGTGGTATATATGCAAATGCCCCATCCCTTTGAAAGTATTTGTTAAATGCCCCATCAACATATATGAATATGTATGTATGAATATTTTCTTATTTAAGTGATTGATGGTAAAAATTATATGCAGAGATGGTGTTTATGCAAAGAAATTTAAAGCAATTAATGTAATTGCAAGTTTTGTACAATAATTGTCATACGTATATGTTTGGGTGCTGTCCTAATTATGAAATATATATCCACCCTTGATTTTTTTTTTTATACATGAATCAATTTGAGTAAATAAAGTAATTAATATTTTTTTAATGCTTTTATTGTCTAGTACTAATCTAGTTTGGTTGATATGATTTTTAAAATTATACAGGCATATACTATTTCAGTATTTCTAACACGTGAAGTTTTGTAGTTTAAGGCTCTCAAAGATTATTATTTGCCTTGTTATTGTTCCCATCTAAATCAGGACAAAAGTAGCACTACAAACAAAGTTGATTATAGAAATTCTATGGAATTCCTAAAAAACAAGTAAAGTTCATTCATCTTGGAAAAAAGTGACATGTATATATGTACGTACGTATGTATGTATATGCATGCATGCATGCAAGTATGTATGTATGCATGTATGTATATATTCATGTTATATAATGGTGCCCATATATATAAAGAAGTTGTCACATTATCATTTCATGAGGGATTGCCAAATTAAAGAAAAAAAATTGCACTATATGTATGTATGACATCTATTTGATGTAGCAGTTGGATCTAAGGATTAACCCTAATATGGTGATGGGTAAGTGTTTGCATCTAATATGTTGTGATTGACTGTGCTCTAAAATTAAATTGAATTGTATCTTTTTTCTCATTCTTATTTTATAAACTGAAATTTTGACTATATCTTCCATTGTTGTTGTAATATCTTCCCTCTCCACACAGCCTTGTAATCTTTTTGACAACATTACAATGAAATTATTAATTATATATTAAATTTTCAATATATTTTGGTTTCGTCTACAATCTTGATGGATTTCACCTAATGAATTTGTTGGCTACAAATCAACTAGCAATCCTCTAATACAACAGTTCATAGGAATGTCAAATGAGATTTCAGTTGAGCTTTTCTCTGTCAAATGATTCTTTTATTATTAATAAATTTTATTTACATGAGAATGAAAATAATTTTGACTTAATTATCTAACCCATTCATAGAATTTTCATTTGCATGACCATTCCTCATTTTTCTCGACTCTCTTTTAAGGAAAGCCTCATAACAGCCCTATACCCATAGGAAGTAAAATGGGCATATGTGATTCCAGGTTCTCTGATAATAACTAAGTAAGTTTGGACCACTACTCTTCTCTAAAATAGTTTATTCTCATTATATATATGCATACTTATATTGTAAAAGGCAAGCCCTTACTGTGAAGATACATTACCTTTTATCTGTTGTTGGACATGATTTTTTTTTAGCTTAATTCATTGCTTGTAGCGATGCTAATTACAAAGACTATCTACAACAACTTACATTCAATCACCGTTGGAGTCTAACATGATATCAGCGCTTCCAAAAAGAAGATCAAGTTTCTCTTTTATTCCCTAAGTTTTAAATCTCTTTAATTCTTCCTTTTCTTCCCTTCTCTCTATCACCAATATCAGTGAACTCTTCTCAAACCTATCTAGAAGCTGTCAATGAGTCATTGGATATGACTGAAGTCTCCATCCCCCCATCCCTCAAGTTTTTAATGTCCAACTAACTACAGAAAATTACCCAACCTAGAAACCTCAAATCTACAAACTCTTCAAAGCCAAAGGATTTGAGAGCTTTTTTGATTGAACTACCACTTGCCCTGCATCTCAAATCAACACCCCTGATGGCTGATCCATTCCCAATCATTTTCTCCAATGGCAATTCATATATCAAAACTTATCAACGACAATTTTTTGTACTATATCTCCCACCATTTTACCCTACATTCTTAACCTTAAATCCACCCAAGGAATTTGAAAACCCTTCACATTCTCTTGCAATCAACCAATCAATCCCATGTAATTCAACTTCGAAACAAAATCCACAACATTTCCATGAAAAATCAAACTATGTTGCAATACCTATTGACAATCAAATCTCTAATTGACAACATTGTAGTGAGTGGCAGATCTATTGATCATGAGGACATCATTCTCCACATCCTTAATCGTTTATCCGCTTCACACCAATCCTTCAAAACAACCATCCAAACCATATCAAAACCAATTAAGCTCGACAACATGTACTCCCTTAATGCAGTGAAGAGATAAATCTCTCGTGAAAGTTGCCAAAGGAACTAATGCTAATGTCATGTCCCTGTTCACTACTCGAGGCAGCAACAACGACTTTTGCAAATGTGGATGACACCCTCATCATCATAAGAACACTCGAGGATCATCAAATTCAAGAAGGGGATATCAAAATCAAGGCTCCACTACTAATCGTCCAACATATCAAATTTGTGGGAAGGTTAGTCATAGTACTCTTCAATGTTGTCATCATACCAATTCCAACTCCTATCCTTCCACCAAACAAGAGGCAACACTCACGACATCCAACAAACCATCCACAGAAAATTGGTTACCACATTTGGATGCCACCACCGACCTGAACTCAACTATGACCATCTTCAACTGACTCAACAAATGCACCGACTCTGACTCGGTCATCATCAGTGACAGCTCCTATATTCCTATCACCCACACGTACAAGGCATCTTACCAAAACCACAACGTAAGCTCCACCTCTCCAAGTTTTTTCACTCTCCCTTATTAACTCACAACCTTCTCTCCATTAATAGATTAGTCTCTGACAATAATTATAAAATGTCATTCACTCCCTCTGGCTTTGTCATTAAGGGTCGGAGCACCAACCACATCCTCCTACAAGCACCTTGCTAGCAAAAATGGTCTATATCTTATCTCTGCCCTTGCCGCAACCCAATCCCCATATGCATCCACTCTCTTTGGCATTGAAGACTTGGGCACCCACGTCATGCAACCAAAACAACCATTCTCAAGATTAGTCCACTTTATAATTTACATTGTTGTTTTCGTTCTTTTTCTCTCTTTTATTTTTAAATGAGTTGACATCTTGTCTATTTATAATCTTCGTATCATTCCCTTATTTGAGTAAATCTCTCTCTCGGATATAATGAATGATCTGAAGAGAAGAACCAAAAGGAATGATATACAACGGGCAATTGACAAATGAGAGAAGAAATGTGAAAAACTTTTGTAAAGTGAACTTCACATGGATAGGCTCAAAGCATACGTCCGAAACGATATCATATTGAAAATACCTTGGAGATATATTCGCGCAGAGGAGCTTTTAAAAACAACCCACAACTATAAAATCAATTATAAATGCTTGTTTTGGAGTCAAGAGCAGCTCACAAATGAATATATTTATTTCATTTGGTTAATTACATTTTGAGCAATACCCAAGAAAATTCTTTATAAAAAGGATATTGCTTACATATTCAATGAATTTTGATTATTTGGGAAACTAATGGATTTAAATCATTTTAAGGGAAAATCCTAATGCTTTTGACATTTATATCGAACCATAGGGCAGAGGGAAAATCACAATAACCACTAGGTCGGCAACGCCTAGGCATGCGAGGCTCACAAGATGATATTAGCAATGTGTCAAAGAAATCAAAATGGCTCACAGAAGGTGTTAACATGAAGGAAAAAATCCCCTAACAAATGTAGAGGTAGTCGGGTTAGGTCACCACAAATTCATCATCCTAAGCTATGCAGACCTTAAGTCTACCTTGTTGTGAAGGTAGTCGACCCATCAAAACCGGGGGCTCTTTGTCAACACTCCATTATTGCATCATCCAAGGAAGTCTTAGCAGACCTAAAGTCAAATGAAGGAAACTAGTTCTCATGACCCTAAACAGATAAATGTCAAAGAGATGAGACTTACGCTCGCCAAGAAAAATGACAGAGCCGTCGTTAGAAAGAAACGTAAAGGAGATTTAACTACAAAGCTGGAAATACTCATTACAAATGACTTATACCCGTCTGGTCTGGGGATGTCTCTAGCACTCTAGTCGTACTAGACAACTTCTTAGGTAAAAAATTATGCTTGCTCAAGTCAGGTATGAAGAAGCACAGAGACTTTTCCTTGGGTATATGCATATGAGAAGGCCCTATTAGAATGGCTTGGGTGATATCCATGTTATGCAACCTATTTCAAAGCTAGCTCGAAGGCCATATAGAAAAGTAAAGTGCGGGTTTATAAAAAATCATAATATTTTAGGCCTAAATTTTAATTAATCTAAATATTTTATCATTAAGTTTTTGTAGAAAGTTTAGAATTTTAGGGTCCTTAATAAGCCTAGATTATTTTTATGCGATCAATCACAGATAAACAACCAACAGAAAGAAACATGAAAATAAAGCAGCCATGAAACAAAAATCATGACAAACCAATCGAAACATAAGAACAGACCAATGTTGTTGGGTCGACAACATCTCCAATGAAAGCAAAAAAAAACTGCCCAACTCCGCATATATGTGATCGATCCTAATTCTATACAAGAATATAAATTCAGAATTAAGGTACGAGACACGAGCTGCTGCTCCCGACTCCCATCACGTGGTTCGACAAGACATCCACCTTGAAACTCTTGTTCGTACCTTACTTTTGATACAAATTTGATCATAAGACTCTATTAAATACAAGCTAAAAGAAAAATAAAAGATTCGACCTGCAGAAAATGTTAGCGCAGGTTATCTCATGCAATGCATATGAGTCATGCTTGATTGGAGAAGCTTATAACAACACTAGCAAGAAAGAGTTAGTATGAAATCAGGACAAAACTTCTCCCTTATTAAACATGTGTGTGTGTCATCGTGCATATCCACACTTAGTAAACACATAAAAGCACAAGAAAAATGAGGTATGATTAGAGCAACCAAACCAACAAAGAAGAATAGTCAAACATCTAAAAAGACTAGTTAACACCATATTCATAATCTAAAACAATATGTAACAAAAAATGTTCTAACCAACAACTAAGTGCTCATGATAAAGTCTCCAGATACGTATGACTTTAACGAGATTGTCACACTGGCCCCGTTCTAAAGATCTAATGAATCTAAAAAGTGTTACCAAACAAGAATTTTAAAAATGATTGGACGTCACATATGACCTAAGTCGCTATTTGGGTAGTTTTAAGATATGATGGATGTTTTATAGACTTCCCCATCTATACACATTTCACATAAAATTACTCAAAAAAATTTTTCCTCATATTTTATCCTTCTCAAACAAAATAAATATTCAAAAATAGGAGCAAAAATGATATAAAAATAATATTTAATATAAAATATATGATAAGTTAATAAATTACTAATAAATTTATGTATAACCAGTCAGAAAGTCATCATTAAAATTAAGAAATTTCATTAAGATCATATTTAAATAAAATTTCAGAATTCAGTAATTTTTCTATGCCCCCAACAAATATCTACACCAAGATGCGATGCACGTGGACCCCGGGCACTGCATGTGCAGCAAATATCACGACCGCACGTACTATTTACTGCCGCATGTGCTGGCTCGCATGCGACGTGTGGAGATATTTTCTTCCCCCGCGCGCCCCCCCTCCCAAAATATCAGGGAACACAGAGGTGACTCATGGACAATATTCGCCACGTGTTTTCCGCTAGCTTTGTCACGTGTTAAAGCGTTGCCACGCGGGATCAGCTTCCGCGCAAATTTCATTCGGCTCCTTCCTTTCCTCGCATCGATTTCTCCGATTGCGCCGTGCTACCTACCGGAAATTAATCTACTACTAGAAATTTTGGATTTTGGAGGTTCTGAGCTCTTCTTCGCTTTATTTTCACTAATATTTTCTTACTACACATCTAAGTTTCTTGGTTAAGGATGCTTGGTAGCTTCTTAGGGGTTGATTAATGGAGGGCCGCAATCTGAAGCAGCCGGATCGTTCTTCCCCAGTGGAGAACTTTGATATCAGAAACCCTAGATCGGTAATTGGATTTGTTTCTTTTAGTTGTGGAAATGTCGTTGTATTCGTTAAGTGTCATTTTTTCTCTTATGTTCTTTTTGTTTTTTGCAATTTCGTAATGTGAGATCTTGCTGCCTGCTACTCCTAAGCTTCTATAGGTTGATTCTATTGGAGAAATGAAGTGGATGTTTTTTGTTAATTTTTTTATTGTTCGTTGTTTTTTTTTGAGATCGAGGGTTTTGTCTGTGTGACGATCTGATGGTGAATCGAATACGGATGTACTCAATACGTTTATTAGTCTGTTTATCTCATTCTGGTAAAAATGCATGCCCTAACTTGCAAGATTTGTGCTATCCAGAGTATTAATGGCTATAGATTCATTCTTGATCGTATCATCATTGGCCACGTGACGCCTATTTGGGTTTGCCTCTGTCAATTCTTCTTTTTTGTTCGCTTGCCTTGATTGTCATTCATGGCGTTTTGCTTATGACCTTTTGAATATACCTCATCATAGAAGGGGCTTTCTTCATCTTGACTACTTAGCTTTAATTTTGAGGTTGTCTTCCGATATCCATTATTTTGTATAATTGTTCCTCCGATAAATCTAAATTTAATGCTTATGCGTCACTTGATCCTCCAATGTAACAATTTGATCACTTTTAATTCCACTTACACTTAAATTGTATGCTAAATTGGTGAATATTTGTTGAGTAGATAGTTGTAAAGTTAAGAAGAACAGCCTACAAAAATTTCTTTGCTATAAGACCTTATGGATGACTCTATGGGACTAATGCTAATATTTTGGTAACTGGTATCTATTCTCAATCTGTAAATGGAGCATGCACAGGGCCTTAGTCTTCTCCCATCATTTTAAGTGGAGAAGTTGAAATGATTGCATGTCTTTTAAGATTATATAGAACTTTCAATGTTTTCCAGAATTCTGAAATTGTTTATTGAATTCAAAATTGATACCAAATTTTTGTGTCACGTAAAAATAATGCAGAAATGAAAAAATTCACACAACAACAATCTAATACAAAAGATTTATATGGTTCGGTATTAAATCGATTCATCTAAGTCCACGGGGAGGTAGATTTCACCAGCAAGGGATGGGGAGAAAGAAAACGGCTTGGGGTTACAATTTCTACACTTCTCATCATACCCCTCTCGTAAAACCCAAGTACCTTTTATAAAGGAGAATTAAGACATTCAAGTAAATAAAGCCAAAATACTAAATTACTCCTAATTACAATAAAAGCCATAAATACAACATTTTGATTTGTTTATAGGAACACTACTTGGAGCTTTCAGTATTCATGGTAGTGTCCATTGTAACAGCAGCACAGCTTATCCTATTGAGTAATAAATCTGGAAACCTCCAATATGACAAGACATATATGATTATTAAGAACAGACTAATGATAAACCTGCATTGAAAACTAGAAACTCAAGTTTATGACTTGATTATATTGACATTAAACTCAGAAAAGTAATGAGATAATAGTTAACTTTTACTGATAATAGGCAGCCTTTTAAATATACAATGCATATGTGAATAGCTTATACTTTAGAAAACAGAGAGCATCATTTGATTAATACACTGTACTGAATGAAAGGTGCATATCAGCATACTTGACAATAAAGTTCAAATTAAAGGGTCAAGAAATGATACTATTGGTAGCTACTGTAAAGAAAGGCAGGCTTATTTGCTTTCTTCATGAATTCAGATGGAGCTTATATTCCTTTTCACCTGTTATGTGAGAGTTTGTCTTAAAATATTGATATATTGATGATCTATGCTTGCATGCTAAGGAAAACATATTTTTGATAAAGTAAGCTAGTGTCGTATACATTATGATATTCATGTTAGAATAAGTCTTTTTATTGCTTTTGATTTGTGGTTAGATATGAATGCAGTATACTAGGTGGCCTGCAGAATTTCACTAATCTATACGAGCTTTGTTTAAAGCTACTAGGCAAAAGGTAATTCATCGAGGGAGTGAGAAGGGAAGCATCATAAGGAAAAATATTAAATTAAATGAGACAACAGACGGCAGGAATTTCAAAATAATGAAGTTGTCTACTTATCTCATTCAAATTCAATAGAATTGCACTTGGGCCTATATTGGAAACCTGTACATTAGTTTCATCTCTTAGCTTGAGATTAAATACTTCTTTTATAGACGGGTAAATGTGATGTAGGCATTGCACATAAAAAAAGAAAACTATTTTTGTGTTTATGTATTTCATAAAGGTAATTTTATGGCACATTTATTAAAGAGTATCAAAATAATAAAGTTGTCTACTTATCTATTTATTATTTTAGAATTTTACTGTTTCTTTGTTTATTATTATGGGGATATTAAATCAACACTCAAAGTAGAAGGCAAAGCATATGGAAATTTGGCCCTTCATTATTTTATTGTCAAATTTCAAGGAGAATTTCAAATTAGAAATTGTCATTCCGTTTATAAGGTTTTAGAAAGTGTGATATGTATGAGAGGCGGGCTACCCATGAGAACATAAAGATTACACAAATAAAGAAGATATATTATCATTTAAATCAGAATAATAACATAAAGAAAGTTACAAAACATATTCCTTGGCAATTGATCAAAGAGCTTTAATAGGAAGAAGCCATCAAGCTTCACATTTCTTTGCATACTAGCAATGCTTTATATCATTTCAATCTAACATTATTTATTAATACAATTTATTCTATATTTATAAGCACTAAAATACACACCATTACATGATTTTATGGAGGGAAAATGAAGTTATAAGATTTTCATGATTTGATTGCATAATTGATGATCATCCTACATAACTGAAGATATGGTTGCTTATAATGAATTCAAAAGTCCTCCTTTGAATTGAAATCTTCATGGAAGGTGGAGACACTCTTATTTCTTTGGACATAAATAGATAAAGAAGCCATTGCGATTGCCGGAAAGAGTAGGGCCACTAAAGGAACAACAATAGAGGGAAAGTTCAAATCTTTCATAGAGTGGATACCTATATTTCATATATGTACCTATTATAAATTCTAATTGTAAAGATATATTCTAATAAGTCTATCTTTAATTGTTAATATGAATCTATTAAAACTATTAAAAAGAATTAGAAAGAATATTAAAGATAATATTAATATGGAGTATTTAATAATCAATAATGAATGTAGAACTAAATGAAGTATACCTATTCCTCTTTCGACACGAATATGTATGATAATCCCCTTTAATAAATTGGAATATTCTTTTCCCATTCTTATCTGCATCATTTCTCTATCTTTACCTTTTAAAATAGAACAGGTGTTTTGAATGGTAAATATAGACAATAGTTGAGTTTCTGATTTACTAACAAGCTCAATTCAACCGTCCTATGCTTTATTAATATAGGTGGATTAATTTACCATGCTCATATTTTACAGAGGCATTTACATACATGCCACCCATTTTCCATTAATTTCTATGTATTTACATATCTAACACCTAAACTTAGCTTTTTACATTTATATAACCCAAATCTTTCACATCACATAAAAAATACCAACATTTTAACTTTTGGAAAGTGAAATACACATTGACATGCATAGGTAAGGTGGTATGTATGTTAAAATTGAAGTTTAGATCTTAGATATGTAAATACAGAGGAATTGAGTGGCATGTATGTAAATCTTCCTATTTTATTTTGATGATGTAATCCTGACCAATGATGATATAATAAAAATTGAAAAGATTAAACAAGCTCTTTAAGCATAATTTGTAATGGTAACCTAGGACGATTGACACTACTTCCTTGATAAGAAAATGGCAAGTAACAGAAGCAACATTATGATTGTCAGGGTTAGTATGTTCTAGATCTTTGAAAAGAATAGAATTGAGAAGTTGATCAAGGGATTATTCAAACTAGCATTTGAGAAGTTAGTTGGCTAGCTGAGAGATGTCAGAAATCTGGACCCTGAATATCCATATTTCTATTGCATTTTGATTCAGTATGATTTATTATTATGATAGTTATGCTAATTGTTTGATAGCTGTAATTGATTTGAATGTTTTTTATTCTTTCATTATTTTATGTATTTTCTTCCAAAATACTGGCCTATGGTTTTGATACCTAGCTTACTTTACTAGTATTTAGAGTAAAATGGGGCATATCAATGAAATTTGTATTGTTCTCTCTCTTTTCTTCTTTCCCTTGCAACGCCTTACATCTTCTATCACCTGGCTGGTTTTATTTGCATTTTATTTTTTGTATTTAATTTTATTCTTTCTGATAAGTCTCTGTACCTTTTGTTAGGGTGTTGTTGATTCTCTCTCCAATGAATGGACAGATGAGAAACACAATTTGTATCTCAGTTCCATGGAAACAACATTCGTCAATCAACTATATGGTAAAGAACATCTTTCTGGTAATTTTATGGGTTGGCTGTCGAGAACCCAGAAGAAGACAGATTCATCACAGTCAAATCCCAATAAAAACAATTCTGATCAGGTACGTTTATCATCATACAGATTGGCCATCTGTAATTTCAGAATCCTGTGTAACATCTCATCCTAAGAAATTATTTGGTTCAGTTTAAGGTTCTGAGGCACGGCCGCTGGGAAGATTTTAAATTTGATCTGGCAAAGAGCAAAGCAGTCAATGGAAATGAATCTCGCCATCTTTCGGCAAACTCCTGGGTTCAGCACTTCAAACCTTCTGCTGGTAAACACCCACAGGCATCAGTTGATGTGGACAATAATGGTTTTTCAAGTCGATCGATCAAATTAAACAGTCCCACGAATGAGAAGAGAACTTGTGCAAAGCCGCTTCCACTTGGTTATCCTCTCATGTTTCATCAGGGTTCTATCAGCAGCCGAGCAGGTATTTCCCAGCTTTTAGATTATAATTAAATAATTTATTTCCCCATCTATCAAAGAACGATGTTGAATACAGAGTGGGTCTCTTCAATAATATCAGTTTTTTAAACGGACTATGAAATGAATGATAGGATTTAGTTAATACTTCTCAGAAAAAGAGGCATGCAAATAGGCTTTTTCCACTGATGTTATATTATGGTAGCAGTGCTGATGTTTTAACTGCAGGATGCAATTATTTTAAACAATTATCTAATTTTATTAGTTGTTCAATGTATTACTGTTTCACACCGTTTTCTTTAGCCAATTCTGAAAATTTCGTAATTCCATAACAAATTTTTGTGAAATATTTCCCTTTTTGTAATATTTAGTTCCAGCAGAAGATTGCGTGCTTCTTCTACATTTATTTTTCTTAGGAACTTGAAATGATAATTCAATTTCCTAACAATTTCGTAATTCCATAACAATTCTGAAAAATTCTTAGGAACTTTCATGATGCAATTTGTTCCCATGTACATTTTGATTTTTAAATAATAAGGAAATAGAAGTACAAATCACAAACACCACCATGAATATACTGCCACCAGATGTGTCCGAGGGGTATTTTCCTGTGCCCTCTAAAGAAGTCAAAGTTTGAATCACTTAAAAAGAAGAAAATAATCCATCATGAAGAATATTTGTTCATGAAGAAAGTTTTTGAAAATGAGAAACATGTAAAAACTTCGAGTTTTGTAGAATCTTGCTCTTAGTCTTAGCAGTGCCTGAATTATTCTTGTTCTTTTGATTATCATTACAATCCAATTCAGTATCTACGACAGGATTCATTGCACCAATATTATTTGTTTCTCTACTTATATTTAGTCTTATTTTTTTATAGGTTGGTGCATTCAAATGCTATTTTTATATAAATTTTAAATGAAAAAAATGTTTTTATTAGTTTCTTTGGAGTCATTTTTTTATTTATTTTAAAGTTATGTTTGATTTGTGTTTTTATATGATTTTTATTTTTTGTTTTTTAAAACAAATCTAATTGTTTTTAGAAGTATTCAAAAGAATTTTTGTGTAAAGTGATTTCATTATTTTTTAAACAAACCATTGCAGCCAATGACCCACCTCTGCCTTTATCGTCATAGCTTGTTGACCGCTGCCATGCACTACCATAGGCCATCGCTACAACCAACCACCGTGTGGCAATAAGATAATACAATATGTAAAATGTGTGGCAATAAGATAATGCTTGTGGATTTTGAGGACCCATGAATGAGCACATGATTTGTTATAATTCTTTCAAAGCAATTCACGTCCAAAAGTAAAACTTCATCCAGTCAAAAGAGGTTTTTTGTGGTTTAATACTTCTAATGCTATTATTTGATAAGTATGGTGGAATGAGCCAATTTTGTAGAAAGATTTATAAATTTGAATACAAGAGAAAATTCTCTTATTACGAGTTCAAATAATAATTAAAATTAAGAATCAAATGTTCTTTTTAAAAGTAAAGCATGTCAAACTTAAATGTTTGATGCTTCTTGGCAATGACATTTGACATTTTGATATCTTTTTTTGGTCGGCTCAAGCACTATCGAATAATCAATTAGTGAAAGTATGCTGATATATATATATATATATATATATATATATATAAATCAACTAGGTTATTAACAATGCTTATGGAAGATAAGAAAAAATACAAAGAATGGATAAAGGCTATAAGCAACACAACTTGACCTGCTTGATGGAAAATTTTAGAAATTTTACGCAAATAAAAGAATAGCTTTTCCAAAGAGTGCTTTTAATATTGTAAAGTTCTATCCAGAGCAACTTGTCACTTGTATAATAAAGGACATGAAATGTTGAGCACGCATAACACAATTTATGACTTCAAGTAATGCCTTGTGCGTGAAGTACTTACATTTATGCAATGTTTAATCTAATAGTTTTGTTCTCATGAGCACATATTTGTTATAACGGGAAGACAAGATATTTTGCCTTTTACATTGTATATAGATGGTTCTAATTTGATAGGAACTAAGGTTTAATTTGAGCAAAGTGGCATAAAATTTGAGATGATGAAAATGAGCCTAATTAAGGTACTTCGAAAATTTAGATGGAAATTACAAATTCAATAAGTTGATAATGCAATGAAGCCATAAAAATAAGATAAAAGCAGATTCGTGAATCTTATGTTAAAGCTTGATTGAAAAACTTTAAGTACTTAAAATGGACAACGTTGATTTTGTAGTCTTTTTTTGTGCTACTTTACGGGACTACTATTTGCGTCTTCCATTGACTATTAAATTTATGGGTTTTTTCCATTACTATTAAATTCATGGGTTTTTTTCCAATGGTTATTATGCATTAGATTTGGATGATTGAAGAGCACCATACGAATCTTGTAGGAAAATAGAAATAGTTAAAGGCATCTTGAAAATAAACTAATTGACATTTGAAGTCTTAAGTGCAATGTAAATTCTTGATTTTATTTAAGAGACCGAGGCGCACAGAATATTTGAAGAGTCAAATTCATGTATGAGTGGTACATACTACTTGGATTAGGAATGTGATTCTTAGATAAATTGTTAATAGTTGGGTAATTTTTGAAAGCTCCATTCATTGATAGTCTTGTTATCACACTTCAAGGAGAAGACAATTTATACGGGCCTTCTAACTCCTCCCGATTCCATATTTAGTTCACTGTCAATGGACCCTACTCTAATTTCTATTAGATGTAAATCACCCTTGGAAAATCAGAGATTCGTTGCTAACTCATACCCAATCTATCTATTTTTGTTTCTCAAACTCCTCTCTCTTTCCTTTCCATGTAATTTTGGGTCAAAATATCTGTTTATTTCCAATGTTGAATAGGCTATCTGCAAAGCGTATAGAAAAACCTAAGAAACATGATACCATTGGAGGTCATCATAGAAATATGTCCATTTCTACATATCTTTCACTATTTCCTCTCTTTTGACATAGAACACATAAAATTTGATTGGCAACATAGAAAAGTTATTATTTTGTTTCATTTGTTTTCTGTAAGATGACATGTCAATGACGTACTTTGTTTTTTTCTTAATTTAAGATCATCTTGATTACTTTCTAGCGAATAAGCACCTTTTTTATGTGTGTGTGTGTGCTTCATTTTCATTGTTACCCTCCTTAAACTACTCAAGTTTATTTTTATAATTTCTTTTTTATTCATTGTTATTGAATATTATATCATAATTTAATTCCATCTGTGCTAATTTACATTTAATCAACATCTAGTCATGTTAACTTTTGATCTAATTTAAATTTGGAGAGCAGACCTAAGGGTTATCCCAAACATCATCGGAAACAGGGTTTATACCACTAGTTTTGTAGCATGAGAATTGTTTTGCTTTATAACAATATAAATTTTTATTAATTAGATAAAGAAAATAGTACAATAAAGGCATTTATGAAAATGCCAGATATCAAGGGAAGTACAACATGATCATCTATAGATTAGCTTGAACATAGGAAAGTAGTGATAAATCTTCTGATGATTTCCACCCTTTAGTATAAAGAATATGAAATCTTTTATCTATTAGGGAATCAATACTTTGAATACTCCAATAATGTAAATAATTATTTTTCTATTCACAAATTGGATGAAATTTTAGTTTTCAAAATTTTATAGAATATTCTCAATGACAATATCAACAATTGAAGGGCTAGTAGTAGCTAGAATATTAGTCAATGCTTCTTGTTCATGATTTTGAGAAGTCTGATAGAGCGGTCTTTTTCATTACAACCAGGAGAATCAAATTGCCAGATGGGAGGGTTTGTGATAGAAATTTCGAAAGTTTCAGCGCAGGCTATGCCTTGAAATATTCAGAAAATTAAAAAATGACAAGAAAAGTAGTATGAATAAATATTATTCAAATTCCACTTTTTGTAATATACTGAAAACTAAGGTTCTGTACACGCATTTCTATGAAAGAATGTTTTAACATCCAAAACCACCAAGTCTAGCTACAAAGGGCCTAGTAAAATGAACTGTTGCAGCATTTACTTGTAATGTCTTTAAAAAAATTAAAGCTAAAGAGAATAAGATGATTGATTGTAGGTGAAGTTGCGGAAATGAGATCCAAACAAAAGTGATAGGAGGATACACCGAGCAATTAAAATTATGGGACCAAATTAGCATGTGTATTGAGAATCCATTAATAGAGTATGATGTAATCTGTTTAAGTGGGTCTCACAATGGTGGTTTTAGCAATGTAAATTACGACCTATTTAAGATCACTCTATTTTTTATTTTTGTTTTTGTTTTTAATTTTAAAAAAATGTATTTGTTTGATATGTTTTTAACAGTTTTTATTTTTTGTTTTCAAAAGCAAACAGATTGTTTTTAAAACTCTTAAGACTTTTTTAAAATATTCAAGCGTGTTTAAAATGATTCACATTCCGCTGCAGCCAACATAACTATTACCGTTATGATATAAATTAATTTATTTGGTATTCAATAAAACATATTTATTTAATGCGAAATATGTTTTATTCCATATCCAAACATAGACCAAACGAAAAAAAAAAAGGGGGAAGTAAATCCCAAATGTCTCCTTAGCTATGCATGTTATTTGCTAGTTTCTGAACTTCATTACAATTGGCACAGTAATCGAACTAGATAATAAAAAAACAATATTTCCGTAGAGGGACTATGCTTAAGTTTCATTCATTGAACTTGCTTGCTAATTCTTAGGAAGATTTACAAGTACATCACTTAATTCTTATGCATTTATATATTTAACACCTAAACTTTAACATACATGCACCTCACCTATGCATGAAAAGCAGTATTTCACTTTTTAAAAGTTATAGTGGTGATATTTTTCTGTGATATGATCTAAAAGAACAAAGTTTTGACGTTAGTTATGCAAATACATAATAATTGGGTGGCATTCATGTAAATGCTTATTGCTTTTTGTTGGAGCTAATGCTGTGTGGATAAACTAAGGCGCTGAAGCTTTTTGCAGAGGTCACCGATCAAAATTTTGTTGATACTGAGTATGAAGTAGCAGAAGAACCGAGTAGATCAAGCAGTAAAAAGCGACCAAGGAGATCTACTCATTCAAAGATCATCGACCAAGTAATTCCATACATTCATTTCATTTTACACTAAATATAGCTTGTTTTCCAAATTAAAAAAACTAAAGTTCAAACTAAAAATTGTATTTGATTTTCAGATCGTCCCCTGCAACTCTGTCGCTGCATCCAGCCACAGAAGTGATTTTTTGAAAGAGAATGAAGCAGAATTCAGCAGAACAATCAGGCAGCAGAAAATTGATGAACCTTCAGACTACAATCACAAGGAGCCTGAAGGTCTGGGATTTAATAATGGTTGAGCTTCGGAGTAGTTTGGCCACTGGATTTAGTTTATTTCAGCAATGAACCGCTGAAATTTCATCTACTGGCTTTGAATAAATTCATCAACTGCGGTGTATATAAAGTTGACGCAAGCTTGTCTGCAATATGTTAGCTAGCGTTAGAAATGAGTAGCAGTATGTTGATATGTAAGAAATAAAAGTTGATTTTATTTTCTTTTTCATCTTCTGACATCAAAGAGGTTTTGTATTGAAGCTTTGGTGTGCTTGTAGTTTGTATCATTGATGCATGTTGAATTTGCAGCATGAGTTGCTTGCCTTAGTTTACTATGGAACGAACAGTTGATGTATATATTTTGTTTATTACACATTACTAAATATTGTAAAGAATTTTGAAAAATAAATGTATTAAATAATTTTGAAAATTAAATGTCCTAATGAATTTTGAAAATTTACATGATGGTATGTGTATATATTACTCGACTGGTTTCTGTTTAATGTGATGTGAGAGATTTGAATGTCATAATTATAAAAATTAAAATTTAGGAGTTAGATAATGTAAATACATAAGAGTTGTATTGTATGTATGTAAATGCCCAAAAAAAAAAAAAAGAATGAATTAAGAGTCAATTCAGCAAATTTCCTTGCCAGTGCAGTGAAGAAGATCGCAAATGGGAGGCTTCTGATTAAGACTCAAATCCTACTCCCAAGTTCTTATATGATCAATGAGAGAAGAAGGAATGATATCTTGCAAATTTAACATAATAATAACTGGGCAATACAATTGCAATCCCTTACAAATTCTTCTACAAAAAAATTCTGACCCTTCTGTGCTATAACAGCAAAATTTGAATATTTCATCTGCAGCATCCAAAGAACGAAACATTACCTTTTAACATATAAGAATTGTCATTCCAAACAATAAAAAACACCAAATTCATTCAGCTACAAAAGCAGCCCCTTTGGATCCCATATTAGCACAGAAGTATCCCACCCAACCACAGCCGCTTACAAACAAAGGCATCTGTTTATTCTGTAGAAAAAACTATTCTGTTAACTAGCGGCAGAAAATATGGATGCAGAGAACCCAGCCTTGGCTTCCTTCCGTAGACAACAACAAAACTCTCTCCAGGATCTGTTACCAAAAATTTTGACTAAAACTTTAGCCGCTATTGCTTTTGATACACATCTTGGTTCAGCTTGACAGAGATTTAGCCACATAAATTTGTTTCACCTTGGTGGAACCAGTATTCTTGTTGGAGCCGAAATTGCGGTTTTTTCCCGGGAATGTATTTCTCTGGCGCCATTCACTGCTACCAAAGCTAGTCTTCTGAACAGCGCCTTTTGGTTGATCAGCCTTTCCGATCGGAGCAAGGTTTTGCGGGACAGGTGAAATTGTTTGTTGGGCCACCAGACTCTGAATGCCCCCAATTCTACCATCCTCACCATGGCTAACAAAAGAATTTGCAGAACTTGGCATGCCATTTAGGTCCTTAATGCCGCTAGTTGCTGCAGGGTTTCTTGAAGGTTGGATGGGATTTGCATCAGCAGAATTAGAAGCTGTGG
Source organism: Phalaenopsis equestris (assembly GCF_001263595.1). Classification (NCBI taxonomy): domain Eukaryota; kingdom Viridiplantae; phylum Streptophyta; class Magnoliopsida; order Asparagales; family Orchidaceae; genus Phalaenopsis; species Phalaenopsis equestris. The sequence goes on along the minus strand of NW_018164980.1, from coordinate 2,089,233 downwards.
ACTCCAACAAACCAAGCTCATCAGGCAAATCAGCAGCGGCAGAATGAGAAACATTTGGACTGACGTTAGTAACATACACATCCGCAGGAAGGCTTTGCAATTGCTCAGATGGATTTGAGAATCGAATAGAATGGGAAGATGGATGTGGAATTGGTGGCCAGAGAAGTGGAGCTGATGCCTCTGTAGGTGACTGAAAATAGAAGTAGACTACTGGAGTCAGAGTTAAACAAGAATATTCAAAATGTAACGGTTAAATTTATATCTGATTATTATACAGCAGTAAACCATATGTCTAATTACTCATAGAAAACATCAAGCATAGCAATAAATTACCCAACTTCCTCATAAAAACAAAACATAGCAACGTATTTAGTAGCTACCACGCTTATTGACATGGCATCAGAGTCATCTCATTTTGGATAGCTTGCCGTTCTCATCGAACTGTTGTTCCCTTGACTAATACATGCCCTGTTCTCTCATCCTCATCTTACGTCAACTTCAACAAATCTCGGTTCCATTTTGATATTGCCCTTGCCTAAATGCCTTTAATCTCCAACTCTCTTAAAGCACTGCACATCTCCCATCTTACAAGAGTCTTTAATTCTCAAAGAATAGTAGTGAGAACATTTGTAATGTGGCTAAAGATCTTATCATAATTTACTCCATGAACGAGTAGGTGCAGTCTATGTTCCATTCATTTTTTTTAGAACAATTTGATTTTTATCAAAAGACTACGGCTACTAGGTGTTTTATTTGACATCAATTTCTTTTTGAAATCTTTCCTCTTGGCAATCAACTCTCTTTGGACTTATAATGGTAGTTTTTTTAAAAGATTATGCATCATTTCTAGCTCAAAAGATAGGTATCTTTGGCATTACCCCTCACAAATAACAATAATTCTACCCAATAAATCTAATTCTGACTATTTGTCAGTGAAATATATTATCCAGATAAATTGATGATAGTGTTCTTGTACCCATTAGGTCTAAAAAATTAAGGGTTTGTTTTGGACAACTGAATGTCTACTTTGTTTTTCAGACCGTCACCACAGTTTTGTTTGTAGAACTGTTTTCTTGCTGCATTTTAAAAATTTTATGATAGGTATGTGATTTTCTCAACTTGAGCTGTTAAAGTGTGGTGGCTGTCAGAAAGTTGTAATCTGAATTTTTGAAAATTAAATAAATATACACTTTTCGAACCAATTTCTTATGCAGCAACTTCATAGCTGTTGCTTCAAATAACTGCAGCTGCCCCAAACAAACCCTAAGTCTATGGCAAATTTCATGAGACAAATCTTTAAGTTCGGATGATCACACAATTGCTCTCAATCAAAAGTCATATAAGACAACTTGAGAATATTTATAAAAAATTTATAATCAACATTATGCAATTGAAAATTTCCGATAAGAGCATGAGATTGTTAGTTGCACACAAGCCTATCTCTCCGTCCAAGCTGATTTTTGTACGTTTTAAAATTTATGAACCAAATTGGGTTGAAATGATTTATGATAAAGTTCCACCTGAATCAACAGAAAATTATTAATCCTTTTATGAAACTTCTTCCTTAATTTGTGGCTATTTGCTCCAAGTTAGGGAATTATGACTCTTCTTCTAAGAACATGATTTTCAAAGTACCACTTCCTAAGAGCAACATTTTGTGATGATCACCACCTTTCAACAACATAAATTGCACAAGTAGGCAATTGCTTATGCAGCTCATTAGAAAGGTAAAGGAATAGATATGCAGTCGGTAAAATGCTTCAGGCGCATAGGCTACAGGCATAGTGCTTTCAACTGTAATAAAAAACATAAAATTATTGTACAAATACGTGATACAACATTAACGAATGCCATACTCATCCCCAGAATCTTCTAACTGAATGCTAAAAAAGTGCTTGTTGATCAGGTCATTGGTTGTAGAGAAATTAACTCTTGCTAAGAAAATGGTTTAATAAATGATTATCAAAGCCTTATTAAGCTTAGGGCTGCAAGTTAACGAACTTTCTAGCTCCTTTATCTTGACTTATAGATTCTAGTGTATTCAGACATATGTCTGATTGCTCATATCATCGCAATATTCAACCATACCAGGGATCAAGCTCTATTTAGATTGCTAATGGTAGTTAAATATCGATTAATAGAAAAGTAGGCCTCACATCTCCCAAGCTTTCTACTAATCACATCTCAATAGAAAATTTGAATGATAATAATTATGATGATTTACTTGTGATGGCTGCCACATGCACGATCAAGCGGTGAGAAAAATACTAATAAAGATGTCTGAAGTTAAAAATTTATTCCCACTGAATTCCTCTATTTAAGGTTGTCTCATCATCTTATAATACAATAAATCAAAATAAAGAACTATGGCACAAGCGCTTAGGTAAGCCAAATTTTACTATTTTATCATATTTGATGAACTTTGATTCGTTGATAAATAAAGATCAATTCCCTTTCATCTTATTATTTGATCGCTTAACATGCAAAATTAGGAAAAACAAGCCTCTTCATCTTTCCATCGCAAGATAGTCACCTTGAAAACTATTATGATTTAATCCAAAATTATGCCCAGGATACTACTATTATATCACATACAAATTATAAATATTTTGTGATTCATTGACGATTACAATAAAAATAAGTGGGTTTATTTCCTTTTATAGAAATCTAAAGTATTTACTAAATTCTAGAAATTTTAGCCTATGTTGAAACATAATTCTCCTCCAAGATCAAAGTACTAAGATTCAAGTGAATGTCACTTAAATCCCATGAATTTCTTCAAAAAAGTGGTTTGCTTTCTAGCGATCATGTTTATATATACCTTAACAAAATGATGTTTTTGAATGTAAGAATCACCATCCATTAAATGTTGTTCAAACTTTGTTGCTTGAACCTTTTGTTCCAACAAAATTTTATGCTGAAGGCTCGAGCATGATAGCCTATTTAGTTAATAGATTGCAATCTCATTTTAGGAACTTTGACTTCCATTATTTGCTTTGTTATGTACATCCCAACAGTCATAATACTCAAGACATTTGGGCGGCTTCGCTTATTTACCATCCCATAAAAGCCATCAACTTTATACTCAATCTATTAAATGTACATTTATGAGTTATATCACCATCACAAAGATTATGTTTGTTATGATCCATGCACCAGAAGATTTTGCAACTCCCCATCACATTGTCTTCTTTAATTATTAAATTTTTAGCTCTTCTCATGTCCAGCCTCTAGCCTTGGGGTGTGTGCTCTTCCTAATTTTAATGATTATATTCTACTCTTAAAATGTAAATAAAACAGCAAAATTAAAGCGGATGTTATTAATGAAAAGCAAAAATGTGATTACAACCACACACTTAAAAGAGAAATACAACATACACAAGCAAACACCGCTAAAATGTACCCCAAGGCTGGTGGAAGTTGGTTAAGTGGATTGAAATGGCAAGCGGTTGTGGCAGCAATAAAGGAATGCTGGTAGTAGAGAGGGAGAGGTGTAAAAATACAAGAAGAAAAAGTATGATTAACTGTCCTGGATGGTTGCAGTGAGGATTTGGGGTGGTTAGTAGTGAAACACAGGAAGGAGGTGATCCCTGGCTGTCTTGCGCAGCGGTGGTAAGGTAGGAGGCTGGAACAGTAGGAGCAAGGCTGGAGGGGGCAATTTGGGTGGCAGCAATGCAAGAAGGGAAGGGGGAGACGGCTGGGAGGCTGATGGCTGCAAGAAAACAGTAAGGCAAAGGCGTTTCTGGTTGACGGCAGCGGTACAGGACAGTTGGACAGCAGCCGCAGTGATGTTAATGGGCTAGGACTGCTGCGACAGCAAAGCGGAGGGAGGGGAAGGTTATAGCGAGAGCTGGAACTGCAGAAATTCAGCAATATACGCATAGGAGGCTACAGCAAGAAAAGATGACGGCGGTAGTGACAAAAAGGATGCAGGGGAAAAGTAGAACCCCTCAAGAGTGAGATATAGTGCACCACTCGACCCTTGTATACTGCCCTAGAAGGGAAAAGAGACGCTGTCGACTTTCTCGATAAAAAACTCACCGAAAATTAAAAACCTAAGGGTCTGTTTGGGGCAGTTTATTTGGTGCGGTGGCGTTTTGAAAATGCACCTGGACTGTTTGGGTAAACTGCATTTTGAAAACGCTGAAAGTAGCGTTTTCACACCGCACCTATCTAGGTGTGGTGGGAGCTTTCTGGCAGCGGTCTGACTTTTCCAAGAAAATAAAAATTTTTAATAACCATTGCACCTAGCTTATCAACAGATTATTTTTAATCAACTTATCAGCAGATTATTCAATAAGCTGCAGCTGCCCCAAACAGACCCTAAAACTTAGGAAGCAAATATATGTCCTAAATAATTAACTTTGGCCTATAGTTGAAAGAAGGTGCTAAACCTAAGAGGAATAGCCGAACGACTCTCCCCTTGCCTTGGTCAGTCGGCACAGGCGCTGGAATCACGAGAACTCTCCACGCATGAGTCCTGCATCAAAGCGGGAGATGCTCTCCCATCCAGCTTGTAAGCGGGACACTCTCAAGTCAATATACCAAGGTTGGGGGAGCTTTAATCTCATTAGTTGTAGCTTTTGTCTCTCAAATCGGTCCCGTTGAAAGTGGTAGAAATATAACAATCTCTCAATAAGTTAATTATGTAAGTGTTATCATTCTAAAGCATATCTTGATAGAATATATTCATCCTTAATGCGTGCTAGAAAATCCACGACAGTAAGAGTAATGGATTTTTCAGCGTTGCACGAGAATTCAACACACACCTAGGGAAAAGAAAACAACCAGTAATGACAATAAAAGTTGTAAAAATTAATTACATGTTGATGATTACAAATACCCTTTATCCCACATACGAGAAAATGTTACTAGGTTTTCCAAGTTACAACGTTGACTGATGGCTTCCGGTCAGCGGTGGTCGACAGCAGTTGGTGATGATCAATGACGGTCAACGGTGGTTCACGGTGGTTGATGGTGGTTGACGACGACAGTAATGCTCAACGATGGTCGGCAGTGGTTGACGGCTGTCAGCGACAGTTGACAGTAATTGACGTCGGTTGGTGGGTGTCTACGACGGTCAGCAACATTCGATGGCGGTGAATGACGGCTGACAACCGGTGGCTGTAATAGGGATGATGTTGGACATTAGCTACTTTTCAAAGCTTTAAGTCCTCTCTCAAGCCTCAAGCTCCCTCTCTTATGAAATGGGTTGGACTCTAATTATAGTACTTTAGGTGCAATTAATGTAGGAATATGAATCATTTTGATCGGACGATCCGGAGAGCAATCTTCAATCAAATTACGTTTGATGGACATTTGAGTGCCTTAACGATGTTGGAATTGAGCAATTTTGGGCTCGTTGGATTCAACTTGTCGATACGATCGATTCGATTATATGCTTGCTAGATTCAAAATTTGTTTAACATTCCGAATATGTCCAAAAAACTTTCAGGAGTGGTCTAATGTCTTGACCTAAGCTTGATTTGACTCGGATTGAACTAACTTTGGTAACATTGAGTTCTTGTCGAGCCGTCAGTTTGACTGTAAGTTTGCTGAAATTAGATTTTTGGATGAGTTTTTATCGAGGTTTGAATATTCCTTGCTCAAAAGATTGTCTTGAGATTCGAGTTATGCCTCGAGATTCGTGTCGGGTGATGAAAATTTGTTGGTAGCGTATTAGTCCTCCTTGGGCACAACAAGAACTAGAACTGCAATTGAATGAGTATCCTCACTAACCAAGCCTCAAACCAACCAAAATTGTAATTTAATTCTTCCACTTCTTGTACTCGTACGTCTGTGTCTAGCAAACAAAGATGTAAGGAGAAATCAACTATGAGATGAAATCTATGGCATATTGGGCAAGACTGGGCAACTCTCAATAGCAACCACTCAGGAAAGACCAATTCTGCTCTAGTAGGATCTAGATCCTATTATAGGATGCTCTTTCCCAAAGTATGCTAAGGCGGTTTCTAACTCTGTGGTTCATCAAGCATGTTAGATCCTCTGTCAGTGCTTAGAGTGCTGAACTAATTTTACTGCCCAAATGACTTCATGTAGTCTTACAAAAGTGTCACAAAAAATTTTCATCTCTAGCATGTTGGAACTCCCTCAGTAAGGGTAACTAAGGAAATAGACTATACCTGAAAAAATCATAAAATTCACTTATCTGGGGTTGTCATGTGTCTGGTGTCGATTTTTCGGACTTAGGCCCATCTTGGACCACATGCTAATTCTATTGGAGCCTCTCTCATGGTCTCAGCTTGAACTACATGTTTTTCTCCCTCATCAGTAGGAATCTAACACTCTTTTGTGTCCTAACATTTTTCAGTGTTTACTGTGTCATTACCATTTCTTCAACAACTCATTGTTCAATGAAATTGATCGTATACTTGTTTGGGAAATCTGTTGCATTGTGCCCAAAATGTGGCACTTGACGTACTTTCTAATTGGGACATATTTATGAGTGATGGTTGGCTTCACATGTAGTACGCTCAGAATTAGTTTCTCCTCAAGTGGGGGCTTGGATGTTCCCCTGAGCATACTATAGCTTGCTCGATCCTGGGGTTGAACTCTGCCCGTAAGGTGTGGCGATCATTTGGTGATATTGCCTCTCCACTTTTGAAGCTAGGGTCTAAACATCAAGTCAATAATAAACTGATAGGTAACAGTGTTCTATCTTCTGTTTCATCTTGGACCATGTAGTAATCATGTCTTTTCACTCATGTTGGAGTAGGTGCTTCAAAATTTTCCACCACAATAATGTACTATTCTTTAACTTGTTGGTGACTAGCTTTACCCTTTTGTCTAGTGGGACGTCCTGGTAATCAAAGAAAAGTTTCAAGGTCCAGAGCCATTTGATGAACACGTCCTGATCCAAATACTTGGCAAAATATGACAAATCCAACTTTACTTCCAAATCCATATTTCTCTGATACTTCAAGCCAAATCTTCGAGATTGAGGTTGTTGGAAGAGATTCACTCCATTCCTTCAATTTAGCAAGCAACTATTGTGGTTTTCTAGACACCACTTTACAAATTTCTCATAAATAGCATTATGACATTTACTCCTGATCATGTCTTCGACAATTGTCTCTTTGATGTTGTGGTTGGGGTTTGTTTTTGGATGGATGGAATAGGGTGTAGGGATGATGTAGGGTGGAAAAAAAATTGGGTGGCACGTTTGAAAAACCAACAAAAGGAAGAATTTTTGTGCGGAGAAAAGAAATGGATATTGGTGGATGCTAGAAACTCTAAGATAGGATTAGGGTTATGCTAGCTCTAATACCAAATAATACCAAAGTTAATAAACGACAATAAAAAATGTAATTTATATTACCGAAAACAAATGGAGTTTACAATAAACATACATCGAAATAGGAAATAACAAAAGACACACAACTCAAACATCAAACTAGGGCATGGGTCGAAGGCGGTGGGAAGGCTGCGATAAGATGGCTAAGATTGGGGAAGACAGAAGGTTGGAATGGTTGAGGCGGCAGCATCACATGTGAGGGGGTTGGCGGTTGGACAATGGCAAGGAGAAGGTTGTTGACAGGGCTTTAACTAAGACGGGGTTGGCAGCAGAAAAGAGCAATTTTGACAGAGGTGGGTATCAGGTCAGGTGGCTGGGATGAAGGTCGGGGAAGCAAGGAATCAACAGGAAGGGAGATTGGCGGCAAGGAAACAACAGGTATGCCGACAGAACAATTCTAGCAGGTGGCAGTGGTAAATCAAGCATCTGGGATGATGATCGGGAACCACCTCAAAATGAATTACATTTGAAGCACATTCTCAATTCTGATTTAGCCTTAGGAGGGATAATTGGAGATGTTGATGGCTATCTTGATACAAACACAGAAAAACTGAAAAACTTAAAACACAAAAAACAAATATATATGCCCTAGATAATTAGGATTGGGCCTATTATTGAAAGGAGGGGCCAAACCTAAGAGGGGCCAAACCTAAGGGCCTATTATTGAAAGGAGGACACAAAAAACTTAAAACACAAACCTAAGAGGGACCACACCGATTGGCTCTCCCCTGCCTGGATTGGTCAGTCCAGGTGCTGGAATCGTGGTAAGTCCTCATACGTGCATCGTGCACCAAAAGTGGGAAGCGCTTCCGCATCCCGCTCGTAAGCCAGAGGCGCTCCCGCTCAATAGATTTATAGAAGAATGAAAACAACCAACTTTACCACTTCCTAAGACAAACCCTCCCTTCATGTAAGATTGTGCAAATTGATTCACTACATAAGCTAGGTTGCTAATATTCATTTTATGCTACCAGACGATCATCAAAAATTTCATCCACTAAATTGGTCTGGCTTTCACACCATTGGATTCTATTCTGATTCCTTTATGTTATTCAAAGGCTATTAAATATGATTGTTGGAAGGAAGCAATTGTTGGTGAACTTTTAGCTCTTGAAGATTATAAACACAAGATATTATTCATTATCCTTCTAACGTTGAAGCCATTGGCTGCAAATAAATTTACTCAATAAAGCTTTTTACTTTGATGATAATTTGGATCAATATATTGAATGTTGATTTGTATTTGGTAAAAAATAAAAATATGGAATTAACCATGAACAAATTTTTACTCTTGATTATCTGTATTGTTGTTTCACACAGATGGACACTACAGCGAATGATATTAAAAATTAATTTTTCATGGTGATATCAGGAAGAATATTTACAGGATTCTTCTATCTGTTGTTTTCTTGACCTCTTCTTCAAATGCATCTCAACTAAAATGCTCTTCATATAGCTTGAAAGAAGCTACCCAAGCATAATTTGATAGGTCTAGGTTACTTCATTTCTTTTTCAAACAGAGCTCATAAGACTCTTTATTTTTTTGCAAAAGATATAATGGTATTTCTCTACTTCTAATCTACAGTAGCGACATTATTATTATTGAAATAAATTTGGCACTAATTACTAGTTTTTGATCATATTGCATATGAACAGTCTTTATGCACTTACTGTTTTTTTTCGGTTTAGAAGCTCACACTAATCCCTCTTGTATTTTTCTAAGACAACAGAAGTATACACATGATATGATTACTAAATCAACAAAAGTTACAGATGATATCATTACTTAGCATGCATTTAAATTCTTCACTTGTGGATAGTCCATTAGAAATAAATTGTAACACCTTGGAATATCAGAACCAGCTAGCATCAACTATCTGCTGTTCGAAGAAGAGACGGAAAAAGGAGCCGAGACGAAGGGGAGGAGACGGAGCGAACGAAGATGCAACGAAAGGTTAAGGAGAAAGTGAGTGAGGAGGAGAGACGTACACATGTGAGGCAAAGAGTGGGAGAGAAGAGATCGAGCGAAAGTGTGGTACAGGGAATCGAGCTCAACCATAGCCGAGCAAAGTTTGACATCATGGCAAACAAAGCATGGCTTCATGCGATTGTGCTGGCAAGGGCAGGCAAGTTCGTTATGGCTCAAGCGGATCAAAGCAAAGAGAACAAGCAAGACAAAGACGGAAAAATACTCGCATGATCGAGATCGTGTACAGCAGCACGAGCTAGAGAGACGTACCAAAACATGTGTACAAATCTAAAAATACCATCCTTCTGTCTTGTGTCTAATTGAATTCACAAGATAAAGCACTAACGAGGAAGGTAGGATCAAACACTTCTATCAATGGGTTTGATTGCATAGACGTCCATTGAGCCGAGTAAATTTCTATTTAGATTTTCTTACTCATGAATTACAAATCCAAAACCTAATTTGATTTTTAAGAAATATTTATGGAGATTTTTGTAATACGAAACCTTATATTATAAGTTTAAGTTATAAAAGTTAATTTAATAAATTGTAAAGTGTAGATTGCATACAATCAGAAATTTCTATTAGAACTTTAGTTTAGTTTTTTTTTTATTATTTATTATTTTTTTATTTTTTATTGAAAGGTATTAGAACTTTAGTTGGTTGAAATAAGGTTGCATATGTTCAACGTAGCAATTATAAACTTACGATAAATTAATAAATATAAGATTTAATTAATAATCTAAAGAGAAAAAATTAGATAGTAGATTAAAATAAATTTTAAAAGGTGTTTAATGACAACATAATATTTTAATTAAAAATAAATTCAAGTTGTAAAGGAAGAATAAGTATGATAAATATAAGAAAAACTTTAAGAAATTAAGCAATACAAATAATTATATTATTGGTCAAATAATTAAAATATTTATAATTATAAATAAAAATTTATGAGAGATTGCAAAATATTTTTAAAATAAAATATCATTACTAAATTATTATCAATTAAATAAATAGATATGATTTAGAATATAAATTCCTCATTAGTTGCAAGTATAAAATAGTCAAAATAAACTAAAGAAATAAATCATTTTTTTATTTGAAATGATTACTATAAGCAAAGAGATAAATAGAGAGTTCTAAATAACTATATTTTTTTAGGGTTTTTATTCATCAATTAGAGTAACTTATAGGAACACCTAATTGCAAGGGCAATAAGGATGAGGCTGAGGCATAGTGTTTGCTCAATAAGAACTTATGTGAGTGCTCATATTTCTAAATTACTATCAATAATAATATTTTCTTCTAGACTAAATGCATCAATTGATTTTGATTCTCATTCAATCGAAAATAATTATATATAACATCATGATTTATCAGCTCTATTGGACGACTTAGTCATATTAAAATGAATCAAGTTCCCTCAACATATTTACTCCACATATTTAAAGTGGTCATTTATAAATGGATTGTTATATAAATATATTATATGACAAAAGAATCAAAATGATTTATGTAGCAAGCATGTGCATGTTGATTGGGTTGTTGATAATTCACAACAATCTAAAACTAACATTTTCAGGTTTAAGATTTAAAATAGAAAATGAGCAATAGAAGAAAGAATGCTACTAGAAGGCAACTGAACTAAAGAAAGATAAATTCCTTCACATTTATTTTAATATTAAGTTGACTAGAATTTATATTTGTTAATGACTTTATTTATTTTGGTGATTAAGTTTAAAATGTGAATTTCATTGTAAATTCAAAGTCCCGAGCCCTAGTCCTGGCATAAATATAAAGTATCATGGTGAAGAAAGTGATATTTTCTCTTGATCTTATTGTTTTTTGAAAGTTGGTTGACAATTTCAATATTGGACAATTACTCGAGCCAACATTTCGTTTGTTGTTCAACTAATTATGCAAACTCCAAGTTATTAACACTAAACTGTTGGTTATCAAATCAATTGATATCTTAGTGGAACACCTAGTCATAATCCATAATTTGTTCTTTCCAATTAATTTCCCCCTTCATCTTGTCGCATACTGGTGGTGATGTTTAGGTTGAGTGTCTTGATACCAATGGCTGTCATGGACCACTGTGTGTTTTGTTAGTCATTCGTTGATTACATGGAAGAATAAGAAAGTATCTAAATCATCTACTAAATCTGAACATTGTGGTATATCTATTACATGTTATGAGATTATCTAGTTTCATAAACTTTGTCTGAAAAAGATTTTGTTCAAAATCATGCCACTCACCTCCATGCAGGTAATACTAATGTCATCGAAGCTATGACCAATCCTATTTATCATGGGAACACAAAATACATTGAAACAGCTATCATTCAATTTGGGGAGATTTCAAAACACCTTTTTTTTCCCTCACATTTCTACAAATCTTAGGATTGCTAACATATTCATGAATGTCATGACATTTCAAAGTCATCAATTCTTTATGAGCAAATTGATGCTTCTTAGAAAACCAAAATCATTTTGGGGGCAGATATTAACCATACATTAGCTACCTAATCTATTAGGCCAATTAGAATCTAAAATCTTTGTAATTAACTAGTATAACTAGGAATATTTGTATTTTAGGCGTATAAGTAGATTCCTTATTAAGTTAGATGTGTTTGCTGAAATAACTCGAATCTTACTTGCTGTCATGAATTCACGACCATTCTTTTCTCTATAATGATGAAAACCCCCACTTTAATCACATGCCAAAATACACAAACTTCACGCAAATAAAAATCAAATTTTCCTCTTCTACGAGATAAGAAACATCCACGACACATGCATGCACACACAAGGGAAAGAAGAAAACTCATTGCTCTAACCTCGGAACCCACTTAGATTCTCGAAAAATGAGAAACATGCCCAAAACTATAGAAATTGATATTCCATCATGTGGTTGAATGTATTTGCAAATCAATATGGGTTTTACACTCTTAAGTTTGACAATCATAGAGTTTTCTTTTCCCACATGAAACCGAGTTAAAACAAATCACAACCAAAACTATTGAGACTGCCTTAAAAAAGCTATTTTCAGCCAAAATGTTTTGCTCGTTTTAGAATTACAATATTTCAAAAATATGATTTACATTGTCTTCTGGACTTTGATTAGCAGTGAACCAAATAAGCCGTAAAACTAAATCTACAGTGAGAGGACCTTGAACCATTCATATCAACAATACAATTCATACAGAATGTCACAAGGCAGTCCACACCCATGTTATTTTGGAAGTAACAATATGATATCATTTCAAAATAGCCTAGTTTGTATGTAACGTATAATCATTACTTGTAAATCTAACAGTTTAAAATGATAAGAAATTCACATTTTCTTGTTAAGCTTCTGAAAAAACATAGCATGATATTCGATTCATACAATATGAACATCTAATTTAACATTGAAATGCATCATACCAATAAGGAAAACAATATATTTTGCATTTTGTAATAAATGGGATTAAAACACCTTTGTCAATGCCCCATAAGACGGGTAAATAAACTTAATGGCTGAGTTATAACCTCAAAGGCAATGAACATAAAAAGTCTTCCTCAGAAAAAGCCTAGCACGGTGAATTGAATTATGCTAAAGGTTAAATCGGAAATTTTGAATAAAGAGAGTCAAATGAATAAATTAAATCTTTCGTAACTAGAATAAGTAGATGTAAATAAAATGGAGTGCTTAGAAACTTTGAAACCAAAATCCACAACTGGTGACTTTGTGCAACTCAAAAAAAGAGTGAGGTTTCAAAATACATCAACTGCATAATAGGTAAGATGCATAATTCACCTTTAATTGTCGGATGATGTAATTTTATACTTTGGGAGAAGTACACAATAAGGAAGAAGCTGTTTACAATTCATATGGCGTGTATCATAAAGAAAAAAAACAAAGCAAATTTGCGAAGTTCAAAAGAAATAATTTCTCTACTATTAAGAAACTGGTACCTGGAAGGGTCTAAAATTGAACATGGGAAAAGGTGAATTCACCGGACTAACAGCTGATCCAGAAGGCAACTGCTGTGCAAGAGTAGGCACGTGGGCTACTTTTTGTTGACCATAAATAAAATTTAGATTACTGGGATCAGCCTTGTTCACATTCATGGTGAAAGATTCTGAGTTGTGCTTCCAGTCAGGCTGCTTTCCAGTAGGTATATAAGTGGTGCCCATATAACTAAGGCCTACTTGACCAAATTGCCCAACAGGAGCAAAATGATTGTAAAAGACCATCTGAGGATGAACCCCAGAGAGCCCTCCAAGGGGACTCATAAAAGGAGCAGGAAATCCTGCTGGCGAACCATAGAATGAGTCAACACCGGAATGGCACTGTGACCAAGTTCCAGTGGGCAAAGAACCAAAAGTTGCATCTGGTTGTGGCTGTTCCTGAGACCCTGTGGACTCATCTTGTGGCCTAAAGGGAAATATGGGTCCACCCAGTATGGGTTTTGGGTCAAAGAAAGGGAAAACAGTAGGTTGAGGTCCAGCAATATGAGAAAGTATGGGACGAGAAGAATGAATGCCTGGTAAAGGAGGCCACAATGAGTGCTGAGTATCCACAGAAAGATCCGCTGGAAGAGTAGCAACCAATGACTCTTCACTAGCTGACTGATCCACCACATCAGCAAACCTCGTTTCATCTGCCATAGAAGTTTTTATAGTTCATGAGGTTGGGATTTTCAACTATTTTGCTGTATTTTAACCTCGAAAGGTCAGAGAGATACCTGGGGCATTAAGTCCTTTGGTTACAATGTCAAAAGTGGAACCTGTACCTAATGTACAAACAGAGATCTCATCATTGCTAAATGCAGCAACAGCAACAGCAGAAGCAGCAGCCTCAGCTTGTGCCTCAGTGTCATCCAGGTGTCTACAAGAAACACCAGAACACTTCTCTTTCTCAAAGAAGCTCCTCTGACTATTTTCATTCACATTTACATTGTGGATGATTGATGGATTTAGTACAATATAACTAGGAGGCCATAAGCCGCTTGAAACAGATTGGCTAGGAGAGGTCAGAGTTTGTGGCAATTCAACAGCACCTGACATAAAGTAAAATATGGTATTAAAAAATGCTTGAGAAATCATAAAAAAACTTTCAGGCAACAACAAAACATTCACCAAATTGAATCTTCTCCCCAGCAAATGGGAAGTTAAACTGATTGGCAGAAGGAAAATATGGTTTTTCATGAGTCATAGTAGATGTTTCACGGTCGCTATCCTCTAGAGAACCTTCATCAGCTGAAAGTAGATTACTCTCAACTGGATTTGAAGCTTCATCAAGTTGAGATAGGGTCGAAGTAATCGCCTGAAAAATCATTACCAAGGAATGTGAAACTTACAGAAAATTCAGAAACAAAAAACCTTTTGAAAATATATTTTATAGCCCTATACAGATTTGCATAGATGAATCCTAAAATACAATGATTTATCTTCACTATGAAGGCTTCTCATTGAGCCTTCTCATGGCAGGTTGACACCAGATCCTTGCAGGTAATGATATTGATCCCGTCATCAAAGCAACGCACAAAAACAACCAAAGTTCTAGCAATTGCATCAAACAGATAGACGCAGAAACCTGCAATTTGTAAGTGGTTGCAGCATATATGATATAACAACTCTTTTGAAGTAAGCATATAACATGGACAAAAGCATAACATTAACAATATGTTAACATTGTATGGGTTAACTAAAATGAGAGTAAACACAATAATATTCAGCATTTATGATGCCATATTTCTGCCCCCTACAAATAAAATGGTCAACAACTTAACACACACATAAATAAAGCATGAAAGAACACATAAGCATAAGATATGAAAGAAAAAAGCGCTGCTTTGTATAATTTGCCTGAACTAGCAATACAAAAATAAGGCAGACAAGTTCAGAGGGGACTGGAACGTCATTATTTTAATATGAATTACAAACTTACTCCAGGTTATAAGTAAATAAAAAATAACAGTCAATGTATGCTCACCAAAGATCATCTCTAAAATATTGTAATTCATAACTTCTATCAAGCTAGAACCATCTCCAGAAATAAACTGTGCATGGAAAGATAAAACTCAAAAAGCTAGAAACACAGAGACAAACTTATAAGCAATAAAATGCAATAAAATAAAAGGTTATGCTACAAAGAAGCGAGCAGTGGCGTATGAAGTTACCTGATGATTCAGGTGAACGTTACCCCATGCACCTAAAGGAACAGAACCCTTATCATAAGCAACGATATTGTTGCCAAAAGACAAGCTTGGCATAAGCTTTGTTACATCACTAGTTTTCTCAGCGGCAGAACTTACCTGAGTGGAACTGCAAATGATAGTATAAGTAGAGGAACTAGAAAAAGAAATTTGTTTAAGGGAGAGACAATGGTTCTTAAAGTAGCATACTTTAAACTTTTGAGATTCGCTTCAAAATTAGTAGAATTCATGGCAGGGTTACGAATTGGTGGTATTGTCTGGCCTTCCATGCCTGTAGTGGGCAACAATGAAGCTTCCAGAGCAGCTTGTTGCCTTCTGATAGGGTTTCCGGGATCAGAATGAAGACCTTTCAAAGCAGCCCCACCCGCTAAAGCCGCAACCATATCTGATCTAGAGGGAACAGTATCATTTGAAACAATTGTACGGGGCTTTCTAGGAACCTGGTGTCGTAAAGCAATATGAAATTAATAGGAATTACTCTATAGAAACATAAGAACATTAAACTGTGTGGGTCAAGCAAAATTCATTCTAAGAACTACCTTTACAGCCTTATAACTTGGGTTGATCTCTCTCTCCTTCTGTCCTCGCCGTTCATTTGACACCTTCCGTTTAGACCTTACCTCAACAAATCCATCGGCATCAGTAGAAGCTTCAATGCCGGGCTGATTAAAAATCCTAACAATGCCACTCAGCAGAGGAGCGTCAACATCATCCTCAAGAAGCCCATTTTTCTTTAAAATTCCTTCCCCACCACAAAAATTAAAAGTGGTCATGCCCATCTTCGGCACAGTTTCTTCTTTAATAGCTCTGCTCATACTAGCAACACCTGCAGTTTGTGTAGCAGGAGCTGCTTCCTCATCTGTAGTTTTTGCTGAATTAGTAACAACAGAATCCTTCCGGCCCAAATTTCTTGAGGAAACACCCAGAGCAATGTTACTGTGGTTAGGCTTCTCATTCTGCCTACTATGGTTAAAAATTTCGGAGCGGTTCATTTGTCTTGCTCCACCATTCTCCTTAATCCTATATTCAATTCCTTGAAAATGCCTGCGACCACTTCTTTGATGCCGATAAGAATTAGCAAATAAGTCCTCCGTCCTTCTGAGAGATGGCAGAGAACCAGTAATTCTTGCATTGTGCAAAAATCTATTCCTTTTAATCTCAGGCATAGTTCCAGGAGCTTTCATCACAGATTCAGATTTTCTATTTGAAGATAATGATTCAACATGTGGCCAAACTCGCACTCGTCTAGAATTAACCATGGATCTACAATTCTTATATGAAGATACATCAGGATTAGCTGAAGGAGAAAACGAATCACGCACATCTTTCTTCTCATCAGAACCAGCTGATGTAATCTGGCTCGGTGATCTAAGAGCTTTGTCCCCTGTTTCACCCAGCAATTCAGTTAGCTGTTCAGAATCCAAATTCTCTAAACGTTGGTTAGCAATCACAGATCCAAAACCAGGCTGACTATCTGGTGGAAAAGTAGGCTGTTCTTTTTCCAAGACCTTTATTGGAGTAGAAGCCAGACTAACAAGATTACTTGAAGAACTTCCAGGATTCAGACCGATATAACTGTGACCTAAAGAGGAAGGATGCATGAAGGACAATGTCTGAGCAGCTATTGGCAAGGTACTATGAGAGAAAGGTGGCGCGTAACTGTTTATCTGATCAAGCTGAAAAAATGGAGGACGCGAAGCATGCATCTGACTGTAAGAATCAAATTGTTCATGCAGAGGAAGTGGCATCTGAATTGAGCCAATTTGAATAGTTGGAAGAGGAGATGGAATCAACGGAGGACCAGAAAATAGCCCAAACTGAAACCTAACAGGCACTTCATCCATACTAGTAGGATTTGAGGCTGAGATGGAACAAAATGAAGACGACAATGACAAATTTGTTGCAGATTCCACTGGATTTTGACCCAAAAATTTAGATGCTTCCACGCTTTCAGGAGGATGAACTGCAGTTTTTTCTTCCGGAGAGGCATTCAAAACCTCACCAGGCAAAGCATCCTTTACTTGCAACATATCTACACAGTTAGTGGCAAATTCAAGCTTTGTCTTAGCACTAGTAGGACGTAGCTGGTTTATGCCCGTTTTAGCATGCCCAAAATCGTTATTCAGCAAATCATGAACAGGAGCTCCAAGTTGAGGACAGCAAATGATGCCAAAAGAACTATTCCTAGTTTCCTCATCTGGTTTCCCAACAACTGCATCAACATCATGAAGCTTATTTTCCATTTCAAGATTTCCATCATCACCTTCATGGTCTTCATTACCTTCCCCGTAAATATCATGGTCTATATCATGATTTCCTTCTTGCATTTCTTCATGATTATCAACAGCCCATTCATCATCTTCCTCAAGAGAGAAAAGCGTTGTCTCAGAATGCATGTGCTTGGCATCCAATTCTGGCATCATGGGCTTGCTATCAGATAATGCAGTATTTTCATATTCAATATAACTTGTAGGAGCAGGGAAATCGTCACAATCATCAAGTTCATCAAGAGAGTGTTGAGTGGGTGAACTAGGTGGGCTAGAAACAGAAAGGGAAGACTGAGAGTCATATCTTGGACTACTCTTATCCTCTGTTTGCAACAAAGAGCTAGCAGTCCCTTCCAGCAACTCAGTACTTCCGGGTTCTTGGATCATTTGCTGATATCTGCAATTATACACAATCTGCAAGTCAGATTCTTCTTTTCTTCCTGTTGGATTACTTTGTGCATCACTGTTCACTGAAACCGATGAATTAGGACCTTCTGACGTAGCCCCAGAAGAATTCTTAAGCCTTGAGACTGACAGGGATGGAGGCGGGGGCACACGAGGCTGCCTTAAGGTTTGCCTAACTTTAACCGAGACTAAGTTCTCCACTTCAGTATTTTGGAATGATTTTTGTGAAAAAGGAGCAAGCTGGTCTCTACTAAAATGACCATGGTCCCATGCACCAAATGCAGGATCAATATTGGAATTCCCATTAAATTGATCAAAATCATTATTTCTATCTCCTGTTTCTGTCAGATTAGATGACATCCCACTTGTTAATGATGGCACAAGCAGCAATGGCGCATCACTTCCCTGGAACTGTTTCCTGTTATGGCTCCAGTTATTTTCAGGCCTTCCTCTCTGGCAAAATGAAACATTTGAATTATGAGTTTTGACTCCTACTGAAAACCTGTTCATAAAAGATGAATCAGATGAGGTAGAGCTGGTAAAAGGTTCCACCATTCTTTCAGTTTTATCCCATTCAGTTTGATCTGAGTTCCTTGAAGGATCCCTTTCATTCATCCAATCAACTGTTGTATTAGCTATATTAGCTACAGTCTGCCTCTTTGCAATCCTGGCCTCCAATTCTAATAACTTTTGCCGAGCAGCATCTTTTCTTCTTTCCTCCTCCATAAGAATCCTCTTCTTCTCCTCCTTTATTGCAATCCTTTGCTCCTCAGTTCTCCTTGCAGCTTCCAACTTCTCTTGTTCAGCTCTCCAGGCAGCTTCCCTTGCCTCTTCTTCAAGTAACTGCTTCCTCTCTTCCTCCTCTCTGACTCTTCTCTCTCTCTCCTCAATTTCCTTACGAGCAATCTCCATTGCTCTAGTTTTCTCTTCCATCGCCCGCAGTCGCTCCAGCTCTTGCAGTTGCTGAACCCTCTCAAGCTCAGCTTCAAAGGATTCCCTTACAGGGTCAAAGAAGTCAGAAGGCCTCATTGCATCTTTTTTCTTCCTAAAAGCTTTAGCGTTCAGGTCCAGAATTGCATCTCTAGATAAAGAACCCTTCCCTCCCCAATTGGCACCCTCTACATAAGGTTTCCCAACATTTGATACAACATTTTCTTTTTTGAAATTCAAAACTGGATCTTTTGAAAGAAAATTTTTAACCCCAGAAGGTGCAGGGCCTATATGGATTATACCACTTGAAAACTGCTTTCCTCGTTGCCAACTTTTGGGAACTTCAGCCCTGCCATCAAAAGCTTCTGCAACTTCAACATTGCCAACGCCCATAACCGAGCCAAAATCTCTTCTTTCTCCGTCAAACAATCCAGCATGACTGTTTTCTTGGCTTGTCCGTCTGCCCACAGATGAGTTCCTGTGACCAACATGATCCCTATCAACATGCAACTCTCGAGGCATTGAAAAATCTCTATTCGGCTGAAATGTTACCCTCCAAGAGTTAACATCTGGACCGACCTTTCTAGAGTTCATTAACTCCCTCCCATGAAGATCACCTCTACCCAAATCCCTTGACATCAAACTGCGAGCTTCACCATCCAGTAATAATCGGCCATCATGATCATCAGATGCGGAAACAACGTGGTTCCTATCTCTTTCGTCATCATCCCAATCAGTCGCGTGTCTCAATCTCACAAGTGGGAAAGGCGCCCGAATATTGGCATCCGCCAGTCTCGATTGTCCCGCAGGATACGGAATCCGAATTGATCCGTCATCACTGCCATGTACATTTTTCTTGGTAAAAGCAGATGATCTCACTTGCGGCCTCATATCAACGACAGACGACAGCTCGGTTTTCTCTTCCCACCCATCAGACTTCTCGCTAATTTGCCTCTGCTTCTGCTTTGACGAAGAGGCGGACGTCGCCAGAAGAGATGGGAAATCCTCCCCCTTCAAGATCACAGCTTTCTCCATAAGAACTGTTGGACGCGCATCGCCCGCTAAACTTTCCTGCTTCCCGGAGGACCTACCCGGTTTCGTCCAGCCCATAGAAGTACCGTTGCCAGAGCCAAGGCCGGCCCCGCTGTGGCCCGAAGAAGGATTTGATGAAGCCGGATCGAGATGCTCGTGCTCTTTCCGAAGAGAGGGAAGGTTTACGGGGGGCGGAACTGCGAGCTTCGACGAGCTCTTGTGCGCGGTGGTACCAGAGGAGCTCCGCGGTCGCGATAGTACCACCATTCCGCCGACGCCTCCGGCGGAGCGCGGACGGCCGTTTCCATAACCCTGAGTGGAGGAGGAGGGCTTGCCGTACGATTTGTTGAGATTAACAGAGAGGAATTTGCCGGGATGTGCCATCCAATATACAAGTTATCGGCAAGTAAAAATGCATCAAATACTAAGCCCACGCTTCGCGATCCGCGAGCCGAGAAAGGGAGAGGGATGTCACCACCTATAGATTGGATTAGGGTTTCGAAGTCGATCGAGGCGAGGGTTGCCGGGGAAGGGCAGAAGTGGGGAGACCCTAACCAGTGGGTTGAGACTGAAGGGAATCCCTACTCGAAGAAAGGAAGAAGGTGGGCAGACTGAAGAGTGTTATCTATCTCTCCCGAGCTCCAGTCAAGATCCGAACCGTTCAATTAACGTTCGGATTATCAGGTTAGTTGCTTCTACGGTTCGCTGATCTCACTTCTAACCTTGTTCGGCGGTTCAACAGAATCACGACAAAATGACATAGGTGGTCAATTTGTGAATATCAATATTTACAAGTTTATAGAATTCTTAATTTCTATTTGTCATTTTAAACCCTAATTATAGGCCTTGAATGTTTTAATTGCGCAAATTTTTTTTTTTGTTTCATGATAAACTGAAGTTGGCGAAGTAATATGTTTGCTGCAGTTATTGATATAGCTTGTTTTATATATTGAAGATCCTTCAGTATATATGCGTAATATCTTTTTTTTTTTTTTTTATCTCTAGAGTTGTTATTATCATTAGGTACAGCAACAGCTTCAATCCATTTGGACATATAATCTTGAAATCGGTTGTCAAATGATTTTTGAAACTTTCATTTTTATTTTTGATATATCATTGCAATGGAAAAATATTATATGTTTTGTGTGTAAGGTCAAGGACTCACGGTCTCCCAAATACCTTCTAAGTCTTATGTATTTACATGCTTAACACATGAAGTTTTATGTATTCACATACTTAACACATGAAATTAGTTGGGCAACGATAATCAGTCAATATTGATTGCTCGCAGCAGTTGCTGAGTAGAGTTCTAGAACTATTTAAATCTCAATGCTCATTTCAATTTTAAGTTTAGATTTTCTTCATATAGAACATGAAGATCCACTTGCAATTTTTGTAAGTGACATTTTAGTTATTTTAGCCAAAAACACAATTCATTCATCATTTAAAAACCTCATTGTCAAGATGTTTGATTTAAGTATAAACATGTAAGATTCAACGATTGTTTGACTCTTCAATTAATATCCTAAACTTTTCAACTACATTTCATTTACTTGATTCATGTTTATTTGGATGCAGATCATATCAATTTTGATGTCATTATGCTTGCTGTGTTTGACTTTACTTGGGAAAATTTTCAAAATTAAAAATTGCATATACATTCATCTTGATTGCATGATGTTCAGATGACACATCAATTGCTTTCTGTTTTAGGATATATAAGTTGGTCATCTTGAAAATAAATTATGCTAAATTGGGATTTCAAATGCCTCTACGGCTACTGCGCCGATCCAGGTAAAATTTCTTTAAAAATATTTACATTAGACTCCCCAATTATATTCAATATTTATTATAGAGACTTGTTTGAGGTTGTAATTGTCAAAAAATAAGCTCAAGATCTAAAAAAAATTAATACCTAAATAATAATCTTGAAAAAAAAGGTGTGCACAAAATCAAAATTCGAATATGAAGATGGCGGTGCTCAAACAAATCTATATAATTCAACCTGAGCTAGCTAGTTTTGATTAAGCCGTATCAAACTTGATTCAATTTCGAGCTGAGCTTGCTCGAAATCGTATATAACAAGTCAATTTTGAGCCGCACTCAATACTATTTAAGTCAAACCTAATTTGGCTAAAAAAATGGATCAATAACAACCCTAGAGATGAAATGCCTAAAACCCAAAGATTTCATCAACAAAATCCTTTCGAGATCACCAGAAAAGTAAATCATCTTATTACAAAAAGATGAAGATGTTGGTGCTTTTGGAGTATAAACTCATAATCAAGTTCGTACATGGGGGTGTCAACGAACACAAATGAGCAGAGCTTGTGTTCATGTTTGATTCGTTTGAAATTTAGTTTGTTTGAAATAAGCTCGTGTTCAAAATTGTTCGTGAAGTCAATGTTTGTGTTCGTTTCTTAACAAACGATCCGAACACAAACTATTCGCGAACGATGAGTATATTAATTATATAACTTATATAATATAAATATATAATATCTATATTAGTATATTATTAATATAGTATATTAATATATTATTATTATTAATTTATTATATATTATAATTTATAAAATTTAATTTTTTTAAATATCATAAATTTTTTATATATAATTATTTTAAATTATTTTATATTTTCAAGAATAAAGATTCAAACACGAATTAACACATCATTGTTCGTGTTTAGCTCGTTTAACTAACCAAAAAAAAAAAATTATTCACTTTCGTCTCATTTACTTATCGAATGAACAGAACATGAACTCATTGACGAACCGAACAAGAATTTTTCGCAAACAACGCGCTTTTTTGATAGCCCTATTCGTAAGTAATCTTCCGCAAATATTCATTCATTAAAATCGCATATTCCTAAAATGGTAATAAACCTTACATGCATATAACATTTACAAGTTGATAAATTAGTAAATTACTTCAAGCATCTTGATTTTATTTTTATTTATATGTTCTTCTCAGATATCGAAAATAATGAAGATTTAATATCAAGGAGAATGTTATTGAAGGCGTGGATGCAATAATACTAAATATAAATAAATAATAGTCTTAAAAGATTAACCAATGAATGTTGAATGGGGAAATGATATGTAAATATTTTTTTTCTTATATAAGAGGCTCCACAAAAAGAGAAGAAAATGTCTACTAAAATAGGATCAATAAATTTATCAAAACTAGCATAAAATGCTCATGTGAGATCATATATCATCAAAGATTTTCAAATCAAATTAAATAAATAATTTGAGTACAAACAATCTCCTAAAAGCGCAGGCTCCTTATGAATACTTAACACTCAAGAGAACGTCTAAGAGAGACTCTGATTTACTATTAAAAAGAGCTCAAGATCTCTGTCTCTCTCTCAAGTTTAGACTTTACCTGTCTCTAAACTCTCCTCTGTTTCCTTTATTCCTCTCCAATGTTGCCGCTACTGTTTGTTGAAGGGCTTAGATGTTTTAGGTCCGTTGATCCCCTGTAATGAGTTTATATATTAGTTACATGGAGCTATTTATATGAGAAACTACTATAACACTTCTCAACACATCTAATCTAACAATAAAATTCTGCAAGGAAGTTATTCAAACAGTCAATTATCTAAAGAAAAACACTTCTCACAACCAATTCTCAAAACAAATATCCCTATCAATTGTTACACAAAATTAAACCTAAATATCAGCACCTTAGAACATTTGGTTGCCTCTGTTCTCCATGGTAACAACATAATACTCATAAAGTTTCTTCGAAAGCCCCACAATGTATATTTTTTGGATATGGTCCATAATATAAATGATATAAGTGTTTTGATATTCAAGATAATAAATCTTTTTTTCTCTACACATGCCAAAGTTATTCAAAATTATTTCCCCTATAAACAATCTTCTCAACATTCCACTACTGATTGCTCTAAGCAAAACACTTTGTTACCTCCATCTCTTCTTATCCCCACATCTACTCTTCTCTCTGACACAACTTCCCTTCATACTGCTCACCATTCTCACCCAATAAACCCATCTTACTAAACCTCTCAATCGCTCTTTATCATTACCATATAACCCACACATTTACTTCAAACCCTTTTATTGATATTGCTCACATACAAACTATTTCACCATCAACAATTCAACCACCACTAACCCAACAGTTGGCTCAATACACACAAAAAGCAACAAAAACGACATCACATGATAACTAGAGGTCAAACAGGCAATTCTAGACCAGTAAAATTTTTTTATCTTCACTACATTATTAGTTCTCAAGAAAAATTACATAATTACAATAAAGTTGTGCAACACTCACTTTAGAGACAAGCCATACATGAAGAATTCATGAATTTACAACGACAAGACGCATGAGATCTTGTTTGTCATCCTGCAAATCAAAACATATTTGGGTGCATGCAAATGAACTTTTAGAACTAAATATCATACTGATGGCTCTATAGCCATATACAAAATAAGATTAGTTGCCTAAGATTCCTGAATAACAAGGAATATTCTAAAAAAAAAATTAGTCTGATTGCAAAATTTCTCACAATTCGACAGTTTATTACTTTGGCTGCTACAGAAAAAAAAATTGGAGATCCAACAACTAGACATCCCTAATGTATTCTTATATGGGAAACTCGATACAATTTTTATGAAATAACCTGTTCGATTTTTTGATACAAACTATCCTCATCATGTATGTAAAATGAAAAAGCTATATGAAGTCTTAAACATGCTCTTAGACAATAATACTTCACATTTTGTAATTTTTTATATATTTAGAAATTCATTCTTAGTATTGTTGATAGCTCTCAACTTATTTATAGTCATAATAACATCTGTATCCATTTATCAGTATATATATATATATATATATATATATGATATATTAATCACTGGAAATTCCAACACTGTTTAATTCACACTTAGCAATCAATTTATTTTAAAGGCAATTGAGAACTATATCACGCTTTCTCTGTTTATACATACAACACACGTCAAAAGGATCTTTTTTTAACCAAACATAATATCTAAATGATTTTTTGCATAAAATAGATATGTATCAAACAAAGTCTATCTTAACACATCTTTCCACTAACTCTTATAAAATTGAAGACACTATTATACGCATGAAGAATCCAAATTTGTACAGACAAGTTATCGACTCACTTCAATATCTTAACATTACTAGACTTGGCATTAACTCCATTGTAAATTATCTAAATCAAAACATGCACAATTCTACTACTCTCAATTTTAACACTTAAAAAGATTTATCAGATATGGAAGAGACACATCTAACTATGACCTTCCTATTATTTTTGGTGCTC
Organism: Phalaenopsis equestris; assembly: GCF_001263595.1. Lineage (NCBI taxonomy): Eukaryota > Viridiplantae > Streptophyta > Magnoliopsida > Asparagales > Orchidaceae > Phalaenopsis > Phalaenopsis equestris. Next base: position 2,063,789 of record NW_018164980.1, on the reverse strand, counting down.
TTTATATTAATGCATAAGCAGATGCATACTAGGCCAAGAACAACATTTATCGAAAATCCACATTTTAATTTTGTCTCTATCTTGGGTCAAATCACATCTTATGGTTAGCAAATAAACAACCCACGTTGGTCCGATCATCTATAAAAGCTAAATACAAAACACCATTACTACCATAACAGAAATCATTTGGCTAAGTCTAACAAGAACATACCAATCAACGACTGCCCCCTCCTACAATACTACATAGTGATAACATATGTCATAGTTTTAACGCACACTCCGCTCTTTCATGCTCGCATAGAACACATAGAAGTGGATTATCACTTTATTAGAAATCAGCTATGACTCAAACACATACATTTTCAATATCTCATGAATGATGATCAACATGTAGACATTTCGACAAAACCTTTACCAATCAAACAACATCAGAATCTTACAAGCAAGTTGACAATCACAAGTTAAGATCATCACCATGAAGGGGAGGTTAAAAGGAGCTAATGATCTTTCTCTCCACCGATGTCGCTATTGCCAATTGAAGGGCTTAGATGTTTTAGGGATGTCGATCTCCTATCATGAGTTTAAATATTATTATTTGATAATTGTAAACTGACATTTCTATCCCCATGTTTATTTAGAACTTTGCCATGTAATGGGGCTATTTATGTGAACTTTTGTAATGAACAAATATATAAAAATAAAATAAAGAATAATTACTTATTTTTTCCAGACTCGTGTAACACTTTTCTCTTCCTTTACGTTTCTCTTAAGTTTGGTCAGAATGTGCATATTGATCCCCGATCATGAGATGTTAAAGTTATATGTGTTTGAGTTTTAGATGATCTCTAATAAAATGATAATATACTTCTATATGTTTTATAAGAGCATGGAAGATCGAATTATTCGCTAGAAATATGAAAAATATGCAATCACTATATAGTGTTATAGAAGGGTGCGATTGGTTGGTAAGTTATTTTAGTCAAATAATTTCTGTTATGGTAGTAACAATTACTTTGTATTCAACTTCGGCAAATGATTGGGCTATTTTTTTGCTAATCATGAGATGAAATTAGATCCAAGATAAATACAAAACCATATGCAAATTTTCGATCAATGTTATTACATAAATAAAGAGCATCAGAAATAATATGAAGGTAATGGTTAGATATGTCTTTTAAGTATCTGAGAAATCTTTTTTAAGTGTTGAAAGTGAAAAGTAGTAGGATTGTGCATGTGTTGACTTAGATAATTTATAGTAAATATAATGTTAAGTCTAGTAACGGTAAGATATTGAATGGGGTCGATAATTTATCCATATAATTTTTAGATTATTCATGGATATAAAAGCATCTGTAGTTTTATAAGAGTTAATGAAAAAAAGTGTTAAGACAAATTTTATTTGATAATAGTTATTTAGATACAAAGTTCTGTGTAAAAAAGATCTTTTTGGGTGCAATGTATGTGTAGTTCTCAATTACTTTAAATTAAACTGATTGTTAAGTGTGTGACTTAAAACGGTGATTACACTGATGAAATTCTCAGAGATTAATATATCATTTTTTATACTCATAAGTAAATACAAATATTATTATGACTATAAATAAGTAGATATTAATCAACAATATTTGGAATAAAATTTTTACTAGATAAAAAATTACAAAAAGTTGAGTATCATTATCCAGGAGCTTGTTTAAGATCACATATAACTTTTTTCAGTTTAGATGCATGATGAGAATTGTTTGTATCGGAAAATTCAGGAGATTGTTTCATAAAAACTGTATCACTAAGTTTCACATGTAAGAAAGTATTAGAGGCGTCTAGTTGTTGAATATTTTATTTTATGGTAACAACTAAAGCAATAAACAACTAGATTGTGAGAAATTTTGTAACTGCACTAAAAGTTCTCTGAGAGTTTATTCCTTTTTTTTGAAAGAAACCTCAGGCAACTATCTTGCTTTGTATCTGGATATGAAGTCATGGGTATGATATTTAGTTCTAAAAATCTATTTGCACCCAAATGTTTTCATTTGCAGAAGGTGAAACAAGGTCACATGTGTCTTGTTGTTGTAAAGCCATTAACTTTTCAGACGTTGTTCATCTCCAATGTGAGTGTTGTGCACCATGATTATAAGTACGTGGTTCTTCTTAAGAACTAAGAATGTGTTGAAGATAAAAATTTTTTGCAAATATTAAATTGCTTGTTTGACCTTTAGTTATCAGGTGATGTTTGTGTTGTAAAGTGAGATAAACATTTTACGTGTTAATGTCATTAGTGGGTCAGATGGTGAAATCATTTGTATGTGAGGAATATCAATAGAGGGATTTGAAGTGAATGTGTTGGGGTTATGTGATGATGATAATGGGAGATTAAAATGTTCAATAATATCGGTTGATCAAGTGGGAAGGATAAATGTTTGAACAGTATGAAGGGAAGTTGTGTCAGAGAGGAGAATAGATGAGTGGATAAGAGATGGTGGTAACAAAGTATTCTGATTAGTTTTTGGTAGTGGACTGTTGAGAAGATTGATTATAGGAAAAATCATTTTCAATAAATTTGCATATCTAGAGAAAAAATATTTATTAGTTTGAATATCAAAACACTTAAATCCTTTATGTTGTAGACTGTATCCAAAAAATATGCATTGTGGGGTTTTGGAAGAAAGCTTATGAAGAGTATTATGTTACTACTGAAAAGAAAGACAACTAAAGATTATAAGATATTGATATTCATGCTTAGTTTCATATAACAGTTGAAAGGAAAATTTATTTTGAGTATTGATGGATGGAAGACTGATTATTAGATAATTAATTGTTTGAATAACTTTCATCCAAAATTTTATTAGTAGATTATATATGTTGAGAACAGTTCTAGTAGTTTCTATTAAGGGTCTTCATCTTCTTTCAGTAATACCAGTATTTTCCGGTGTACACAGGCAACTGAATTGATGCTTAATACCATGATTTTATAGATAAAAATGAAATTTAGTAGGACATATATTCTCCTCCTTCATTAGTTCTCTAATATTTTAAGTTTTTTTAATTGATTTTTTAACATTTTGTGCAAAGAAATAAACTGTAGTGCAATTGTATATTTATATCTTAAATATATGCACCAATGAAAATGAGAAAAAAAGTCAATGAAAGTAGCATAGTATTTATATCCTTCAATATAAGGATCAAAAAAGATACCCAAATGTCGTCATGTAACACTTCTAACATACAATAAGTAGTTGAACCACACATAAGACTTTTGTTTTGGTAACAATCATAACATGAAGAAGTAGAGAGAGATATTTTGAGATGAGGGCAAGAGTGAGAGATCATAGAGATGACTTTATTGTGAGGATGTCCCAACAGTTGATACCATATATTTAAACTTCTAAGAGTGTTGAGGTTTGTGATGGGATATAGTCTTTCATCAGCTGCTTTAGTAAGAAGGGTTTTCTTAGTTGTGGAATCTAGAATTATAAATTTGTTAGCATTGAATATAATTTGACAATTGTTATATTAATAAGTTGATTAACAAATATAAGATTTTGAGAGAGTTTAAAAACTCTAAAGAGAGTAGAGAGTTTCTAATTGCTGTCAGGTGTAAGAAGAATACTATTACCAACATGAGTGATTTTATTGTTTTGACTATTTCCAACCTCTACTTGATCAGAACCTTTGTAAAGAGCTGGTTGTAAGTTTTCCACACGAGGTGTGAGGCGGGCTATTGATACGGTATCCAACACCCATTCTTGCGAGTAAGCATTAAGTTGAGTGTTGAGAGAAGAAAATTAACAGGAGGAGATAGCTTTGTACTAGAGATTTGATTGGTGCCAAAATTGAGTGGCTGAATGACATTTCTTGTTGCAACTTACAAATCTGGCATATCACATTGGATTTTAGTTGTCATATTGTTGTTATTTTGATATTTAATATTTACATAATTCTTGTTAAAGTTTACTTGACTTTGGAACCCACCTTTGTTTTTATATGTCAGTAAAACAGAATGTTTGATGATTTTTGTTGATTCATTTGTCATGTTGCATTCTTTATTATGTAATAATTAGAAGTCATCCAATGTTATTGGGTTCAAATTTATTCTGATGACAGACTTGAAACCTTGATAGATTAATGATAATCCATTTAGAGTATACAAAGTAATATCTTCTATATCGGCCTTGGAACTAGCGGCTGCAATGTTGTTCACCAAATTTCCTGATAACAATGAGATATTGGGTTATTGTGTTTGCTCCCATAGTAATATTATGAAGTTCATTATTGAGTTGAATACTCTTGATCTGTTTGAGGATTGAAGTCTCCTTTCTAAAGCATGTTATATTTCGACTGTAGTACTTAAAAAAAGGTATATATAGGGTGATTGAGGGGAAATTGTTGAGAAGAAAGCAACAACACGACTTGTCTACGAGTTGTCGTTAAAGATAATCTTGATTTTTAATTCCATTCTCATATGAGTGAACCTTAGTGAGAAGAAAATAGTAGCGTCTAGAAAAAAAAAATGAAATCCATTAGCTAAAAAGAGTTTTGAGATGTATACATTCCATAGAAAAATATCAAATCCATTAGCCACATTCTAGATGTGAGACATCAAGAATTTTAGTAATGTGGGTATGTTTATCTCTTGATCTTGTTGAAAGATCTAGTAATGTGTTGATGCTCGTGTTGATGTTCAGGAGATCAAACTTATAATTGTTGCTAAGCTAAAGGATTAACATCAACAAAAAATTATTATTCATTCCTAATTATTCTAATAGAAAAGTCTATATTTAATATTAACAAAATTCTTTTGCTTAATTATTTTTAAGTTCATTTAATTCATTAAGGTTGATAGAAAAAATTTTATACTAAGATCCTGTCACAAAAGTACGAATCCTAGACAATTCACACAAAACACTAAATAAAAGCGACATCAATCAAACTGAATATAATAAGAGATTATGATGGCATAGAAAAGAATAAAGGGGCATTTACACACAAGCCAACCTTTCCTTATGTATTTAAATACCTAACACCACAATTTTGTCTTTTACATTTATACTATCGAAATCATTCATAACACGCCAAAAAATGCCACATTTTAACCTCTAAAAAATTAAATACCCCTTTTCATGCATAGATAAAGTGGTACATACGTAAAAATTGTAGTTTGAGTGTTAGAAATGTAAATACATAAGAATTAATTGGCATGTATGTAAATCCTCCAAGGATAAAATGCAAGTTAATCCAAACGTGTCTACTAAACAAAACTAGAAAAATAGAAAAAAATTGTGCGCTCTACATATTCTATATATATACCATTTTACATCTGAACAAAAATATAATAGTATTAAGATGCAAATTTAGGATTTCATTTGCTCCTGGCCGTTGCCACTTAGATCATCCCGAGATCTCTTGGTTTTGTTTGACTTTGAAGTACTCTTAGGATCTCGATATACTTGATTAAAAACCTTAGTTTGTACGTTATTGTAATAAAAAGATTTTCAGAGCTAAAAGTACATTAATATAAAAAATAATAATAAAATAAAAAGTGTAAAATATGTGAGAAATATTAAACAAGACATCACATCATAACAAAGAGTATGAACACAAAAAAAGAAACAAAAAGAAAAAAAAAGCATATCACATATATAATAACTGGTGGCAATGCTTAAGTTGGTATATTTATGCATTGAAGCATGAACCTTGTATAAGAGAATTCAAACAAGCATATATTACTAGTTGTACGTTTGACACTTACAAAATAAATCTATCGTAATACAATAAATAAGCAAATAAATGCATGCCAATCAGGCAAAATTCAAATCAACACACCAAGCCGTAAGTTGTGCAATAAAGGATCCTTCAGCAAGATGCTTACCAAACTATACCCAAATCCTATTATTTTAAATGGTTAAATGGTTATTACCTATCACAACTCTTCAATGTATACAGAAGTCTTGATGTAGTAAACCTCAATCTATATCATATTTACATATCTAACACTCTGATAGTTACACAAACTATCTTGGTGTCATAAGTCTATGCAAGAAAAAATGTATTTCACTTATTAAAACGATAGTGATGATATTTTTGATATGAAATTAGAAATTTGAGTGATACATGTTAATATAAATGTTTGGGTGCTAGATCTATAAAATATATCAGAATTCTTTGGTATGTATGTAAATGTCTCTTTTTTTAATGAAAAATGTAAGACAACAAATCACTTCTTTCAGCTAGAAAGCAACAGCTTCCATGACTTAATGCTTAGGCTACAACATATAGAATATTATTAGCATTAAACCTGCCAAAGAAATCGGCAATAAAATAAAACACAGCACTAAGAAACAATGCATTCTCTTACCCTAAGGCTAGCTAAAAGTCAGAGTAACGGAATAAAAAATCAAAGCCAAATAAATAGAAGTTTGTGGTTAAAATGGAGAGATATTTCGGAGCTTAGTTCAGGAAAATCCATGTGCTCGTGCTTACTATTGATATTATCACAAAGTTAATATTGACCAATAAAAAACACAATATTGAATGAAAAGCAAAAAAATTCTCTTGATCAAATAGCTCTCTAAATGATAAAAAGGTTAAGATTCAGTACCCAGAAAGAAATCACTGATGAGAAGCCATTTCCAGGAGCATGGATTTAACCCAAATCTGATAACAACTTCTGCAGCGCTTCAGAGGAAAGTGGAATATAGAGGCAATCCTGGCCATCAGAGTGCTTCCTGGTCTTCACCAATCCATGATCTCTAAACTCTGTAAGGTGTGAATTGAGTGTAACCTGGCTGCTAACCAGAAAACGTTCACGACATTTGGTATAAAGAGTGTTAACGCATTCCTGAGGACAGAAATAACTTGTGTAAATCATGTAATGATAGAATTTTGCATAATGGTAACGGATGGAAGAAGCTTACCTTCCTCTTTCTCATTAGCTAACTGATACTCTGCAAGAACTTTATAGACACTTTGTGCATTTGGGGTCAAACTCTGCAAGACAATTGTGGCTGTTCGTGCACATTGGACGGCACTGCCAGAAGTGAGTATTAGAGGAAAGAATACGCCTTCAGCCTTGTAAGGTGTGAAGGTGGGAACATGGTGCCAGCACCAATTGAACTGTGTGTGAACCATCTTCTTGTCCCATACTGTCATGAAACTGCGAAGGATTAGAGCAAAGGACGGTGTAATAAAGTGTATGGTTTTCATGAATAGAATTGCTTCCATCCTCCAAAATAGCGAGGACAGCACCACTACACTAGCTGATATATACAATCCAATTACAGAATAAATAACAACTCGATGCATGTTAAACAAGGCAAATTAATAAATTGTACTACAGCAAAGTAATTTCGAAAGAATTTTCATTCAACAATGACAATCCCAGTAAATTTTCCATCCAAAAGTTTTAAGGAAGATTTGCATATATACCATTCAATTCTTATGTATTTACATATCTAACAACTAAACTTCAATATTTTTACGCAAATGCCACCTTCCCTATGAATGAAAAGGTGTATTTCACTTTCTAAAAGTTAAAAGGGTGGTATTGTTGATGTGATATGAAAAATTTGGGTGGTATAAATGTAAAAATTAAAGTTTCGGTCTTACATATGATAAGAAATGGATGGTATGCATGCATATACCTCGTGTTTTAATTATTCAAAAACAAATGAACATTGAAACTATATATTATGAAGACATCATATTGCTTTAAGAAAAATGCAGTTGCAGAAATTTAATTCAGATTCTTGTCATCTGCGAGGAATTTTTTGTTTTGCAGAAAAAGGAATGCAATAAAAAAATATAATTAAAAAAATGTAGTGAATTAAAAAGCAAAAATAATTGTTTAGATCAAGAAACTACAAATGCATGAATTTATATGTTTTTTTATGTTTGGATGAATACAATGCAAATGCAGTTCCAAGCTAGGTGGTGGCGTGAAATGGTGAACTGCAACACTCAATGGTGATGGTGGTGTCAGATGGGGAGCGGCTGGCGATGTATGACAGCGGCATCCGGCAGGAGGCAGCCAGAGATTATGGCTAACCTTTTATAGAAGGACGTATTTGAAATTCCCTCAAATCAACTGAATTTCAAATCCATTAAAATTGAACTAGAGAAAGATTTCTAAATGCTTTCAAATTTTACACTAATTATTTCCTCCGACCAAATCCTACAATTTTCAGAAGTCCTGCATTACTTCTACAGTATAGGCAAAATACTCTCGACCAAATACTACGATTTTCAAGTCCTGCTTTCCTTTCACAGTATACCCAACATAACACCGAACAAACAGCCCCAGAAATTATAATTATATATTTTGTAGACGTTCAACATAAATTAAAAAAGCATGAACCTGCAGCTATTACGATAACGCGCTCTTCATTAGCAGTAATACTATTCAATTAATTTAATCGTTCATAATCTCTAAAAAATTACTTTTAGATGTCATGAACGAAAGGGTTAACTTCAGTAATCCGCATAAGAAAAAACTCAAAACATAGCAAAATAGGCGACATGTTTGGAGCCAAGTATTACAGACAAATGGTTACAACAAAAGGACTTTCCGATGAGTATTCAAATTTTGTTCAGAAATATATGTTAAATGGAAGCCAAACGAGCCATTATTGGCCATGTTCAATGCAAGGAAAAATTGACGAGTTTCAACAGAAGAAAACTTACACAAAGGTGCATTGACGTGGTCGATAGAAGCGATGACAAAAACATTAAAACAGCATGCCAAGCGCGCAAGATATTGCTGCGATTCTGAATCCCTCAAGGCAGGTCCATCTATATTGTGAATCACAAGACCTACAAATGAATCTTTCACATCCGCTACTTCATCATTAAGATATATTAACAGATCATCTATTGGATATGTGTTAAATTGCTGTTGGGTTCTTTGCCTGTTTCCTGTTGAAGCCTTTCGCCTGCCTTTTTGTTTCTCCTCGAGAAGTTCAGCAATGGTAACCATGACCTACAAGGGGTCATTCATTTAAGACAACCAAAAGAATGACGTGAAAATGAAAATTCAAGAAAATTTCAGCTGCTGCAGGAAGAGCAAATTCCATATTGAGTTGTATGTGAGACAATGCATTTGATTAAGAGTTCAAATTCAGCCCAATGTGGACTGTAAAAATTTGAACACTCCAGCCTCCTACAAAAAAGAACAAGTAACGTGCGAGTTTTCTGTATGATTTTAGGTCAAATCTTTATAAGCCAGGAGAGATAGTAGATAAGATACTACACAGAGATTCCACTCTCATTTTGTGAGGACTTTAGGATTTAGGTTCAAAGTTTCTCATATGCAAAAGCTATTATGGCTAATTACCCCTCCCAATAAAAGTAGAATACTTTCGATTAAGACTAGTCATTAGAAGCTAAGTATTCAAACTTAGCATAGAGCAGCAACAAATTTATGATTTAAAATTTATAAAAATTATCATTTTTAGCTTAGAGCGGATGAGAGGGGAAATAATAAGAAACTTTATTGAGATCTCATAGTACTATTATCCTGGTTGTCATGGTCTCTGCCTACTTAGTCAATAAAATACTCGACCCAATTTGACAAAATGATACTTATTAACAACCAAGAGTTATTTCGTTCAAAAAAATCTTATAAACCTGGAGTGAATGTCTATCTAATAAGGCTAATCGAAGTCAACCTTAACTTACAGAAGATTTGTGTCATATCTGACATATCCTATAATTTACAAATTAAAAGGGCAAAATGTCATTGGAGAACATACATGCCATAGTCGTGGTTGTAATATAATAATGTCATTTAGCGGCAAATCACCCTCTCAGAGGGCTCCAATTTTAATCGTTTCTTAGTGGTGTCATTCAACTACAAAACCATCCGACAGATGACTCGGGCCATGTTATCAATCAAGAATAACTAAAAATTAGGCAAAATTAAAAAATAGTTAATTCTTTATTGCTGAATTAAATTCCTTTTTTAAATTGCTGCATTAAATTCCTTATTTTAATTGTACATATTCTTTCCTTATAGCTGAATATTTAGATTGGGAATACGTATTATTAAGTTATCTAAAGTTATCTAAAATAGATTGTACACTTGTACACATTATTATGTATTATTAGGCTACCTAAAATAGATTGTATAGACTATTATTTATTAGAATGAAATTAAAGAAAAAAGACATTCAGTCTATTTTATCATAAGTTGTCATGGTATAAGAGCCATACAATTAAATACTTTATTGAATCTGTAGTCTTCCTATTATTCTTGAAATTGCATAAAACTTGTTGCGTTTGCAGCGGGAGATACTCGCATACAACTTCTCTGTCCAAACCTCCCTACAGCAATCTTCTCTGCACCAAAAAACTGCAAATAGTCCTTGTCGACACCTGATCCTCCACTCTGCAGCGATTCTTTTCGTTGTTCCGCCACAAAGACATGATCCCTTTGCACTGTTCTGTCTCATGTGTAAGCCACACACGATCGATTTGCTCTGTCAAACCCCTTCCCGCGATCCCACTCTAGTCTCCGCCTTGCAGCGCCTCCCTTAATGATCGATCATAGGCCTTAGCCCACACGATCCTTCCCTACGCGATCCTCAGCCTGTCATCTTCCCTACGCAATCATTTTCCCTAGCCTACGCTTTTGAGCTACTCTACCTGTGCGATCCTGAGAACCTTCTCCCAGTTCTGCCGCTCCTTGCGCTTTTTCGGTCAGGAGACCTGATGATCCGCATTGTACGCTGACCAATAAAATTTTGCTACGTAGAAAATGTGGGACTCGCTTGTCCACGTAATTAAAAAAAGAATTCGCTGAAGGCCGACCCGACCCGATGTACGAGCCCGCGTCTCTTCGAGTACCCCGCATATGTCGAGGAAGACGATCCGAAAATACTCTCCGGTGGTTTTTCTTCTACGTTTTCGCCGCTCACTCTGTTAGGGTTTCACATTTTCCTCGTTCGCTAGCTTCGAAGCTGTGAGACGATGGCGTTTGATGACCCGGAGTATGCGCAGGCCGAAGAGAGCTCAAGAACAGTATCAGAAGAGGCTGAGAAGACAGAGGTTGAGCAGCCAATGAAGTCAAAGAAGCAGAGGAAAAAGGAGGTGAAGATGATGAAGGAGGGCATGGAAGTGGAAAACTTGTCCTGGCATTTGTCATCATTTTATTCTCAGGTTGCTTTTAGGTTATTAGTTTGATTATTATTGGGTTATTCTTGAGTTACTCCTAAACGTAGTACTTATTGGAAGCTATTCCATGTTATTCATGTGTTATTTTTAAATTATTCGTAGGTTATTTGTAAGTTAGGCGTATCTTATTCGCTGGTTAAACCTGGGTTATTTTTCGGTTATTTTTAGGTTATTTTTCAGGTTATTCGTAGGTTATTCTTGGGTTATTTTTGAGTTAACTCGTGGGTTATTTTTAGTTTATTCTCAGGTTATTCCTGAGTTATTTTTATTATATTATTTTGTTAATTTTGAAGTGATGTGTAGGTTATTTTTAAGTTATGAGTAGGTTATTATTAGATTATTCCTGACAGATTTTGAGGATATTTTTAAATTATTTTTAGGTTATTCCTAGGTTATTCCTGGGTTATTTTTAAATTTGCAGGTTTATGCGCAAGTTATTCATAGATTATTCCTAGGGTATTTTTAGGTTATATCAGGTTATTTGTAGGTTATTTGAACGTTATTTTTAGTGTATTGTTTTGTTAATTCTGAAGTAATATGTAGGTTTTTTTTTAAGTTATGAGTAGGTTATTACTAGGTTATTCCTGGCTGATTTTGAGGATATTTTTAAGTTATTTTTAGGTTATTCCTAGGTTATTCCTGGGTTATTTTTAAGTTATTTGCAGATTTATGCGCAGGTTATTCATAGGTTATTCCTAAGGTATTTTTAGGTTATGTCAGGTTATTCATAGGTTATTTGTACGTTATTTTTAGTGTATTTTTTTTTTATTTTAAAGTAATGCGTAGGTTATTTTTTTAAGTTATGAGTAGGTTATTACTAGGTTATTCCTGGCTGATTTTGATGATATTTTTAAGTTATTTTTAGGTTATTCCTAGGCTATTCCTGGATTATTTTTAAGTTATTTTCAGGTTTATGCGCAGGTTATTCATAGGTTATTTCTATGAATTTTTAGGTTATGCATAGGTTATTTGTAGGTTATTCCAGAGATATTTTAAGGTATTGTTTTGTTAATTTTTAGGTTCTGCGTATGTTATTCGTAGATTATTTATTTATCTAGTTTTAGGGTATTCCAGTATTGATAACAGTATTAATAACATGTATCTTATTTCTGTATATTGATGACTAACATTCTTTGGTGATTCCAGTGTTAATAACATACATCTTATTCCTATAGGTTGATGAATAAACAGTCAATAAATTGTAAATACCGACCATCAGCAATTAGAGAGGTGTTGGATAAGGTTCGACCAATTTTTGATCGGGAGACCTGGTCAACTCTGGAAAAAATGAAACTTAATCAGTTTTTTTATCTGCCCCTCTATCCTCAAGATCACATCCTAACTATGCACGTATTGAATTGTTGGGATATTAATAGATTGGCTTTCAGATTGGGGGGGAAAGAGCTAAGTTTTGATGCAGACCAAGTTGCTTTGTTGATTGACATGCCCAACAGAGGTCCTACAGCAACTTGGGCTAAAAAACCCGTCAATGACGTAGATGCAAGGCTGGCAAAGAGTGAACTATTGGAGAGTTCATCTGCTAGTCTTGATAAACTTATTATTAAATTTTTGTTGTCTAATTTATTATTTCATTCCAGCAATTTTAGTGTACCCACTGGGCTCTATTCATTTGTTGAGAATGTAGATAGTTTTTCTTCATTTAATTGGGCCGCAACAGTATGTGACCAC
>NW_018164980.1:2012197-2050781 GCF_001263595.1 Phalaenopsis equestris | reverse complement strand
TTATGCGTGTTTATGCAGCTGTGGTTTTATGAGCGCACACTTGTGATAGCCTCGGCTCATCCTGACGCCAGACCTCGTATGTTGAGGTGGCCAATAAATACAAACCCTCCACCTCCAAAGATCCATTTAATCTTTAAGCAGCTTAGTCCTGTACAGGTGAATGATATTAATATCTGTTTTAAGTTCAGAATATAATCATTAGTATTTTGCCACCTTATTTAACTCTTATGATGAATGTTTTTTGCAGGTTCTTGATTCTTTTGTTGATTTAATAGACGAGGAGCATAATTTACTTGCCCCTCTAGTTAGCCCACTCTCGTCTCCTGCAAATTCAATTGGAGAACCCGAAATTCACACTCACCAAACAACACCAGAGTCTCATGGTGATATTCCTTTTGTACATACTCGCAGCATCCCGCCACCCACACAATCACATTTGGGTTTAGAAGAGATGTGTCAAACTCTGAGAGAGCAACAACAAATTTTAGTTCAATTGAAGAATTCAATAAATAACCTAAGATTTTTTTTAGAGTATACACTGATAGAGGTGAAAACTGACATCAACGAAATAAAGAGAAAAAAAATAAAGTTCTCATGAAATCTCCTGTAGGTTCTGAATTTACTGGGAAGAAAGATAGCCCAGAAAAGGAAGAAGAACCACCTGCTCATATTGAGCAAGCAGTGGGGACCCGATATTCTTGAAGCAGAACAGTCGATAAGTAGAATGACTGTCTTCGATGAAGCTGCACCTGATAGTGAAACTAATAAAGATGTCGGGGAACCTGGAGAAGGCATCCCTAAAGACCTAATTGGTAGTTTAGTCCAAAGGATCAAGTCCGGAGGAGCGAGGAAAAAGAGAATGGTTAGGGTGGTTATCTCCATTTATTGTTGTAAAGAGAAAGAAGCTGGAAGAAGTTCAGTCCTCGAATATAGATGATTTAGTACAACATATTTATGAGTATTCCACGCCGATTACCATACCATCTCCACGGTTCGATGAAGCTAGGGAAAAGGAGGCAGAAGAAGCTTGAGAGGAGGTACAGCCGAGCGCAATTATTCCATATGAAGGTACCCTCCCTTGTTCAGCCGTAGAGTTCCCCAGCAGAGAACTACTACCATTACACATGCAACAGATGATCGATAGCTGTTTAAGAATGTACAAAGAAATGTATGTACAAAACAAAACATTTTTTCTGTCGATTGTTTATTAAATCTAATAAATATTGTTCAATCAATTTGCAGAGATGGCATAATAATTGCTCAGGGTCATATTTACATTAGTGTCGAATACATTAGTCGAATTGACCTGGAAGCACTTTGGGATAATAAAGAAATAGGGATAGAACATGTAGATTTGTTTGTCATTGGATTTGATAACCGTCGGCGTCAGTCCCCTGATTCTTTTAGACCACATTTGTACGTCTCTCCGGCACATTGGACAAGGAATAAAATTCCTATTAATGTTAACTGTTAATGCTTTTTTTAGCAACATTTATTTTTTATATGCAGGGGTTTAGATAACAGGTTCATGCTCTTTTTAAACTCATTTAGGGTTTATATACAGGGGTTTAGAGACCATCCTCTACGAGATATTGTTGCCCACGTCACAGTGGAAGCTGTATCTCAGGCAGAGGCAATTTTAATTCCAATTGTTAATAATAGACATTGGACTCTACTTGTTGGGATCCAGAAAAACTGCAAGTGGAGATTCTACGATTCATTACCTAATAAAATGAATTTGGGAGTCACACGTGACGTGGTAAAATTCTAAGTCTTATCTAACTAACAACCGACATAAACTATTTATTATTTCACTGTTTTAAACAACAATTTGTATTACCGGATAAGACATCTTCGTAAGGACGCCGGGAATGCTTTCCGCAGTGACCCGAGTAAATGGGATGTTAGCACGACTAGAGGAATTCCCACACAAACTAATAGCGTCGACTGCAGTATATTTATTTGTAAATATATAAAAACAATTGTACAGAAAGTCAAGATCAACTGGAAAGATTTTCAAGACTGGCAGGCTGAGATGCCTCGGTTTATGGCAGAGCTAGTATATGAAATCTGCAGATACAGATCATTTGGAGAATAAATGTATTATCTGTTTGATATATTGTTATTTTGTGCAGGTTTATCTTATAAGACTAAGTTGTTTGATATATTGTTATTTTGTGCAGATTAATTGGAGAATATATATATTATCTGTTCGATATGTTACTGCATGTTATTGTTGATGTATTGTTATTTTGTTAGGTTATTCCTGGGTTATTGTTGATGTATTGTTATATTGTTAGGTTATTCTAAGGGTATTGTTAGGTTATTCCTGGGGTATTGCAAGGTTATTCCTGGGGTATTGCAAGGTTATTCCTGGGGTATTGCAAGGTTATTCCTGGGGTATTGCAAGGTTATTCCTGGGGTATTGCAAGGTTACAGTTGAGTTACTGTTAGGTTATTGTTGGGGTATTGTTGGGTTATTGTTGGGGTATTGCTAAGTTATTATTGGGGTATTCGTAGGTTACGGGTGATATATTGCAGATACAGATTATTTGGAGAAAAAATGTATTATCTGTTTGATATATTATTATTTTGTGCATGTTTATCTTACAGTTGAGGTATTGTTAGGTTATTCCATGGGTATTGCAAGGTTACAGTTGAGTTATTTAGGTTATTATTGGGGTATTGTTGGGTTATTGTTGGGGTATTGCTGGGTTATTCTTGGGTATTCTCAGGTTATTCTTGGGGTATTCTGAGGTTATTCTCGGGGTATTCTGAGATTATTCTTGGGGTATTCTCAGGTTATTCTCAGGGTATTCTTAGGATATCCTTGGGGTATTGTCAGGTTATCCTTGGGGTATTCTCAGGTTATTCTCGGGGTATTCTCAGGTTATTCTCGGTGTATTCTCAGGTTATTCCAGGGGTATTCTCAGATTATTCTTGGGGTATTTTTAGGTTACTCTCGGGGTATTGTAAGGTTATTATCGGGGTATTGTTAGATTATCCTTAGGGTATTCTAAGGTTATTATCGGGGTATTCTAAGGTTATAGTCAGGGTATTGTAAGGTTACTCTTGGGTTATTCCACAAGCAGATAACAAAATTCTGTACTCAACAGAGGTGAATTACAAACCATATATCTACAACTTCCATTTGGAATAATGTTATATGAACTTGTACATTAATACAGATGAGTTAATGTGGGCATAACACGTTATAATAGGTGAATTATATTGGACACAGAGCATGTTGGATTTGGTTTGACAATTTCCTGACTTAGAGGGTTTGACGCCGCAATCGTATTTGCGTCGTAATTCCTGTGCGATTCTTGTGTCATATATGTTTCTTGATTTTTTCCTGCGAATAGTGGTAAAATAATAAGACAATTAATTTTGCATATATTCGTTAGTATATGGAATGTAGAATGGTAAATATATGTAATGTAGAGATATATTTCTTTAGCTCTCTTGTTTTTTTCCCAGTATTCTTTCAACCTCGCATTAGAAATACCTTTCGGTCTCATTTTTGCGGGATCATTCACATTGCAGTCACTGTTATGCGATTTTCTCTTTTTGTTTGGCCTATTTGGTTTAGGACTATTCCCATCTAATATATCTTCAATACCTTTGGACCCTATTTTCAATAATTCAATTATATATGTCTCGACGCGTTCATTTCCCTGAGCTATATTAATTAATTGGTAGGTAAACTTTTGAGCATGGGACCGAAATAGGATTCCTCTGGAAGTTGTTCCAGACATTTGAACCCGAGAATTTTTCATATGTTTGTATCCAAAACTATTATAGATATCTTTCTTTGCCTTAGCAGACCATCTGAATAACAAATATTTCTCAAATATCTTTGTTATATTATTAGCATTGAGGATGCGTAGACAGTGAGAGCAAAGCAGACCTGTCATTTCAAATTTCTTGCAACTGCAGGTGATGTCGCAATTAAGTCTATCAAATGTAACAAGTCAGACTCTACTTATGTCCTGATTATCCAAACCTCTACTATAGAATTCGGATGGACTCTCAACTGAGGAATCGACTGTCAATCTACATAGCTCGTGAAGTAACTCTTCCTCAAACAGAGAGTAGAGTTTCCGAGTATAATATGTTGCAGCTTACTTCAACACTAGGCTTGTTTTAACTGTCGGTGCAATAACATTTTGAAAGTTTTTTAAGTCTTCATTATTTTCGTTCCTTCTCCATGACTTCATAATATTTTCTAGCCCTAGAAAACAATCTGTTAGAGAACTAGTGGGCTTAGATGCACCATAACAAACATTATTTGTGGACTAACTTCTTTGAGTAGACAAGATTCTCATTCCAAAAATTTCTTTATTGAATGCAATTGACCAGTTATGTCTTATACGGTACAATACATTTAGCCACATGATGTTGTGCAGGTTTCCTTGTTCGATCATTAGAGCCCAAGTAACCCCAAGTAACTTCAAACTCATTTCAAACTCATTTTCCGAATCACACTTGCTCATGCATTTATAAAATAAATTGTTAACGCTCTTGTACGTCACACCGCAATGAACTTTCGACGAGAATTTCTTATAGATATATCATTGACATAATCTAAGTTTTGTGAATGGAAGACAATCAGCAATAGCTTTTATCATCGCTTGATCCTGATCTATAAACATTGTAATTGGATGTTTATAATATAAACATTGTAATTGGATGTTTATCATCCATTATACGAATGAAGGTTTTGAAAAACCACTTGAATGATTCTATCGTCTCGTCAGATAAAAAATTAACTCCGAATAGAACGTTCGCCAATGGTGGTTAATCCCAATGAAAGGAGCACAACATAAATTATACTTATTCAAATAGTAGCTAGTGTCAAAAATGATGACATCTCCAAAACAATCATAATCTAGTCTGCAAGACCCATCACTCCAGAAAAAGCTTGTAAGTTTGCCCTCCTCATCACTTTGGAAATCCCGTGCAAACATGCTATCTTCATTTTGGCGCTCCATGAATAATTGTAAGAGAGAGTTGGCATCACCCTGTTCAATTCTGCTTCTTTTATCCCTTTGAATGAAGCTGTATGCATCTTGTCTAGTATACTCCAATTTTTCAACACCACCAACCTCTGTAGCAAGTAAATTGAATGAATCAGCTGCTCTAATCCAAGAACCTGTCATTGATCTTAGTAAATTTGCATTTAACTCGCTAATCCTCTGACTGGAACGTAGAAGGTGCTTGTCACCGGATTCCGCCAAGGGTGGTTATGACTTTCAACAAATTTCTTTATGGTCCAGTTGCCATCAAGATCAATAGCATAGCAAACCATTACTTGACAGTCAGTCCGTGTATCCGCTTTTCTGTACTTCACAGTAGTGGCTAGCTGCAATTCTCTTTTATGACCTGATTTTTCACAAATATAATTCTTCGACTTAATTTGTTTGGATTTAGCCCAGCAAGTTGTGTGGTCCTTGCGTACAGTGAAACCAACATAATGTGCATAAGCACAATAATGTTTGCAAGTCTCTTCCTCATTACGGACAACAGTATTAAGAAAGCTACGAGCAATTGGATCATTGCAATCTGTTTCTGCTCTAGATATCTACAAATTTAAAGCATACAATAGAGATAGTCAGATAAATAACCCTAACCACAGAGTAATGATGGAATAATCTAACGACAATAGAAATTCACAGAAAATTTTACTTTTTCTAGAGATCTGGTGGGTTACTTTCTTGGGTTATTCTTAGGTTATTGTTGGTCATTCAATCAACCCGACAATAAATAACCCTAAACACTAAATAATGATGAAACAACCTAACAACAATCGAAGATTCACACAAAATCTCACTTTTTTTTTAGAGATCTGGTGGGTTTATGCGCAGATTATTGTTAGGTTATTGTTGAGTTATTCTCGGATTATTGAGTATTGGGTTACATGATAATGTGTACTAGTTTTGAGCACCTTGGATTCATGTTAAAAAAACAAGAATATAAATGCAAGAAAAATTTGGGTGGCTAAAATTGAAAGGTAACTCAAGAATATTTATAAGAGGTTGTGAGATGGATAAAAGGCTAACTATATAAAACAATAATTAAACTGGAATTCATTTAAGTGTTGGACAAAAAAAGAATCATTTATGAACTAGTTGATTGTGGCAAAGATGAAAATTTTAAGATGGATGTAGAAGAAAACGATAAATTGTTAGAGAAACTCTGAAAGCCACTTAGCCCAGATAAAATGACAAAAATTGATAAAATATTATAGAGTATATATGATGGAGGCTAGAACTCTACTCCATAAGGCAAGGACATAAACATAATGCAATGAAATTAAAAAAAAATTAATAAAATAAACATAACGTTGAAAAAGCCTCCAAGAAAAGGAGCAGATTAGATAACACTTCATTTAGCACTCAAATAAATTAGTTGAGAAGAAGATAATATAAAACTAACCCAAAATATTAAGAATAAGACTAATAATGATAATAAATTAATATATTTGACCAAAAGTAAAATCATTTAAAAAAATATTCTTTACAAGGACAGCAAGTCCTTTTGAATTCAAATAACAATTTGTTTAAATGATTTAGAACCAAGATGCACATTATAGTTGCTAATAAAAATAGTGCAACAAATCTATTTATAAATCACTCAAATCTAAAATGCATAAATATTACTTTAGAAAATTGTTTCATAAAGCATATCCACGCATTAGATTCAAAATGTACCATATTAACTTAGCACGTCAATTAATGGAGTTCTAGAGTTCCAAAACAGATTGCAAACGCATTTATAATTTTCTAGCGAATTGGAACACTATTATCCTGAATTTGTCAAAAAAAAAAAAAAGAAAAAGAAAAAGAAAAAGCTTCTTAGTTTGTTCAGAACATGATGCTGAAGTTCAACATGCTGGTGGGAGAGTTGGAATACAAACAAACAAAGCAAACATAAGCAGGCAAAAGGCATGAGACAAGAGGTTACATATAAAAGACAATGGAATCCAATATCATTTCCATCTATTGAAAAGAGTACCTGCTTAAGGTTAATTGAGGGAAGATAACCATTGATGACAACCACATCATAATCAGTTAATGCTGCAGAAGCAAAATCTTCAAACAAGACTTTCTTCGAACCAAAAGCAAGGCTTTCTTCGAACCAAATCCAAACATCAAGAGGCCAAACCCACACCTGAAGCAAGTAAAAATGAAACAAGAAATGCTTAATTTATTAGGGTTTTGAATAAGAATTTAAGAACATACAAAAGTGAACCATAAATTAACTATAGACTAGGATACTGAGAATTTAGCTTATAGCTTAAAAGTCATTCAAAATTTGAACCACTTAAACTTTGAATCAAACGCTTGCCTGGATGGAGCCCGAATCAAACCAAATGGGCCTATCCATGAGCCAATATTATGAATTGGACTTATTTTCTATCCAATTTTAAGCTATACATGATCTGACATATATCGATCACAAAAGAAAATACTCATGAATTCAATCAAAGATCAAAATCCCATTGATTTGGCATGCAAACCAGTACATGTTAAAAATATTTCCAAAAATGTAATATCTCATAAGGAACTTCCTAACGATCAAAATCATCTCCATAATATAAGATAAACATAAGCATGAGAAATAATTATATATAACTTAGGAATATCATAAAATGCATAATTCAATATTCAGAAAGGCATGGTCGCCTACAAAAATAAAATTAAATGAAGCTTGTTTTGAGCAAAGAAAATATTAGTAACATTTCCTTAACCTTCCATATTGTTTTCTAGAAGATTGTCCAAATTTTCTTTCTCCATGCATTTATCTCTCTACCAACTTAATAAGATGAGCTCCATTTATTGCGGTGTGAGATGAAATTTATTCAATGTATTCTTTTAATTCTTCATGAGTTTTCCAAAAAATTGTTGGTACTTAAGGCATTTTCTTTTTCCTCACTCTCCCTCTTCTTCTTTTTCTTATTCTTCTACCTTCCTCGTTATACCCTAGCACTCTAAATATCCCTCTACAACTTATGCTCACCACCAAACTTCGCATAAAATTTCAATGATTTAAGCATAGACAAAGCTTTCTATTTATAAACATATTTTGTCCCAAAACTAACTTTTTCATGATTATGCTCTAAGGAAGAAGGCTTACAAATGAGGTGTTTTCTAAGGATTTAAGCCGTAAATTTTTATGAAGATGTTTCAATTCATAGTTAATGTAGAATTTGAGAATAGAGCATAATAATACTATTGAGCAACAAAAATGGTATAAATATATGATAAAAGGGGATAGAAAATGAAAGATTTAATACCCAAAGCTTTCCTAATAACACCCAAAAGATAATAATATAAGGCATAAAATAAGAAACACATATAAAAAAATAACATTAAAAGCAGCAAAATAAATAGAAATTACTTCTATTAAAATAACTTTTAATACTACCCTTTAACTTAAAGCATAGATGTCAATCATATTCAACTTGGATTTGAAGTCATCATACAACGGTTAGGGAAAGTTCTTTGCGAGAATATTTGTGAGTTGACCACTAAATAAGACAAATAGAATACAAAATCTCCTCAGAATCGAGCTTATCCTTACGAAGTAACGGTCAATCTCTACATGAATGGTGTGACCATGTTGAACCAGATTATGAGCAATGCTAATGGTGGCTTTATTAACACGGAATAGTTATATAAGAGTAGAGACCGACATGTAATTCCAGAAGCATGATGCCTAACCAGAGCGTTTCACAGATTCCCAAAAACATGGAACGAAACTCAGCTTCTGCACTGCTTCAAGCAACCACCGACTTTTTCTTGCTTTTCCAGGTGACAAGGCTTCCCAACACGAATGAGCAATAGCCCGAGATTGAATGCTGATCATAGACGAACTTGGCTCAATCAATGTCAGTATAAACTGCAATAGAATGAAAAGTGTGGCGCGAGAATAACAAACTTGAGCTCATTGTGTCTTTTAAGTAATGGAGGATGCGGTGGACAGCTGTGAGATGGTGCTCATAGGAATTATGCATGAACTGACTTACAATACCAACCACATGGCAAATATTGGGATTCGTAAGGGCGAGATAAATGAGTTCTCTACATGATGTTGGTAGTGTCATGCTCATAGAAGCAACATTAGAAACATCAACCAATTTCTCATTGGGGTCTATTGGAACAACCACTAGTTTGGAAAGTAGAAAGTTAGTCTCTGTCAATAAGTTCATCACATATTTGCACTGGAAAAGGTAAAGGCCCCGAGAGGGCCGGATAACTTCCATGCCTAAGAAGTATCGAGAGACCCCAATTCCTTCATTTCAAAGAATGCGGGGAGGATGCCTTCAAGATATTCCAAAACTGACAGATCATTACCTGTAAGCACAATATCGTCGACATAGACAATTAATATGACAATTTGGCCACTAGAGGAATGTCGAAAGAAGAGAATATAATCTGATGGGCCTGAGAGAACCCATGGCCTACTACTGCCTGTATGAACTTGTCGAACGAGGCCCGAGGGGATTGCTACAGTACATAGAAAAACTTTTGCAGTCGATACACTTGTCGCTGAGAAAAAGTAGAGTTAAAGCCTAGAGATAGAGATATGTACACCTCGTTTGTAAAATTGTCGTTACGAAAAACATTCTTGACATCTTGTTGGTGTCAAGAATGACCAATCCAAATTCACGGCAAGAGTTCAAGGTCTGTAGCTTCTGAACTATGCATTCCATTTTAAAAGTTTAACTAATAAGATAAATATCAGGCACTCAAAAATATAGTTGGTATTTTTGGATTTTCTTTTAAAAATACACACAATAATTAAAATTATTAAGTACTACCACAATTTTCAAATATGTCTTATAGGTTCAACTAAAATTATCCTTAAGTTTTTTTTCCTTCCTTCCCTGGCAACGCACCAGAAAGCTTGACGACCCCAACAGCTACCAACACTTTAATGATAATTTAATTTAACTCACAATCTCCACCTATGTGCTAGGATTCTTACGCAAGTGAATGTATCGCTTTCGTAATATAAGACTTTACTTGAGTTTGGAATGTCGATCTCACAGGGAAGGTGGCAGAGATTTCGTATTAATAACAACCTAAATGTGAATTCTAGTCTACTACTTTCAGATCCTAGTATGAAAGATCGTTAAATATGTTTTTTCTAACAACTACTCCTAAGTATATTTCTACCCCTAAGTTAAACTTGCTAGATCAATTAAACAGATGAAATTCAAGATTGATAAAGGTACTTCTCTCTTGTGATTTCCTAGGTCTATTGTAGGCGTTAATAATAAGAAATGTAATGTGCTAGTGACAACAAAAGCATAAAACTCATTTACCCTCTTTCAAGTGCATAAATGAGTATGACTCAAATTTACGTGATTGTTTCCATCTGTCACCCGTGAAACTACTAGTTCAAACTATATTGATAGGCATCTCCCTAAGTTGCATTGCCTCATAACTCATCTTTCATAGTCATTCGCAACGAATTTTAACAAGTTATATGGTTAACACAACATGTAAATTAAGTCTAGAGATATACTCATCACATAAAAATAAAGATCAATTCAAAGCATTCACAGCCCTACAAAATCTAACTTATCTTTCACAAGAAAAAAATATAAGAAATCTACTCACTTCACATGATAAACATCAAAGAAAATTTCATTCAATCCAAATAAATTAACTAAAAATATGTTTACAACAATGATCAAATAAGATTACACACGATACTTAATTTTTTTTCCTCTGAAAAGAGAAGCAAATTCCGCGATATGATGTTTTCTACAGTGCTACACAAGATGTGGTTGTAAACTCTTTTACAGATTATATCAAATTCCTCACTCATATCTCTCTAGAACAAGAGTTTCTACTCCTACCTATTGTTATTCGAGAATTCCAGAACTTCAAACTTCTTCCCTACTCCTAAGATTGCCAAAACTCCCCGTCTGAACTTTTAGGGCCCGTAAAGTAACTCCATGAGCCGTGCAGAAAGTAATTGGCTGAACTGCAACACCTAGGCGCCTAGTCCACGGCGCCTAGGCGTCAGGCTCTCTGTCTACTAGAAAAGCTTGGGCGTCTAAGCGCCTAGAACCTGGCACCAAGGTATTCAATTGCAACACCATGACGACCAAAAGTGGGTGCCTAAGCGCCAGACCACAGTGAGCACATTTGCTACATTTGGTTATATTTCACTCCAATACGATCCAAATTCGTTCCAATGCTCCTACCTATTATACTTGCATCATAAACATTAAAATAGCTTTCCTTAAAGCGCAGTGTCATTCAAAAATATGTGTAAATAAAAAAAAAATTAAGTGTATCCAATAATATTAGGAACTATAGGAGTCGTCAGTAATTTTAATAGTATCTCTCCCAATGCACGGAGAAACATTGAAAACATCCGGTCATATAATATATAAAACCTGAATCAATAATCCACGGATTAGAAGAAGCAAAAAACAGTATCACCGGAATGTTACATTGACAAACACCGGAGGTCGATGTGCTGAAAGATAACTGACAAGATCCAAGTAGTTTAATCAAATGCTCCATTTGCCTCTTAAAGGAGTCTGGTGATTCTGAGATGTTCCTAGTGGGAATTGGTTGTGCTATCGTGTCTTCTAAGGCCGTAGTAAGACCCTTAGCAGTTGAGGATTTGGTTGAAAGTTTATACGTTAGTTTCCCGTAAAATTTCTAACACTTGTCATGAGTATGATTGGGTTTGTGACGGTAATCAAAAGTGAATTTATTAGCCCGTGATGACGTAAAAGAGGGTTTAGCACTATTAGAGATCAAGACAAATGGTTCAACTGAAGGAGTGGAAGTATCAAGCATGACAAGTCTCTGACTTTCTTTACGATGTACCTCTGTGAATGCAATACGAGCTGAAGGAAGGGTATCAAGACCAAGAATACCCCGGACTTCTTAGAGATCCTTGTTTAGACCTACCAAGAATAGGAACACACGATCCTTTTCCACAATTTTATGGAAGAGGGAAAAATGAACCAAAAAGTAACATGTGCAGTCGTAGGAGAGATCGCATTCCATCTATAAGACCATCTAGTCATTGTAATCTTGGGTTATGGTCCTTGATCCATATTTTGCCTTGTGGATCTTCTTAAAAACTCATAAAGCTGGCCCGAGTTTCCTTTGTACGAGTAGGAATCTCGAACTACCGTCCATAGTGCAATTGCAGACGAAAGAGATAGATACAAATGATCAATCCTAGTCTCAATAGATTGATAAGCCAATACATGATCATGAAATTCTCCACTTCCCACGCTCCAAACATCAGGTCAGTTTTTGGAGGTTCTCGAATCATCCCTATGAGATAGCCAAACTTTCTGCATCATTTAACAAATAATGACACGGCTTAGGCCCATTGGAGAAAATTAGAGCCATTAAGTTTATGGGTAGCGATCAAGAAATTTGTGTGATTTTCCAGGCCTCCAGTCTGCAAAAGGATTGTGGTCAGTGTCGATCCTCCGATGGACTCAAAGTACACCGTCGAAAGAAGACTTGGGGGTGAAGTCCGCAATGATTTGACAGACCCAAAGATGAGGTTTGGATTCCGGGACATAAAGGTAGATGGTCCCTTATGCAACAGAAAAAAAAAATGGGGGCCCGTAGGTGACGTTTTGACCGGTAGGAGGAATCTCTGTTGGCAAGAGATCTGATTCGATAGACTGGAAGGATATCAAGCCGGCAGGGAAGGTTAGGGCTTGCAGCTGAAAGAAACTGCAGGAGATATAACCTACAGCAAACAGCGGCTGAAATCTGAAGGCCTGTAAGAGATTTAGTCAGCAAGGAGACTTAGAAGTTGACCTAAAGGAATTGGCAGCTGGAGGGCTTGCAGAAGAAGGTATGCATGAAGGATAGGAGGCTAGCGGCAAAAAAGGTTGTCGGAGAAGGCGTGCAGGAAGTCCCGGCGACTAGGGTTTGATTCGTGACTTTGATTAGAATTTGGGAACAGATTATAAATTTATGATACAAAGGATATAAAAAAGGGAAAGATATAATACCTGAATTTTTACTAATAACAGCCAAATGATTAAAAGGAAATGCATAGATTATGAAATACATATAAAAAAAAAAACAACAAAATAAATAAAAATACCTTCTAACAAAATAACTTCTAATATTTATGTAATACATACATTTTTTCGAATGATACGATTTTTTTTTCAAGGAAAATTAGGCAGCAACAAATGATCTAGTTGTACTTATTTTAATATAAAAATCATTAAAGCTTCAATTTTCTTACAAATAAAGAAGCAAAACCTTCCTCACCCTCCCTCGCAGGTAGTGAAAGCAACTAAGTCCCAATAACTAATATCAATTTAAATTATTTAACGCAAGATGTTACAGCTTCAATAATAAATAGAGCCATGTGAACCTTGTAACTTGGGATAGTGAGTTGTCACTCTCAAAAATCAGATCCTAATTCAATAATTCCAAATTATCCTCCCCGAAACTCCACAAAAAAACTAAGGAATGGAACATAAAATTCCAGAAACCTTCACTTCGAAGGGCCAAGGTTAGCAAGGCTTTAAACGACTTCATAGGTCATGAAATTTATAATATCAAGCTTTCAAAGCAAACAAAAAAATCTTTAGAGAACAAAATTGCAGACCTCAGCTCAAAAAGCCACTGGGAATACTGGCCCTTGTAACTCCTCAGCAGAGCCGCAATCCCTGCCTCATTTTTCGGACTTATTTCCGATGCTGCTGCTCTTAAAACCTAACAAAGATCATAAAGAAAATCCATGCTTCAACACATTATATCGCAAATTTAAAAAAAAAAAATCCACAACTCAAAAAAGCTGCAAATAATTGGAAATTCCAATCCGGAAAAGAGGAAAGGATGGCATAGATTTGAGGTAGGGTTCCGAAACCTGCTCGTCAGCAATATCACGCACTTCTTACGGCTTCTTCCACCAAGCTCTCTTGCAAGAAAATAATTCCTGGAGAACCCGAACTCTTCCTGCTCCTCGCCTTCCCCGTCTTCCGCCAGCGACTCAAAGGCATCGAGGTCCATTAAATGGCCTTCCGCTTCGTCTCCGATCGTTAGGTTTGCAGCAAGGGGGAAAAGAATTTAGAGTTGGAACCTGTTGCCCTAAATCAGTAGGAACGGGATACAAAGGGAAAACGGTTTCCCGCGCTTTTTCTCGGGCCGGCCTTTTAAGATATATCGGCCCAAGGCTTTGTGCTCACCAATTCCACTCTTGAAATTTTCGCTTCAGCTCCACTTGACACAAACCATAACTAATACAAAATTTGTAGATATTTAATTAATTGATGCTGCGTTGGCTGGTTTTATCAGCAATTATACTATGCCATAACTATAATGATTGTTGTTAGGTTAATGGTGTTATTATTATTATTACTACTGTGGAATATTCTTTTTTGTCATATGTTCATTCCGGCCAAAAAAAAATTGGTAGATTTATTCAATAGGTGTTAATAGCATGTATTGTCCCTTTTTTTTTGCATAAATTTTGTTCATTTTTAACTTGATGGTCACATTATTACTTTTAATTAAGAAAAATAAGAGATGAAAGAAGCTGTAAATATCCCTAAAAAATAGCTATTGTTGACAGTATGTGAAGCCTGACACTCAACCATGGAGCAAATCCCCCTAATTGATCTAATTACGAAAAGATACAGTATACTTTTATATTCATGATGACTTTATCATTTTTGTATTAATTTGATGTTTAAATTATTGCCTTAACATAGTCATCTTCGATTCATTTGGTCATCATACATAATATTTTGGCATATTTCTATTTGAGTTTTTTGTTTTATGCAAGTGTTTTTGTGATTACAATATGAGGTCAGCATGAGATTGGATCAATTCGATTTCATATTCGTTATAATGATTGATTAAGATGTGACTACTCAATCGATGATTAAATTTTGACTCTATATACATACACATGGATTTAAATATTGTACATATTTATTTGTTATTTGTATGACTTGATGACTTTTACTTCTTATTGTGTACAATTTATCATTATAGATGTGTAGAAATTAATTTTGTATCATTAATTATTCCTCGACCAAAAACTTTGATGAAATTTTTAAATCACTTTATAAGTTCAATGATTATTGAGCTAAAAACAGCTTTGAAATAAAGAAATGACTACGGTTTCACGTACGAATCAGAAATGTGCAAATCAAATTTTTTTTTTAATGACAAATATTAAAAATTAATAAAATAAAAATAATATAAAACCCTCCTCGCGCTTGGGCTCCCTTCGCGAAACTCACCCGCTTCCCCGACTTCTCCTTCGCGGGGCAACCCCGCTGTCGCTCGATCGCAGCCTCCTTCCTCGACTCCGGGCTCGACACCGGCCTCGCCGCCTGCATCGCCGCCGTCCCTCAGCCACGCTGACACCGCTCCCGCCGTCCCTCTCCCTCCTTCGGCCGCGATCTTCCGTGCCCTAGCTTGCTCGCGCCGACATCTCGTCAGAGACTCTCGTGCTCGGTTTCGCAGGCCGGATCTCCCCGCCTGCGAAGACGGACCTTTTTCACATCCATCTTTCCACCTCTGTAAGCCTGAACATTGCTAACATTCACTTCTGTTCCCGATTCTCTTACCGTCATTTCTGCAACAACATAGTTGACTCTATTCGACATGGCCGCGCAACTTCCACCTGGTACTAACTATCTACAACAGATGCTACAAGATGCAGAACTAATGTCGGCAGTCAGTTCGATTGGGGAGCAAACTCAACAACCAATTGATTTCGATGATGAAATTCCATCGTATGAGCAGTCGGAGAGCTTGTTGCTACTAGCTGTTAATAGTGCTGTTGGTCTACCGGATCAGAAGGGGAAGATAGAATATGTACGAAATGATGAGAAGTTGATCATACCGTTAGCCCTTGGAATCAACCCCGTACCAGGGACAATCGGACGTGCACCTAGGCAAGAGACATTGATAACTCAATATTGGAAAGTTGCCTCAATGACGTATGCACAGCTACGTGCGATGTTCACTCCTACATTTGATGCGGCGCATGTCAGAGCAACAGTGGATGCAATGAACGTAGCACCTGGCGCAGCTCTGTTTGTTGGCTGGCATGATGCTGATTACTACAATATTGCAGACGCTGGTGATGATCCTGCAGGATTTCCTGATCGAGTATTCTCCGCTGTGAGTGGCGCCCTTCAATTTAACTGCGATATACGCGACATGGGATATCTAAATAGGCCTGATGCATGTGTTGAGGATGGTGACTGGAAGAACGCTGATACAGTTCCACTAGAACGCATACGCGTTAAATTGCATGCGAGAACAATCAGTTACATAGCGGCGTTGAATCTACCAGCTGTTGGAAACGAACCACTAGCTGCGTTTGTGCGGTCCTATGGCATAGCAGTAGGAATGTTACCAAGTGTCAACTCAGTGACGACTAAGCAGTATCAATTCGAGGCGAAGATGCCAAAATCCGACGCTTTACAAATCACTACTGCATTTCATAGATCATATGAGAGACCTTTAGTCACGCCATGTTAGTCACGTCATGTGCTCAAATCCTCGCGCTTTTTGGTCTTATGCATCTTGCTAAAGACCATACGTTCCAAACTGGCGATGCAGCAATGATGCGTGTTGGAACCTCATATGTCATGGCTCTGCGAACCGAGATCCCCGCAAATGTTTTCGACAGGATGAAACAAAACATTGAACCGTACGTGCGAACTGCGCCGCATCCTTTTGGATTAGGACAAACCTACTGGTTGGCGAAAGTATTGGGTAGACACGGAAAGTTGGTCTCACCCCTGGAGGTAAGGCTAGATGTGACTCCTCCACCTGTGCAACGGTTGATGATAGCTGATGCGACTAGAAAAGAGTGGCTTGGTCTACCTGCGGGAAGAGCGATTGATACGATGTATACAGGATTTTATCCCGGGATTGAATCTGAACGAGCTAAGATCTTAGAGTGTCCTCCTGCATATTCAGAGCTACATCGACTATATGGGATCGAACATCAAAAGTATATTGATCCGTCTGTGATGGCGAACGTGCAGTCCATGATGCCTGCGGTATGTGGCTACGTGATGACAGCCCATAAAGGTGATCGTGACGAAGCTGATGGACTAGCGCTTGCGCTGAGTCTAAAGAATGTGCAACGGCAACAGAAGGGACTTGTGAAACTATGGGAGTCTGCTTGGGCGAAGTAAAGCAATGCAAGTTGAGTCTTCTATTTTCTTTTTCAAATATATTTGATAAAATCCTAAGCTGAGTCTGTATCGGAAATAAGGAATGAGCACGGATTTTGAGGCGGATGACTCATCAAACAACGTGATGGGATCCAGGAGCGGCAACTCGTGTCTCGTACCTTGAATCCGAATTATATATATTTGTATAAAACTAGGACCGGAGATGTATATGCGGAGTCCGGCCGCTTTTCCTGTTTTCCTAGGATATGTTGCCGACCGAGCGACATTTTGCCTCTTTTGTTTTATTCTATAGTGTTTTGTTTTTTATGTCTTACATGCTTGTATTGTTTTTAATGTTTATTTCTGTGCATCTGAGATACAGAGAAAATTATAATCTATATTTATTAAGGACCCTAAAATTATAAATTTTATACTTAAAAATCCTAAATAAAATATTTAAGATAATTAAAATTTATGATTAAAATATTCATGATTTCCAAAAGTCTGTCCTTTACTTTCTTGCATACTCTTCGGAGCGAATTCAAAATGGATTGCATTGCATGAGCATACCCCAAGTCATAATTAATAGTCTTCATAATAATTAATGACTGTTATAAATAATTGCATTCATATTTGCATGTCCTGAGGAGGAGCCCTCTCTAATCTGTCTGACTAAGCATACATTTTTTTCTACATAGGAGGTTGTTTAATGCGTCTAGATCGTTAGAAAGCTCCCCGACCCAGATGGGGTGTAATTCATTTTCTTGAAGCGTTTCCAGTTTTGTAGCAGAACTTCCTGTTGTCTTCCTTTTTTGAGGCATCTTTGCCACTTCGGCATGTATAAATCGCAACTCCCAGAGCTCCAGCTTATAGTCATAAGATAGATTTTTCTTCATTTGACTTTAGGGCTACCGAGGTTCCACATGGACGACGCAATTCACGGATTGATAACCAGGAATCTCAGAACGTGTTGGGTCGATTACATTCACGACTAAGTAGACTTGGGGTCTTAGTAGCTTAGAGTAATGGGCCTATGGTATCTTAACCGGCTATCTCTCCCTTCTAAAGATTACTCCTCACTTCCTTTGACTACCCCTGTTGAGTCATGTCTCTTATCTTGACTTTGTTTGTATCATCTTGTCGGCCCAATGCCAATAAACTGTCGCCCGTTTGGGATACGACGATTTATCCTTTGTCTTTATGGTCCGGATGTACTTTGACGTATTGGGATGTCCCCGTCAAGACGACCATGCTTATTTCGTAAGCCGCGTATACTATGAGTCGCTGCCCATTTGGGATGTGAGACTCACTCTCTACCAGATGACATAGCATGAGTTTTGAAGCATCGACACATTTTCATACAGAATAACCAGTCCTTTAACGACTCATTCATGCAGGTTCATGATAATATAAACGAAACTCTTTTTATTGAGAGTATTATTGAGCATCCCCCAAGATGTAATTAACGAAGTGAGATACGTTTCCCTTGAGAGTGTTCTTGACCCCAAAACAGACACTTACACCTGTCTCTCTAATTATGAGTAACCCACGTAGGCATTCTTTCACAGATATTGGTCCAAGGAATTTCCGCCCGATCTAATTTGGGCGGACATGGTCTATTCTTGCGAAGTTTATCGCATGTATGCTTTGCACATTTTTTTTTCTCTTGTATGTCATCTTTGTCGTATGTTAGTTTTTTTTGGTTTATATCTTCTCCGGGTCATTCATATGACCCGAAAGAGAGATTTATTTGGAGAAGGGAAGTATACGACGATCGACAGACTGGCGACTCCTTAAAAAAAAACGAGGAAACAATTTCTAATGACACCGCTAGGGAGGAACCTCTTCATACTGTTAGATATGACTCAAATACCATAAAAGGACAAATGCTGGAGCGGAGCGGAGCGGAAGATTATGTTCAAATCAGGGGAGTTTCCTTATGTGGGTTGGGGGTGTGGTACATGAGTGATTTGGTAATTACATATTGTGCTCATGATTTCCTTTACTGTTCTTTCTAGGATTATAAATAGGTCTGTATCTAACCCTAAATTTGGTCTCATATTTTGTATCCTATGTTTTTTTTCTAGATTAGTGGAAAGCTGCCGCTCTGCTCCCGATGACATAAGCATCTTTGCAAATCTTGGAGTTCTTATAGATTTGTGTCGATTACTGTTTTTCTTCGCCCTAATTTCTCAACAAGTGATATCAGAGTGGTTCTAGCGCAAGGAAGAAAATTTTCGGCGCAGGAAGGACTGGCGATTTGTGTTCGACTAGGGTTTCGACGCAGGAAGATGAATCGCGACTTTCAGTGACGAAGGCAGCAGTTCGACCAGAGAGATTCGACGACGAAGAAGACATAAGGTTCGCGGGTTCGTGGGTTCGCAACAGAGGGTTCGGGCTTTGCCGGTAGTTCGAATCGTGGGCATCACGACAGCGGGGAGTTCGTAAACTGTGAACTTGGATCGCGACAGGAGCAGTTCGCAGATGATTGGCGACCGGGCGAGATCTTGCAAATAGAAGAAAGACGGTTTGCGGTAGTTTCGCTTCACCGAATCGTGGGCCTCTTCGCGCGATAGGCAGAAAAACATGTTGGGAGGGTTCATCGAGCAGTTCGGTTCTGCGACACCTACAGCGAGCAGTTTGGCTTGAGGATTTTGTTTGGCCAGCAATTCTTCAGTGAATCTTGAATTCTAGCTCGTGGTAGAGGAATTTGATAGAACTTCAATAGAGGAACCAATACAATTATGTAATTGAAGCAGAAGAATTTGTAGAATTTCAAATAACAATTTCTGGTACAAAATTTGAGGTGGTGAAGTTCGATGGAATTGGTAACTTCGGATTGTAGCAAAGAAGAGTAAAACATTTGTTGGCTTAATAGAATCTTGAAAGCTTTGCGGGCAGCAAAATCAGATGCCATGAAGGATGAAGATTGAGAAGAATTGCAACAACAACGAGCGACAACAACCATACGTTTATGTCTGACATATGAGATTATGTATCACGTGATGAATTTAAAATCTATATGGGAGATATGAAAGAAATTGAAAACTCAGTTTATGGTTAAATCTCTAATGAAGAAATTGTATCTGAAACAAAAATTGTATAGACTGAAGATACAAGAAGGTTCTGATCTAACGCAGCATGTTAATGGTTTCAATCAAATAATTATGGAATTATCACGACTTGATGTGATTATTGAGAATGAAGACCGAGCAATGATTTTGTTGTGTTCACTGTCTTCCTATGAACACTTGGTGACTACTTCTACATATGAGAAAGAAACTATCAAAGTTGATGATATGACTGCAACGTTGTTGGCTCATAACCAGCGGAAGCAGAATGCAGGGGAAAACTCTCGTGACGACAGTTTATATGTTAAGGGTAAGCAGGATCGTGGAAGGAAGAAAGAAAATGAGGGTTCTAGAAGACGAAATTTCATATCCAAGTCCAAAGACAAAAAGACAATTCATTGCAACAATTGCAATGAGCCTGTTCATATGAAAGGGGATAGCCCAAAGCTCAAGAAGCAGACTGGGGAGAAATGTGATCGATCATCGAAGTCTGTAAATGTGGTGCAGCGTGATAATTCAGATTGCAGTGATGACGATATGCTTTCAGTTTCATCAACTCAGTTTACGAACTCATGGATTCTTGATTCAGGATGTTCTTATCACATAACACCTAACATTGAGTGGTTTGTTTCATACAAGTCAACTAACTCTTGCTCAGTGTATCTAGGTGATGATAGATGCTGCAATATTGTTAGTATTGGAGAAGTCAGAATTAAGATGTATGATGACACGGTTAAAAAATTATGTGATATCAGACATATTCCAGATCTGAAGAAGAATTTAATTTCCTTGGGCACTCTACACATAATGTTCTAACCCAAATTTACGAAGACCGTACCTCTTATGCGGATTGTAGGTGATGATAGGATGTTTATAATTTCTAGATTTACGAAGATCGTACCTCTTTTGCACAATGATAGTTGAATAAAACTTTGTGCATGACGGATATGTCGTGAGCTTGCAGATTATGCAGTGTATTCTCATGTTTGCATTTGTAATTATATAATAATATGAACACCGTGAATACTGACCTTTGATTGGCTTGTTATGTTTCCATTGATGAGAACACTTTCTTGTTCATCTTTAAGCTTAATTGAACAATGTCGATCGTAGTCTTCCTTCATCATAAATCTGTATTCTTCAATGGGGCAATTTTCTAGTGCATTATGGATATGAGAGAGTGTATTAGCTCCCTCTCCCTCACATATAGAATAGATGGCATCAGATGACTTTTCATTAAGATCAACTGATAAGACATCATAGTCATCTGGTAGTTTCAAATTGTTTAATATGGCTGCCCTGACCATATTTCCCTTCTTACTTTTACATGCTCTTGCAAAATGTCTCTCATCACCGCAAATGTAACAGCAACATTTGGATGATTTGGGTTTGTTTTTGTTCTTGACCACACGAACATGAGAGTCGTGTGGTTTTCCCTTGTAATTGTTGCTCTGGATCCAACTGACTTTCCAGAGTTATTTGATTGGATCTGCGCCTTCGTAATCTTCTTTGAATCTCATATGTCATTCGTAACCTCATCCTATAGTCACGAATCTGGTCATCCAAATTGGAAGTATATGAAGTGGAAGTGGGGTTTGTGTTTCATACTGAAGGATTAGGAAGAAGTGTTGTGGAGGTACGAAAGGATGAATTTCTAGAAGTAGAGGTCATCTTAAAGGTATTTTTGTTTTTCCTTTAGAAAAATAGTTCTAGGATTCTGATAAACAAATAATTGGTCTTTAGGACGCGTGGGTTTAATTGGTTTTGAAGGTTCACCCAAAGAAAGATATTCAAGCTGTTTTTGTAGAGCAGAGATCGAAGTTTCAACAGATTTTTCACTTTCAGGCACTTCTGTTGAATTTGCTTCAACTTATCTTCTATATTAATGAGTCTATCAGAGACTTTTAGAAGTTGGATTAAAGTGTTATTCTGCTTAATAATTACACTTAAAGCAGAAGGCACACTTTGACGTGCATCAGAAGGATTAACAAAACCTAAAATAACAAAATCCAAAACAATATAAAAATAAAATCCCTAAAAATAAAATCCCAAATTGAAATAAAATCCCAAATTAAAAAAAAAAAAAACAAAACTCCAAATCCTAAGCTTAGGTGTTACATATGCTAATACATAAGAACTGAATGGTATGCATGTATATATCACAAGTTTTAATTATTCAAAAACAAATGAACATTGAAACGATATATTATGAAGCCATCATATTGCTTTAAGATGAATGCAGTTGCAGAAAATTAACTCAGATTCTTGTCATCTGCAAGGAATTGGTTGAGAAATTTTTTGTTTTGCAGAAAAAAGAATGCAATAAAAATATATATAGTAAAAAAATAAATGTAGTGAACTAAAAAGTAAAATAATTGTTTACATCAACAAACTACAAATGCATGAATTTATATGTTGTTTATGTTTGGATGATAACAATGCAAGTGCAGTTGCAAACTAGCAGCGGCTAACGACGTATGGTAGCGGCGTCCAGCAGCAGGCAACAAGAGATTATGGCTAACCCTTAATTGAAGGACGTATTTGAAATTCCCACAAATCAACTGAATTTCAAATCCATTAAAATAGAACTAGAGAGAGAATTCTAAATGCTTTCAAATTTTACACTAATTATTTCCTCCGACAAAATACTACAATTGTCAGAAGTCGAGCCATACTTCTACAGTATAGGCAAAATACTCTTGACCAAATACTACGATTTTCAAAAGTCCTGCTTTCCTTTCACAGTATACCCAACATAGCAACGAACAAACAGCCCCTGAAATTATAAGTATATATTTTTGTAGACGTTCAGCATAAATTAACAAAGCATGAACCTGCAGCTATTACTACTTTAATGATAAAGCGCACTTCATTAGCAGTAATACTATTAAATTAATTTAATCATTCATAATCTCTAAAAAATTGCTTTTAGATGTCATGAACGAAAGGCTTAACTTCAGTAAACCACATAAGAAAAAACTCAAAACACAGCAAAATAGGCGACATGTTTGGTGCCAAGTATTACAGACAAATGGTTACACAAAAAAAAAAAAAAAACCTTTCCGATGGGTGTTCAAATTTTGTTCAGAAATATATGTTAAATGGAAGCCAAAGGAGTCATTATTGGCCATGTTACGTGCAAGGAAAAAGGACGAGTTTCAACAGAGGAAAACCTACACAAAGGTGCATTGACGTGGTCAATAGAAGCGATGACACAGACATTAAAACAGCATGCCAAGCGCGCAAGATATTGCTGCGATTCTGAATCCCTCAAGGCAGGTCCATCTATACTGTGAATTACAAGACCTACAAATGAATCTTTCACATCCACTGCTCCTTCATTAAGAAATGTTAACAGATCATCTATCGAATATGTGTTAAATTGCTGTTGGGTTCTTTGCCTGTTTCCTGTTGAAGCCTTTCGCCTGCTTAGTTCAGAAATGGTAACCATGACCTACAAGGGGGCATTCATTTAAGACAACTAAAAAATGACGTGAAAATGAAAACTGAAGAAAATTTCAGCTGTTGCATGAAGAGCAATTTCCATATTGCGTTGTAAATGAGACAATGCATTTGATTCAGAGTTCAAATTCAGCCCAATGCCGAGTCTGAAAATTTGAATGCTCCGTTTCCTACAAAAAAGAACAAGTAACGTGAGAGTTTCCGGTAAGATTCTAGGTCAAATTTTTAGAAGTCAGATGAGACTGTAGATAAGATACAAAGAGATTTCGCTCTCATTTTGCGATGACTTTAGGATCTAGGGTTCGATGTTTCTCGTAGGCGGAAGCTCCGATGGTTAATTAACCATCTCGATAACGGTAGAGCACTTTCAATTAAGGCTAGTCATTAGACGCTAAGTATTCAAAATTAGTATATAATAGCAACAATTTATGATTTAAAATTTTAAAAAAATTATCACTTTTAGCTTAGAGCGGATAATAGGGAAAAAATGACGAACTTCATTGAGATCTCATAGTTCTATCATCCCGAGTTGTCATGGTCTCTGGCCTGCTTAGTCAAAAATGTACTCAACACAGTCTGATAAAATGATTCTTATCAATTGCCATGAGTTACTTTGTCCAAGAATATAGACCTAGGGTGGATGTCTGTCTAATAATACTAATCGAAGTCGACCTTAACTTACAGATGATTTATGTCATATCAAATACATCTTATAATTCATAACTCAAAAGGGTCAGAATTTCATTGTCGAACATACGAGCTAGTCGTGGT
This sequence comes from Phalaenopsis equestris, assembly GCF_001263595.1. Classification (NCBI taxonomy): domain Eukaryota; kingdom Viridiplantae; phylum Streptophyta; class Magnoliopsida; order Asparagales; family Orchidaceae; genus Phalaenopsis; species Phalaenopsis equestris. The sequence continues at coordinate 2,026,310 of NW_018164980.1, read as the reverse complement.
TGTCATATAATAATGTCATTTAGCGGCAAACCACCCTTTCATAGTCATCTAGTTTTAATCGTTTCTTAGTGGTGTCATTTAACAACAATACCGCACCGACAGATGACTCAAGTCACATCCTCACTAGTACAAACTTGTTTTAAGTTTAAATTTAATAGTATAATTGATATGACATTTGTTCTTTATGAGCTCTAAGTCAATATTAGATTTGTCACTCTCGATAAATAATTGTGAGGAGTGTGAATTCTTCACTTTTTAGAGATAAAAATTTTGTTAAAATATATTTTTTTTAATTTTATGATTTGAAATTTAAACTTTTCTAAACAAAAACCTGTTCGATTGAGATTCACATTTAACGTAGCCATCATCAAAGTTTTTGATAATTTTGAACTTTGGTGATTCTACTCTGCTTACAGAGGATCATAATATAAATTAATTAAGTTTATTTATATGTTCTTTTAAGCTTAATTTGGAAAATAAACCCTTCTGATTGAGATATGCATCCAACAAGGTCATCAAAGATTATTATTACTTAAATATTATTAAAAGCATTATTCATCACTCCAATTCTCGTGAGGAGCAAGATTAGACTAGCTCGGTGGGTGCTTAGTCTTGTCAACTCCAATTATTATAGAAAATATCAAATTGGCTCAATGAGAGCTCAATCTTGCAACTCCAGACTATATAGGATGAAGGAATGGACTAAGATGCGTGACTTACGACCATGACCAATAATAAAGCAGCCCATTTTAGAAAGTGTATAATTCTAATATTTTCAATTTAAAATTTAAAAATGAGATTTCTGTAGAGTTTTAAAAGGCAAGAATATTTCTTGAAGCAATCTAGAATTTTAGCATAGATATGCAATTGGCTCGTGTAGTATTCTCAAATCAAATGTTCAAACATTAAAAACATTAATCGTAGCCTTCTCCCGTATACATAGGAGCTAGGGTCCTTGCATCGTCTCCTCACGAACGCACGAAATCACAATGCCTCGTTGTTCGACCCTCTCGCTCGACCGGATCGTAGTTCTCTGTCGAGCAATTTTAACAGATTGAATCATAGAAGTTTGTCTCTTCTGCTCGACCATATCACAATCATCTATCGAGCAATTCTGGCAAATCAGATCACAGTCCTTGTGGATTTACTAAAGGAGAGGTCTATACCACTCCTGAGATCTATTCATTTTGTCGAATTCGTGGAAACAGAGAGCTACAAATCTCCCTCTTCTGTTCATTTTCACTCCTCCAGTCAAGTAGTTGAATTAAGTGACCTCCTTTCTCTAGTTCTCATTTGTTTTCCTATGGAACAGTCGAATTAAAGGAACTACTTTCACATTCGCTCGAGCAGCAGGTCTTCTGGATTCGGGCTTCACAACATTATCATGGTCAAACACGGAATGGCCTTGCAATCTTCTTCCTCAGTATTCACCTTTAGATTCGAGTCAACATCTTTAATACCTATCATATTTGATACTCATCCCACCTACTCACTAACATAAATTAACATGGCCAAAATGTTTCTAATGGTCACAGTTTGTATTTATGTATGTCTGGGGAGAAGATGGACATCTTATAGGTGAAGTTTTGGCTCCATAAACGACTGTTTCTAAATATTGGGCTTGAAAAAATTGATGGTCACTTGTTGATGTCATGGTTAATAAATTTCATGACCAGGAATGAGGGAGAGAACTCCTCGCTCTATTGGACAACTAAAGATATGGGAGACTACACGTGAGACCTACTCTAACACTGAAAAACTTCTCAGAGTTTTTTAAGATTAAGACAAGGTTACAATCTACGATAAGGGGAATTTAATGTCACTCAATATTTCAACACTCTAACATGGTTGCAACTAAACATGCATGAGATTTTTTTCTGGAAATGTTGTGATGACTTATAGAAAAATTACTAAACAAAAAAACCACAATCCTCTACCAAGAAACTGACGAGTCTATTGGCACACGTCAAGCTATCTTACGACATGCTCTTATCATTCAAAGCAATAAACCAAAACCTTTGATAGTTGACTACAGAGTCTTAGATCATATCATGGAAGATATCAATATCTTAAAAAAATTACAAAACTGCACCAATCACTTTGCATTTTGAATGACTAACAGTTCATTCTCTCCGATAGCAGGAACTAGATCAATCAAATTGACAAAAGATCTTCACATTTGCTCTATTCTTTATGTTCCAAAATTAGGCTGCAATTTACTCTCAATCAACAAACTAACTTTCGACATAAAATGCATGACTAAATTTGATTCTAATATTTGTGACTTTCAGACAATGAATTCCGAAAAAAGTGATTGGCAATATTAAGATGCATGGTAGTCTATATCTGCTCAAAGAAAATAATCTCATTGATAGACAAGTTCATCCGCCAAGTTGTATTTCTAAAGTCTAGTTCAAAATTTATTACTCTGGTTTCTAATTTCATATATGCTTTAGTTGAAAGTCAAGTCATGTTAAGACATTGTCGTCTTGGTCATCCATATCTGTTTATCAATAAAAAATCTAATTTCTATCAATGTGAAATATACTAACTTGCAAAACATATCACACATGCATATTCTAAACTACAAGGCAAGCCCTCACATCCTTTTGTTGTAATTCACAATGATATCTGGTGACCCTCTCAACTAAAAAATATAAAACGGGCACAGTGCTTTCTATCATTCATAGATGATCATATTAGAACAACTTGGAAATTCTTTACGAAAAAAAATTTAAAACTGTCACCATATTTTAATACTTTCACTCCATGGTCCTCACTCAATTTCAATGTAAAATTCAAGTCCTAAAAATTGATAATGCTAAGAAATATTTTAATTCCATTATTGGTTCTTATCTTCTAAGCATGGTATCATCCATATAAGTTCTTCTCTTGATACTCAATAAAATGGGATCGCTAAGAAAAAGAACAAATATTTACATGAAGTAATCTATGTCATTATGATCTTTAATCATGTTTCTAAACATTTTGAAGGGAAGTCGTACTCACAGTCAAATATCTTTTCAATAGAGTGCCTAGTCATGACCTAAGAATTTAAATTCCTCATAATGTTCTCCTCGAGTTCTATTCACATATCCGCTCTTTTTCTTTCGACTTATTATTGAAAGTTTAGTTGTTTCGCCTTTGTTCACATCCACCAACAACACCATACCAAACTTAATCTCAAATCTCTCAAATGCATCTTCCTCAATTACTCAAACCAAAAAGAATACAAATGCTACTCTAATTACTAGAAAAAATATACAACTCCATGAATGTCTACATCTTTAAGAATCAATCATACTTTTCCAAATCTGAAAATAAGGAGAGCTCGAGGGAATATCAAATTTGGGACTATCTCCAAGATACTCCAATTGAATCAAATCCAGTCACTCAAACAACTAAGCCAAATCCTGCCACTCAACTAATTCCACTTGAAGAACCAAACTCTGCCATTGAAACTACCCCAGTTATCTCTACTTTACCTCTAGTTGACTCCAGCGATCAGAAACTTCTGTATATATCATAAGAAAAAACCAATCAGCATATAGAGGGCATCATGTAAAACAGAAACTGACAAGAACCAGAACCAAGCCCTCTTACATACGATAGTCATCATGGTATGGATTCCTTATGTCATGATCGAAGGTGCATTGATCATCCAATCGAAAGATACATAGCTTATGAGTTGTTACCATCTTACGGGGTTATTGTAATAAATTTTGATAATACGTAGATTCTCAACTCTATTAACGGGCTCTCAAGGTTCCAACATGGAAACAACCAATTGAGGAAGAAATGCAAGCTCTAAAAAATAATAACACATGGACACTTTTAAAGTTGCACATGGAAAAAATCATGTATGTTACAAATTGATATTCATGATTAAATACAGAAGAAATGGAAGTGTAGAAAGGTTTAAAGCTAGATTGGTAGCCATGGGATTGACTATCAAAAAACATTTGCATCTTTTGCCAAGCTCAATAATGTTTGTGTTTTGCTCTTTCTGACAGTAAACAAAGATTGGACTTTATTGCAACAAAATGTCAAAAATGTCTTCTTGAATGGAGACACTGATGATGTCCACACGACTATACCTTTCGGTTTGGATAGGTCAGAAATAGATTGGTTTTCAAGTTGAAGTTCTTATATAGCTTGAAGCAATCTCCTTATACTTGTGGTTTGATAGATTTGCTAAATAATGTGATTACAAAAAGATATGACCAGTGTCAAGTTGATCATTCACTATTTGTTAAATCCAATAATAGAGGTAAAATTGTTATTCCCATAGTATACATAGATGATATTATCTTGGCATGTGATGATTCAGAGGAAATTATCATATTAAAAAGAATACTTGCAACAAAAGTTGGTATCAAAGATCTCTAGAAACTATGATATTTTATGGGAATGGAGGTGGCTTGATCTGAGAAGGGAACATTCATATCCCTAAGGAAGTATATCTTAACTTATAGAGTGAAACTGACATACTTGGGTGTAAACTTGTAGACACGCCTATGAATTCCAATAAAATGTTGAACATTAGCAAAGAAAATAATTTAGTTGAGAAATGAAGATATCAAAGACTTGTGAGTACACTACCTTATCTATCACACACAAAACCTAATATCACATACTTTGTAAAGTAAGAGAGTACATAAAGAATCCGAATGAAGAGCCTTAGGAAGCAGGGAACAAAATCCTTAGATACTTGAAGATGACACTTTAATATCGTTTTCTCTTCAAAAGACCTAAAAATTGCAAGTTTGATATATACACATATGATAGCTGTGCAGGAGAGGTGACTGATAGAAAATGAACAATTGAATATTAATCATACATCTGGGACAATCTCATCATGTGGAGAGGCAATAAAGCAAGTTGTCTCTTAGAATAGCACATAATTTGAATATTGTGCTCTTGCTTTAGTAATATGTGAGGGGATGTAAATTCAAGAAATGATGGTTGAGATAAAAGACACATTTAAAATGTTTAGTGATAGCCAAATAGCTATTAATATATCCAAAAATTTTGTACAAAATGAGAGCAAAACACATCAAAATTGACACATTTCATCGAATAAAAGGTAAACATATGAATTGTTTAGCTCAATTATGTTCCTACACAACTTCAGCCAGTTAATATACTCACCAAAGCATTACCAAGAATCAATCATAATGAATTGAAATCCAAGCTTGGCTTGTATAAAATATAAAATCCAGCTAGAGGGGGAGTACTGGAAAGTGTCAATCAGCATTAGGAAGAAATTTATTTCCTTTTTTCAGGATATATTTCATTAAATGTATTTCCTTTATTAGATATTATCTTTTCACTTTTTCTTTTTTGGAGGGATTAATATTGATTTCCTTTCATTATTTATATATACGTAGCAAGATGTAATGCATTTCAAATTATTTTACAAAATTTCTACCAAAACTCGAGTTCATATCTCAAAAACATTCCTTATAACCCTCCAGAGGATCCATGCCCTAAACCCCCTCCAAATCACAGTCTTAAAAGTAAAATCCTTAGGATGGTCTTATGGCTAGTTTGCCCAAAGCTCTTGGTTGACTTGCTTCTCTTAACCTAAACTCCACATAAAATTCTCCCACTTACCTTGAGGTCTTTCAATACATTCTTATCCACCCACCACGACAATTGAAAGCCTTGGATTCACAATTTCAAAGTTTGCTAATGTTCATTTATTTTTTTGTGAAGTGTGAGTTATAACTTATGACTACAAAATTTATTCATGACCATAATTCTTGTTTGATTGGAATGTTTATGTTTGCTTCAAAATTATTTGCTCCAATCATCTCTTTTTATTTTTCTATATTAATGAGCAAGCATGTTAGTATTTATTTATGTTGTACTATTAGAATAAAGTTTGATCACAAATTATTCATTGTCTTGTTTGATTAATATTTTAAAAATAATTTCAAATAGCTAAAAACTAATTCCAAATTTCATTTAAACCTATAAAATTATTTTTTTACACGACAAGTTCATGTGAGTTAATTTAACACTTGTTCATTTATTAGCTTATTTATTAATTCATCGAAGTACCCATATGATTAATTAAGAGAACCAAATAGAAGCCAAACTTGATCATAGATAGTTCCAAATAAGCAAAATGTATGTGAAAAATCAAGTGAAGCTCAAATCAAATTTGAAAAACTTATAACAAGGCCGAGCCAAATCTAATATGCTCAGTTTGAATCAACTGAATTACAACCCTACTTCTATCACTGAGCTCTTAAGCTCAAATACTTCAATTGTAATGAAGATACTTTCTCCTGGTAAAAATTGCTTGAACTTCTTTTCTTATATGCTTGAGTCCGCAACTTCAACAGAAATATGTATAATGAAACAACAACTCAAAATAGTTGTGAAGTGATCAAAGGGATCCTAAAAGCATATTTATTGCATCAAAGGTAAAGAATAAGATTGGTAGACTTTTCTATTGGTTATGATGATGATAACAATAAATTTTAAAGTGAGAAACCATGATGTTCGTCAGGAAATGATGGTTCAATTAAATCTACTTTCTTTGAAACTATGTGAAAATTTAGATAATTGAGAAAATATTTAAATAAACATGAATATATTATACCATTTTAGTGGACATGAAATCAATAATTATTACTTAACTATCATCATCAACCTTTGGCTCATCCAAAATATATGCAGTTAATTATATATTTTTAGAAAATCAAGAGATACTAATGTGTACTAGTTTCAAGTACCTTGGATTCATTTAAGAAAAATAAGAATATGAATGCAAGAAAATTTTGGGCGGCTATAAGAGGTTGTGAAATCGATAAAAGGCTAATTATACAAAACAATAATTAAACTGACAATGCATTTAAGTGTTGGACAAAAAAAAGATCATTTATGAACTAGATGATTGTGACAAAGATGAAAATTTTAAGATGAATGTAGAAGAAAACGATAAATTGTTAGAGAGACTGTGGAAGCCACTTAGCACAGATAATACGACGAAAATTGATAAATTGTTATGGAATATATATAATGAAGCTGAACTCTATTCCAAAGGGCAAGGACATAAACATTATACAACGAAATTAAAAATAAAAATGAATAAAACAAACATAACGTCTAAAAAACCTCTAAAAAAATGAGCAAATTAGATAACACTTCATGTAGCACTGAAATAAATCAGCTGAGAAGAAGATAATATAAAACTAACCCAATATATTAAGAATAAGACTAACAACGATAATAAATTAATTTACTTGACTAAAAGTACAATAAAAAAAATATATTCTTTACAAGGGCTGCAAGTCCTTTTGAATTAAAATAACAATTTGTTTAAATGAGTTAGGACCATCATGCAAAGTATAGTTGCTAATAAAAAAAGGTGCAGCAAATCTATTTATAAATTACTCGAATCTAAAATGCATAAATATTACTTTATAAAATTGTTTCATAAAACATATCCACGCAATAGATTCAAAATGTATTGTATTAACTTAGCACATTGATACACCTAAAATATATAATATTTTTGTACACATTTTTATACCTATTTTTTGAGATATTGTGCTTTAATGAAAGTTATTTAAGTGTTTTTCAAAAACTTCTTAGGAAGAGAATTCAAAAAAACTTCAAAACATTTGGTAGAGAGGATTTGAGATAAGTGTTTATCTTTGTGACTACATTTAGTTTTTAATTTAGATTTCTTGTTTGTGTGTATGATTTCTACTTTTAAACTCAAGTGTGATTGTGTTTTCTCCATGAATTCTGAGTAGTTTTCTTTATTTTTTTTCCTTAAAATGATAAGTGATTAAGTATTGAAAGAAAGTTGTGTGAAGTATTAGACTTTTAGAAGTTGTGATGATTTGAAACGTTGTACTTCATTTACTTCTTGATTTGACCAATTAAGATGTTAATACCTGTTGTGAGAACATGTAAGATCTGAGATGGTATTGTCTCAGTCAATAAATAGTAAGAATTAAATTTGATTTCATAGATGAGAATGTAGTTCATGGGGTTGAGTGCAAATAAATAGAGAGATAAACTTTCAAGAGTGTAGAATTAGAAGACTTTACGTGACAGACTAAAGCCCCTAATTTGATTTATTATTTTAGGTTTTGATACGAGATATTAGCCCCCAGGTGGAGGGAGAAGAGGTCTTCAAAACTATTCAAACTATTAATTAGTTAATGTTCTTTATAGTATCTCTAGTAAAGGTAAAGAATATTATTGCTCATATTTGGCACAACACAATTAGAATGTTTCCACAACAATTTTTTTATACTTGTTACTGATTCATGATAAGGAAAAATATATTCTATTTATATTGTCTTCATCTTGCAAATATTTAGATAAGTTAGTTAATTATTTACTTTATTTTTAATTATAAAAAAAAATTACAAAAAAATCAAATTTTCATTCCTATTATAGTATCTCTAGTTTAACTAAGACTATTTTGCTAGGTAGAATTTTGTTATCTAATTTCTCTTGTTTTGTAGAGTTCATATTGTCAAGTTTTCCCTGTAGGTTCGATATTCGGGGCTTAATCAAAAAATCATATATTACTTGATAATGATACGTATACTTGCGTAGTATCCCATATTTAAATATTATAAATTTATTCTTATTTGTTTCATAGTAAAAAATTTATCTGGCTTGTTTGGGATCAAGTTTTTGACACCATTGCAAATTAAGAATTATTACTAAGGAAATTAAGCATATAATCGCATACATCGCAATAAACATTTATATAGAAAGTCGAGATCACACATCAATTAATGGAGTTCTAGAATTCAAAAAACAAATTGCAACCCATGCGTATTTATTATTTTCAAGGGAATTGGAACACTAATATTCCATAATTTGTAAACAAAAAAAAAAAGCTTCTTAGTTTGTTCAGAACATGATGTTGAAGTTCAACATGCTTGTGGGAGACTTAGAATATAAACTAACAAAGCAAGCATAAGCAGGCAAAAGGCATGAGACAAAAGGTTATATATAAAAGACAATCAAATCTGATATCATTTCCACCTATTGAAAAAACTACCTGCATAATGTTAATTGAGGGAAGATAAACCATTGATGACAACCACATCATAATCAGTTAATGCTGCAGAAGCAAAATCTTCAAACAAGACTTTCTTCGAACCAAATCCAAACATCAAGAGGCCAAACCCACACCTGAAGCGAGTAAAAATGAAACAAGAAATGCTTAGTTTATTAGGGCATTAAGAACATAAAAAAGGGAAACACGAATTAGTTATAGACTAGGATACTGAAAATTTAGCTTATAGCTTAAAAGTCATTCAAAATTTGAATCAAACTCTTGCTTGGATGGAGCGCAAATCAAACCAAATGAGCCTATCCATGAGCCAATATTATGGATCGGACTTATTTTCTATCCAATTTTGAGCTATACATGATCTGACATATATCAATCACAAAGGAAAATACTCATGAATTCAATCAAAGATCAAAATCCCATTGATTTGGCATGCAAACCAGTACATGTTAAAAATATTTCCAAACATGTAATATCTCATAAGGAACTTCCTAACGATCAAAATCATCTACATAACATAAAATAAACATAAGCTGAGACAAAATTATATATAACTTAGGAATATCATAAAATACATAATTCAATATTCAGAAGGCATGGTCACCTACAAAAATAAAATTAAATGAAGCTTGTTTTGAGCAAGAAAAATATTAGTAAGATTCCCTTAACCTTCTATATTTTTTTTCTACAAATTTGTCAAAATTTTCTTTCTCCATGCGTTTATCTCCCTACCAAAACTTAATAAGATAAGCTCCATTTATTGTGGAATGGGAGACGATATCTATTCAACCTATTCTATTAGCTTTTTCCCGAGTTTTCCAAGAAATTACTGGTAATTTAAAGCATTTTCTTTTTCCTCACTCTCCCTTCTCTTCTTTTTCTTATTCTTCTACCTCTCTCTTTATCCCCTAGCACTCTAAATATCCCTCTAAACTCATGCTCAACAAACTTCGCCTAAAATTTCAATGATTTAAGCATAGACAAAGCCGTCTATTTATAATTATATTTTGGCCCAAAACTAACTATTTCATCATCATGCCCTAAGGAAGAAGCTTTGCAAATAAGGTGTTCTCTAAGGATTTATGCCGTAAATTTTTATGAATATGTTTAGGCCAATGACAGAATTTCTATTCATAGTTATTGTAGAAATTGGGAATGGAGCATAATAATATTATTGAGCAGCAAAAGTGATATAAATATATGATACAAGGAAAGCGATAATACCCAAATCTTTCCTAATAACACCAAATGATAAAAAGGCAAAACATAAAATAGGAAATACATATTAAAAAAGATAACATTAAAAACAACAAAATAAATAGAAATAACTTCTAATACTCCTCTTTAACTGAAAGCATAGATGTCAATCATATTTAACTTGGATATGAAGTCGTCAAACAACGACCGAGGAAGGTTCTTTGTGAGGATATATGTGAGTTGACCACTAAATGAGACAAATAGAACACAAATCTCACCCAAATCCAGTTTCTCCTTGATGAACTAACAATCAATCTCTACATGTTTAGTGCGACCAGGCTAGATAGGATTATGAGCAATGCTAATGGTGGTTTTATTAACACAAAATAATAATAGAGGAGTAGAGATTGACAAACGTAATTCGCAGAGCATGATGCAAACCAAAGTGTTTCATAGATTCCCAAGGACATGGAACGAAACTCGACTTCTGCACTGCTTCAAGTAACCACCGACTGTTTCTTGTTTTCATGTGACAAGATTTCCCAACACGAATGAGCAATACCCTGAGATTGATCGTTGATCATAGACAAACCCAACCCAATCAGTGTCAGTAAAAATTGCAATAGAATGAGAAATGTGGCGTGAGAATAACAAACTTGAGCTCGTTGTGCATTTTAAGTAATAGAGGATGCGATGGACAATTGTGAGATGGTACTCATAAAAGTCATGCATGAAATGACTTACAATACCTACCGTGTGGCAACTATTGGGGTGTATATGGGCGAGATAAATGAGTTTTCCCATAAGGTGTTGGTAATATGTCTTGTTCATAGAAACAACATTAGAAACATCAACCAATTTCTCACTGGGGTTCATTGGAACAACCACTAGTTTGCAAAGTAGAAGGTTAATGTCTGTCAAAAGGTCCATCACATAATTGCACTGAAAAAGGCAAATACCCCAAGAGGACAGAGTAACTTTCATGCCTAAGAAGTACTAGAGAGAACCCAAGTCTTTCATTTTAAAGAATGCACAAGGATGTCTTCAAGAGAATCCAAAGCTGACAGATCATTACATGTGAGCACAATATTGTCGACATAAACCATAAGAATGACAATTTGGCCACTAAAAAAATGTCAAAAGAAGAGAATATGATCTGATGGGCCTGAGAGAACCCATGGCCAACAACCGCCTGTGTGAACTTATCAAACTAGGCCCGAGGGGATTGCTTCATAACAACTTTTCAGGAGATCGGCTTAATGCCTTTTTTTCCTTTGCTTACATTCCAATAAATAATAATTTTGTACAATCTATTCAGGGAAAGAATATGTACAATTAATACAAGAGGTAAATCAAGAGAGAGAAATTGGAAACAATTTAAATAATAAAACACCTAATTATAGGAAACTCCTAATTATGCTGTCTGATATGCCCCCTCAAATTGAATTGATGTTGACTGATCCTCAAATTGATGTTGACTGATCAAAAAGCATCAATTTGCTAACAAGAAACTGATGATGTTGTCTAGAAAGAGTCTTAGTAAATATATCAGTTGTTTAAACATTTGAAGAGATATGAGGAAGCGAAATAACATCATTAGCATAAGCTTCTCGAATAGAATGACAGTCAATTTCAATGTATTTCGTGTGCTCATGAAAAACAAGATTAACAGTAATCCGAATAGCACTAGTATTATCTGCATAAAGAGAAGTAGACTCAAGTCGAGGAAAATCAAGCTCAGCCAACAAACCCTGAAGCCAAATGATCTCAGAACAAGCAGAGGACATAACACGGTATTCATACTCAATAGAAGATATAAACACTCAATTGTGTTTCTTACAAGTCAAAGAAATTAAAGAGTTGCTGAGAAACTACACCGAGTAGTAATAGATCGACGTGTATCAGAAAAACCAGCCCAATCATCGTACTTTTCAAATACCTAACAATACGTAGAACTGCAGCTAAATGAAGATGTTTAGGTGTCTGCAGAAATTGACTAACTTGTTGCACAACAAAAGAAATATCAGGACGTGTAATAGTCAGATTATTGAGACCCACAACAAGTTATCGATACAAAGATGAATCATATAGAAAGTCTCCATCATTTCGTTGATATTTAACATACACTTCCAAAGGTATATCAACAGGACGACCCTTTTGAAGACCAGCCAAAGCAATGAGTTCAATAGTACAATTATTCTGATAAGGAAAAATACCAATGGGAGAAGTGAACCTCAAAACCTAAAAAATAAGTTATAGACCCCAAATCTTTCATATGAAAAGAACCCTGAAGACGCTCTTGTAATTGAGACATCAATTGAGTATTAGATCCTGTGATGACAATATCATCAACATGGACTAAAAATGTTACCTGATAATTCAGTCCATAGAGAAACTTCCGCAATCGATACACTTGTCCCTAGGAAAAAGTTGAGTTAAAGCCTGGAGATAGAGACATGTACACCTTTGTAAAATTATCGTTAAGGTAGACATTCTTGACATCCAGTTGGAGAAATGACCAGTCCAAACTCATAGCAAGAGATAGCAGAACCGGAATGGTGTTCAGTTTAGCAAATGGAGGAAACTTCACCTCATAATAAATTCCATAGGTTTGTGAGTAGTATTTGGCTGCCAAGCATGCTTTGTTACATTCAAAGGTTCCATCAGACTTAAATTTGGTTTGAAGATCTACCTACAACGAACTATTTTCTTTCCTCAAGAAAGAACAACAATATCCCACGTATGATTTTGCCAAAAGACATTCATCTCATCCATTACTGTAACCTTTCAGAAAGGGTCCCCCAATGTTATCTCGATAATGGATAGAAGACAATTCGTCAAGAAAGTGGCAAATGCTTTATAAGTCAGCAACAAGCTGTGGAATGAGACATATTTTGCCATAGAATAAAGAGAGCAAGCATAATTGCGTACCTCAATAGTAGAACTCACCTCCTCGTTCGGAGCAGAAGTAATCTCCCAAGAGTAGTGTTGGGGATGTCGGTCGAGGCAGATTTCAAGTCTTGCAAAGATGCAACGAGCACAATAGTTGGGGTATTGGGATGGGTCTTAACCGAGGGTTTGATGTGTCGAGTATAGACATGGAGAGTGGGTGAAGGAGAAGTTGGTTTGGTAGATGGTGGATCCAGTGGGACAGATGGTTCCTTGTAAACAGTGGTTGGAGGAGTAGGTGGCATATCCAACGGAGTCAGGAAAGGAGCAGTGTCCAAAAAATCTAGCTCATGCTCACTTGAGATAATGTTGGAGAAAACAGGAAATATTTTAAAAGAAAAAAACATCGGCACTCACGAAGAGTTTATTTGTGATAAGATTGAGGCACTGATAACACTTTTGAGTGGCAGAATATCTAAGAAAGATGCACTTGATTGAATGGGGATCAAGTTTGCTACGAGTTGGGGCAGTGTTTGCAACAAATGTCCCGCACCAAAATATTTTGGAGTCTAAAGTGAAGAAGAACAAATTGGTAAAAAAACATGACCTTGAGACTGCTAAATAGGTTTGAAATTTGTGAATTTTTATGGGGACTCTATTTATGGGATATGTGTCTGTTATTTTGACCCCCAATTAATGAACTAAGATAAAAGGGCACTTTTGTAATGTGGTCCCGCTCCCCTACCACATCTCACCTACCGCTCACCTACCGCTCACCTACCTCCCACCTACTCCTCTCTTGCTTCTATAAATAGAGAGGGTGTGAGACTTAGGAGAGCAAGGGAAGAAATCTTAAGGATGTAAGGCTTAGGAGAGCAAAGGGAAGAGATCTTAAGCTACCACAAAGGAGGAGAGAATAGCTAGAGAGCTAGAGAGGGGAAGAGCATCTTGAGGCCTTGTATCAAGGTG
>NW_018164980.1:2011099-2011737 GCF_001263595.1 Phalaenopsis equestris | reverse complement strand
GAGCGAGGGCCGAAAATTTGCGACAAGACTGCCAGCAGAGGATTTCGGTCTTGCGAGCAGCTCGGCCAGAGGGAAGAGGTGGAGATTGCGCAGAGAAGGGTTCGGGGAATTCCCTGTTCGAGAGTTTGCGAAGCAGGAGGACCTGAGCAGTTTGGTGAGGCGTGACGACTCTAAAGAGGCAATTATTCTCTTGTGAGAGGCAGAGGAGGAATTCTTGATTTGTTCCGCTGGACGCAGAGGAGTGCCTGTGGGAAGGAGGCACGAGAACAGAACAGGAAGTTTTCTCCGGTGAACAGGTGTGATCACTGTCAGAAGGGATCGAAGCTTTCCGTTCGGTTAACGAAGGCAATGGAGTTCACGGGGAGAAGGTAAGAAATTTGGTGAGAATTTCTTGGATAGCAAGGCGTTAAAAGTTCTTGGAAGGGCAGCAGGTAGAATTCATTGAAATAAATCATAGCCACGATAATGAGTTCCGTCAAATTTGACATTGAGAAATTCAATGGGAAGAACGACTTCGGCCTATGGAGAGTAAAGATGAGAGCTCTATTGGTTCAACAGGGTGTTGCAGAAGCCTTGCAAGGGTCGGCGGCATTGCCGGCCGACATGACCGAGAAGGAGAAGATCGACATGCTGGACAA
>NW_018164980.1:1960698-2009929 GCF_001263595.1 Phalaenopsis equestris | reverse complement strand
AAACGAGGGAAGATATGCCACGACACGAGCCTTTTAATCATATGCTTTAATAACAATGAGAGGTAATCAACTTCTGTTATTTTGACCCCCAATTAATGAACTAAAGTAAAATGGCACTTTTGTAATGTGGTACCGCTCAACTACCACATCTCACCTACCGTTCATCTACCGTTCACCTACCGCTCACCTACCTCCCATCTACCCCTCTCTTGCTTCTATAAATAGAGAGGGTGTGAGACTTAGGAGAGCAAGGGAAGAAATCATAAGGGTGTAAGGCTTAGGAGAGCAAGGGAGAAGATATCTTATGCAACCACAAAGGAGAAGAGAATAGCTATAGAGTTAGAGAGGAGGAGAGCATCTTGAGGCCTTGTATCAAGGTGTCGCTTGAGAGGGAGGCCATAGAAGGAAGATGAGGGCTCATCTCTATGTATAAGCTATGTATTCTCCATTTCTTTTGCCTTAGTGAACTATTTGATTGATTCCCTTCCGTGGACGTAGATCCAGTTGGATCGAACCACGTAAACGATATGTATTTGCTTGTGTTCTTTTTCGTCTCATCTCTATGCCAGGAAGTACATATCTCACAACAGTGTCTGTAAGTACAACATCATTCCAAAATTGTTTTGAGATATTTGATTGAAATGTATTGGAATGAGTAACTTCAAAAAAGTGTCAGTTTTCCCACTTGGATACCCCCTTTGGTTGAGATGTATTCGTATAGAAGCTATGATAGAGGATGCCCTGACCAAGAAAATCTCCTAATATAGAGTTAAAAAATTTACGATCGTTGTTAGTTCGAAGGACTTAAATTGATATTTTGAATTGGTTCAAAGTGAAAAAACGAAAAAAATTTTAAGGTGACAATCAGCTTCAGATTTGTCTTTTAAGATATAGGTCCACGTCATTCGAGTGTGATCATCAATAAAGGCAAGGACCCATTTGTTATTGGTGTAACTATAAATTCGAGAGGGTCCCTACAAGTTACTATGAATTAGTGAAAAATGAGCAGAAGGACTGTATGTATTTTTGATATGATACTTGACGATGTTTAGCCAACTGACAAATCTCACATTTGAAACTAAATAAATTTTTATTGGTAAACATCAAAAGATACAACTGTTTTAAATATTGAAAACTGAGATGACTCAAACGACAGTAAAAAAACATAATAGAAGTCGACTACCTGCTTAACAGTTCAAATCAACCTCCAGAACGACGATCCCAAAAGACACAAACATCAGTAAAAAAAATAAGCAACACAATCATGGTCATATGTCAACTTAATGACTAACTAGAGGTTACACTTTAATGAAGGCACATGTAACACAGATTCTAGAGTCGGGTTCGTTGTTAGAACAACAGAAACTTTAATCGCAAATGGAACCATAGGTGTCGTCAGCAATTTTAACAATATCTCTCCCAGTGCATAGAGAATATGTCGAGAAGGCTTGAAAACATCCAGACATATGTTCTGTAACACCTGAATCAATATTAAAATGTTACACCTTTACGAACATGTGAGGTCGATAGACCGGAAGAGAACTGACAAGATCCCAAGTAGTTTGATCAAATGCACCATTTCTATTAATGGAGCTTGGTGATTCCAAAATGTTTCGAGTGGGAACCGGTTGTACTATCATGACTTCTGAGGTCATAGCAAGACCCTTAACAACAGAGAATTTAGTTGAAGGTTTATAAATTGGTTTCCCGTAGAGCTTCCAACACTTGTCACATGTATCATTGGGTTTGTGACACTAATCAAAAGTGTAGTGATTGATCCATGATGACGTGAAAAAGGGTTAACACTATTAGAGACCAAGGCGGATAACTCAGCTGAAGAAGTTGAAGTGTCGAGCATGAAAAGTCTTTAACTTTCTTTACAATGTAACTCGGTGAATGCAGCATGGGCTGAAAGACGGGTAGACCTACCAAAAATTAGAATACACTATCCTTTTCCACAATTTTATGGAAAAGGGAAAAATCAGTCGGAGAGTCTCATGTGTAGTCGTAGGAGAGATCACATTTCAACCATGAAATCACAAAGTCATTGTAGTGTTGGGTCATGATCCTTAATCCCGATTTTAACTTAATCTTCTTGGAAACCTCATAAAGTTGGCCTGAGTATCCATGTCCAAGTAGGTATCCTGAACTATCGTCCATAATGCAATTGTAGATGGCAGAAATAGATATGAACGACCAATCCTAGACTTTATCGAATTGATCAACCAATACATGATCATGGAATTCTTCACTTCCCATGCTCCATACGTCGGGTCAGTCTTCGGAGGTTCACGAATCATCTCAATGAGATAGCCAAACTTTCTGCGTCCTCTGACAAAAATTGACACGGCTTAGGCCCATCAGAGAAAATTAAAGTCTTCAAGTTTATAGGTGGCGATCAAGAAGTTCATGTGACTTTCCGGGCCTCTAATCTGCGGAGGGATTGAGGTTAGTGTCAATCCTCTAATGGACTCAAAGTACACCGTCACAAGAAAGCTAAGTGGTGGAGGAGTGCACAATGATTTCGACAGACCCAAGGATGATGTTTGGATTCTGAGACATTATGCAACAGAACAACAAAAAATGAGGACCCGCATGTGACGATTGGATCGGTATGAGGGATCTCTACCAACAAGAGATCTGACTCGATCGGTTGGAAGGATATCAAGCTGCAGGGAAGGCTAGGGCTTACGGCTAGAAGAAACTGCAGGAGATCTAGCCGGCGGGAAAATGGCTACAAGAAACAGCGACTAAAATCTAAAGGCCTACAGGAGATTTGGTCGGCAAGGAAAGTTAGAAGCTGGCCAACAGAATTTGTCGGCTAGAGGGCCTGCAGGAAGGATAAGGGGCTCGCGGACAAAAAGGTTGTCGGAGAAGGCTTGCAGGAAGTCCCAGCGACCCATTAATTCGTTACTTGGGAATAGAGCAGAATAATATTGTCGAGCGAGCAGAAAAATGATATAAATATATATAATATTCAAATTTTTCCTAATAACACCCAAAAAATTAAAAAATATATATATCAAAATGAATAGAAATAATTTCTAATAAAATAACTCTAATAGTTATGTAATACATTCATTTTTTTCTAATGATACGATTTTTCTTTCATGGAAAATTAGGCAGCAACAACGATCTTGTTGTACTTATTAGAAGATAAAAATCATTAAAGCTTTACTTTTCTTACAAATCAAGAAGCAAAACCTTCCTCACCCTTTCTCGCAGGTAGTGAAAGCAACAAGTCTCAATAATTAATATCAATTTAAATTATTTAATGCAAGATGTTACAGATTCAATAATAAATAGAGCCATGTGCACCTTGTAACTTGGGATATTGAGTTGTCATCCTCAAAAATCAGATCCTAATTCAATAATTCCAAATTATCCTCCCCGAAACTGCACAAAAAACTAAGGAATGGAACATAAAACTCCAGAAACCTTCACTTCGAAGGGCCAAGGTTAGCAAGGCTTTAAATGACTTCATAGGTCATGAAATTTATAATATCAAGCTTTCAAAGCAAACAAAAAAAGCTTTAGAGAACCAAATTGTAGACCTCAGCTCAAAAAGCCACTGGGAATACTGGCCCTTGTAACTCCTCAGCAGAGCCGCAATCCCTGCCTCGTTTTTCGGACTTATTTCCGATGCTGCTGCTCTTAAAACCTAACAAAGATCATAAAGAAAATCCATGCTTCAACACATTATATCGCAAATTTAAAAAAAAAAAATCCACAACTCAAAAAAGCTGCAAATAATTGGAAATTCCAATCCGGAAAAGAGGAAAGGATGGCATAGATTTGAGCTAGGGTTCCGAAACCTGCTCGTCAGCAATATCAATTTCGGAGAGCTTAAGTGCTGACTTCTTACGGCTGCTTCCGCCAAGCTCTCTTGCAAGAAAATAATTCCCGGAGAACCCGAACTCTTCCTGCTCCTCGCCTTCCCCGTCTTCCGCCAGCGACTCAAAGGCATCGAGGTCCATTAAATGGCCTTCTACTTCGTCTCCGATCGTTAGGTTTGCAGCAAGGGGGAAGAGAATTTAGAGTTGGAACCTGTTGCCCTAAATCAGTAGGAACGGGATACAAAGGGAATATGGTTTCCCGCGCTTTTTCTCGGGCCGGCATTTTAAGATATTCCGCCCAAGGCCTTGTGCTCACCAATTCTTTCGCTTCATCTCCACTTGAACTAATAGAAATTTTGTAGATATTTAATTAATTGATGCTGTGTTGGCTGGTTTTATCAGCAATTTCTTTGAAGAAAAATAGCCGATCTATGATATTTTTTTTTAAAAGGTGGTATTTTTAAATAACGCTTCCCGTATGTATTATCTGTCTTCATATGGGATGAAACTCAGGTCAGACAGGTTTTACGACTAATAACGCAACTGTCTATCAACTTTTCACTCAATGACCCACATAGCCAAACTATGACATAACTTTAAGGATTGTTGTTAGATTATTGGTATTATTATTATTATTATTAAATATTTATGAAATATTACTTTTTTGTCACATGTTTATTTCGTCTAAACAAAATTTGATAGATTTATTCAATGTGTGTTAATTGCATGTATTGTCATTTCTTTTTTTCATGAATTTTGTTCATTCTTAGCTCAATCATCACATTATTTCTTTTAATTAAGAAAATAAGATTTTATTAAGGAAAATAAGAGATGGAAGAAGCTATAAATATCCCTCAAAAATAGTTATTGTAGACCGTATGTGAAGTCTCAACACTCAATCATGGAGCAAATCCCCCTAAATGATCTAATTATGAAAAGATGCAGTATACTTTTATATTTATGATGACTTTATAAATTTTGTATTAATTTGATGTTTAAATTATTTTCTTAACGTAGTCATCTCCCATTCATTTGGTTGACCGCATCATACAATATTATTTTGGCATGTTTGTATTTGAGTTTATGTTCTACGTTGTGATTACGATATGAGTTCGATATGAGGTTGGATCAATTCTATTTCATAATGATCATAATGATTGATTGAGACGCGATTACTGGATGATTAAATTTTTACACTATATACATACACATCGATTAAATATTTTACATAAATATTTGTTATATGTATGACTTAATAAATTTAAGTTCTTATTGTGTACAATTTGCTATTGTGACGCGTAGAAATTAATTTTGTATCATTATATAATCAACAAATTTTATTGACGAGAGTCGTTATCATATAAAAAGAGTAATTTTCCTATATATTTATACTATAGGCAAAGCATTCGAAGATAGATTTAGGGTCTGTTTGGGGCAGCTTATAAGTGCGGCGGCGTTTTTGAAAACGCCGCTGCACCGTTTGTTTTGCACGTTTTCACAGCTTATAAAAAAAGCCCGTTTTAAATTACGAGAAAAGCTGATCGCGGTTCGACGCCCGCGATCAGCGTTTCGAACGCTGGATCAAGTGCGGCGTTTTTGAAAACGCCGCTGCACCGTTTGTTTTGCACGTTTTCACAGCTTATAAAAAAAGCCCGTTTTAAATTACGAGAAAAGCTGATCGCGGTTCGACGCCCGCGATCAGCGTTTCGAACGCTGGATCAAGTGCGGCGTTTTTGAAAACGCCGCTGCACCGTTTGTTTTGCACGTTTTCACAGCTTATAAAAAAAGCCCGTTTTAAATTACGAGAAAAGCTGATCGCGGTTCGACGCCCGCGATCAGCGTTTCGAACGCTGGATCAAGTGCGGCGTTTTTGAAAACGCCGCTGCACCGTTTGTTTTGCACGTTTTCACAGCTTATAAAAAAAGCCCGTTTTAAATTACGAGAAAAGCTGATCGCGGTTCGACGCCCGCGATCAGCGTTTCGAACGCTGGATCAAGTGCGGCGTTTTTGAAAACGCCGCTGCACCGTTTGTTTTGCACGTTTTCACAGCTTATAAAAAAAGCCCGTTTTAAATTACGAGAAAAGCTGATCGCGGTTCGCGGCTTTTTCAAAACCGCCGCCGCACTTATAAGCTGCCCCAAACGGGCCCATAAATTTTCCTTGTGTTTAATTTAGGTGTCGCAAAATGCATAAGAATTGAATGGTATGTATGTAAATATTCCTTGTGTTTGGAAGATTTATGGACATATTACTGAATTCCCATGTATTTACATATCTCGTTCCTAACATTCATTTTTTCCTATATACTACCTTGCCCCATAAATGAAAATGGTGTGCATTTCATATTTTAGAAGTTAAATTGGTGAAATTTTTTATATGATAAGGAATATTTAGGTTGTATAAATATAAAAAGGAAAATTACGTATAGATATGTAATTTTATCAGATAATGTGTTATAAGTGTAAAAATCAAAGTTTGAATATTAGATATGCAATTACATCAGAATTGTGCAGTATGAATACAAATCTATCTAAAACTAATAGCATTATTATTTTTTTTTACTTATAAATATATGTTTATATCAAACTTCAATTTTTACATGTATGCCACCTTACCAATGCATATGAAAGGCTTGTGTGGAATAAATGAAAAAAAGTAAAATTTGTGTTTGATATGCTAATATAATACATAGGAATTGGTTGGTATGTATGTAAATGCTATTCCAATCATATATAGCATGTGAAGGTGTATTTAACTTTTATATATGTGACTGTGTTTTTTTATATGATTGAAAATATTTGAGTTATATAAATATAACTCAACTCTTTTGTATTTTCATATTTTAACATTTGAATTTTAATTTTACAAACTTGTCACATTTCATATGAGAAAACTACAAATTCTGCGTCACAAATTATTCATTTAACAAAAAAGTCTATAAATAAGTTGTTTATAATACACACAAACCAAACAGCTAAACAGTTTATCTAGAACAGGGGTAGAATGGTCATTTATCTAGAATCAGCTGTTTTCCAGACGCACTAACCAAACAGTCAGACAGCTTATCCGGATCAGCTGATCATCAGCAGATTATCAGGATAAGCTGCTTATCAGCAGAAGCTGGATAAGCTGCAGCTGCCCCAAACAGACCCTTAAAAGGAGAAATATTTATGTATGGGAAATGTACTCAGAGTTGCGTACATTTTAGGTTATTCGGAAGGTACAGCTAGGTTACACTTAGATTACAGGAAAAATTACAATGAGTATAATTTAAGTGTAACATAGATGTGCCCTCCGAATAACCTAAAATGTACGCAACTCTGCGTACGTTTTCCGTACGCAAATATTTCTCATTTAAAAGAGGCATAAGAGAGCATCTCTTAAATTTTTATTGTCATTATAAATAATAGAAATATATCAATAAGTATAGCGTATTTTTTATTTTATATAATAAAAAATAATTTACATTCTGGCATAATTAAGAATATTTTAGGCACCGGCATTGGTTACTCATTGAAAATTAGTATGCACTTATAACATGAAATAAGAGCTAAGCTTTCTTTTTTAGAACATGGAGAAGAAAGTTTCTTTAATTACTGCTAATAAATTCTCCCCATCAATCCTCCTTATTAATAATAGAATATAACTTTACATGTTATTCAACACTATCATTATTGGAGAATATAATGTGGGATATCCATGATAATATAAATGTATACATTAGAGCTACCGACATGAATCTCAAAAAGAATGGAATACTGAAAATAAAAAGTTTTCCCCAAGGGTAAACAGTTGACCGACAACCTCCAAAAACAAGTGAAGTTGCGCCCTAAGCCCTAGACAGGTCAAAGCTCTAGAAATGGTCCCTCGCCTGATGACAAGATCCGCCAAGGGTTATGCGTAATTCATCATAGCAGCAAGTCTCATTGGATACCTCACACGGGCAGTAACAAAGATCCACCCAAGCCCTAAAAATTGAGGTATTCAACTAAGGCGACGAACTGACCAGGTAGGCGAGACATAAGCCCCGTAAGACTTAAGTCAAGTGGCGAGCGAGTCGCAGTGCACCCGACAAAACAAATCAATTCATAAGTCGACCAATTGACCTAACGAAGTACAGACAAAAACCCATCGATTACAATTGGAAGGCTAACAGGCTTTTGCCATGAAAAAAAAGAGATTGTCATTCGACCGAACACCTTGGTTGACCAAACACAATGCACGATCTCCACCTAGTCGATCGCCTTAATCAACTGATTTCTAGTAAGTCGAATAACCAATTACCGTCATTTCAAGATTCAAATTATAATACATATAGGAAATGAAATTCATACAATTGATTTAAGTATTAATCATGTTAAGAACGACTTCCATAATTGTTCTCTTCTTTCAATAAATGTACAAAATATGTCTTTATAAATAGTTGGCAAAATACAAATAAGGGGACTCACCCCTGGTTCTCTCCATAACAACTTTTGGTTCACTTTATTCTCTCATTCACTCGACTCTAACTCTCGAGACATGCTCACAAAAGACAATCCATAATCCAACAATGTAGAAGATACCTAAATAAATATTATCATTCAAAGATTAATAATAACATGAAAAAAGATGCAAATATTGTCTGGATGCAAGACTCAATTGAATGAGGTTTCCAAGAATGAGAAAGCCACCTCACTTCACTTTCCATTGCCACCAAGCAATATTCATACAAGATTCAACTTAAAATATATATTTGTTTTTGAGATAAAATGAAATGTCCAAAATATCCTTGATTTTCTTACATTAAAGATTTGGGTACTACATATAAAAATATATATTAAAAATTGGATGTCAGATAGAAAACATAAAACTAAGTTGTACAATATGGCCGTTTATATTTTCATAAAGGTGGATTTACACACATACCTCTCAACTCATATGTATTTGCATATCTGACCCCAAACTTCAACTTATACATACCAATTTTTATATGAATGAAGAGTTGCATTCCACTTTTTAAAATGTTAAAAAGGAGCTCTCTTCACCTATTGATGTGAGCCTATTTCTTATACAAAGACTTTCATTAGTTTTCTAAGATATTTATTGATGTTAGTCTGCGATGAAAAGGAGCTGAAGGCTGCACTAGTTTTGTTGTTACATCAGTAAAGCAGCACATCTACTTTAATGCACATATATGCAATTATAGAATATGGAACACCCCATACTTATATTTAATATCACTTGAAGTTTGCGGTCTTCTATGAGGTGAAAAATTATTTCATACGGATCAAATGATTCGTATGTGCAGATCAGGTGTACTTTGATAAAATTCTGAGTACACTCGAATCAGCACGTGTTGTTTGTATGTAATAAGTGTCGTCACGTGTTCATGAATATCTATCTCTCTTCATCAACTTTTTTTTTCCTTTTATTTTTATAATAGCAAGAACATAAGAAAAAAATTATAAACATCACGTAAAAAATATATATATATGGCCAACTTTAAAGAAAGAGAATTGAATATATGTTATCATTCAAAAATTTTGAAGACTGTATTGTTATAAAGATAAACATTCAACATTAGATGTTAGATATGTAAGAACATATAGATAGTGTGATATGTAGGTAAATTTTCCTTTACTTCATCTGTTGTTATTGAGTTTGGTGAGACAAAACTTACAACCACTCAAGTGTTGCAACATGATGCATTTATTTCACATTTTATGGTTTTCATATGAGAAAGTAGGAAAGTATAGTAGGTTTTCAATGAGTAGGTGAGAAAAAAGTGTTTCATTAATGTTGCCCACTTAATTGGCCATGATGGATAAAAGTTGCACTATCTTTATTGGATTAGATGATTATATGTTTAAATTAGACATATAATAAATACATGTTATGTATGAAGGAATATTGTAGAATATAGCTTCATAGATTTTTGTACATATGTTCTTTTTTATTTTTCTATGTTCATGTATAGCTTTTGAACACCTAATACCTCTTGTGGGATTCCTTATAACATAAATAGTTGAACTATTAATTTAATGGATAATTATGTCGAATGTCTATTGCAATGAAAATGTATAGGCCTTCGTTTTTTAAGGCCTATTTTGAATCCCTATGAAAAATAATAATTGACGGTGATCTTAATATGTCAAATGAGTCATTTCCATACAACATAAAACTCAATAAATGAATAAATTTATCAAGTCAAACATTAGCTCATTCCAAATCCACCAAGATTTATCAAACCTGGCATCAATCAACACTAAAATCAACTTTGACAAGCTTCGATGAACACAACGATTGACTAAGTGTGTCAAAGCGTGCAACATGCACAATAAGCTATAATCTAGAAGAAACAAAGCCAGTGGATCATCGATAGAAAACTTGATGGCGATCATGAAGCAAACAACTCATCATTAACTATTTGGTGATTTTTCACACTGGGCTCAACGAGATAATTGACCGTGTTAGCTTTATAGAACAATGTAAACCATTTAGCGAGATCTCATTAAGTTAATAATGATTTGTTAACTGTAATTTATAACATCATTAACTTATGAGAACTTCAATTTGAAATCATTCAAAAAGTCGAACTCGGACCCAAACTAAACCTTCTTTGGACCCATTTTAAAGGTTCTCGCCATTTCAAAACTAGCAAAAGAAATAGATAAGATATTGATATTCATATCACAATGGGATTTAGGAATAAAATGAGAAAACAATGTGAGAAAGGCGAGACAAATGGGTTATAAATGAAATAATGGCTACAAAAATATATATATGAAAGGGTAGTGAGAGTCTATTCATGCCAGAAATAAGAAGAGGTGCATGATAGAGAGAAAGAAAACCTCCAGAGAGACTCAGTATGCATAGACCGCACTAGATAATTCGTGGAGGGGTTTGTACAACAAGAGATTTAGAAGTTGAGGAATCATATAGTGGATCAAGTTGCGGAAGTTCTAAGAGTCATTACAACTCCAGAAGGAGAGCATTCCCACGAGAGTACAACCCCCCTAGAGAGGCAGAGCCGACACACAATGACGGGAGATTGAACTATGGCCTAGACAAGGTCGTAGGTTCGCAATACCATGACAGTGTTGGATCTGTACCGATGGAGAGCCAGTAATTTGGAGGCCCCATGTCAACTGGAAAATGCATTCTCCCTTCAGGTCTCAGGACCCCCTCCCCGAGAAGTTCAAAGTCTTATCACTAGAATCTTATAAGGGTTGGTATGATCCTAATAACAAACTTGCATCATTTGAATTATCCATGTGACTTCTAACACTCTCCACCACGATGAAGTGTTGTTTGTTTTTTATCACATTGACATCATCAACCCTGAGGTGGTTTAACAGATTGTCAGTTAGAGTTATCACCTGTTTTGTTGATTTCAAAAGACTCTTTTTGGAGTTGTTCGCAAGCACCCGGAAAGGGTTATAAGGTCTCCTAAGTTACAACATCGACCTGCGGGTGAACTTGTTGTAGGAAACATACAACGACCAATAGCAATCAGCGTCGGCTGGCGGGGGTCGGTTTGAGGTAATTAGTGGTGTTCATTAGTGGTCGATGACAATCAGTGGTGGTCATTGAGGTCGACAATGGTGAGAGTGGTGTTGGACTTTAGTTCCTTCTTAAAGCTTCAAGCATGGAGCTCTCCTCCTATGATTCAAGCTCTCTTCTCTTTTCATGAGAGGGGTGGGGCTCTATTTATAGAGTTCTGGGTGCAATTAATACAGGATTATAAACCACTTTGATCGGACGATCCAAAGAGCTTCCTTTGATTAGACATAGTTTAATGGACATTTGAGTGCCTTAAAAATGTTGGAGTTGAGCGATCTTGAGTTCGTTGGATTCTTCTTGTCGAGATGCTCGATTTGACTATAAGCTCGCCAGATTCGACATCCATTTGACATTCCCAATGTGTCAAGAAAGCTTCCGAAAGAGGTTTAATGGCTTGATAGGGGCTTGATTTGACTCAAATTGGACCCATTTTGGTATCATTGGATCCGTCTCACCCAGCCAGTCAATTTGACAATAAGTTTGCTAAAATTGGAGCTCTACATGATTTTTTATCATGATTTGAATTTTTTTTGCTCAAAAGGTTGCCTCAAGATCCAAGCTATGCCTTGATATTATAGTTTGATGAAAGAATTAGTTGACGGCGTATCATGATTAGTTCTTGTATTAGTTTAAAAATATTAGTTAGTTTCGAAATTAGTATTAATGAGATTCTTATACTTCTATAAATAAATAGACTTCATTTGGGAAAATTAGGAAATGAAAACAAAAATGAGGTAGACCTCCATTCTATTTTGTGTGTGCTTATACACGTAAGTTATTGAAGAAAATAGTATGTCTGGTAAGTCACATGTGCGGACAATGGCTCAGCGGCGTGGTGCAATCTACTTCATCGTCTGCATATATGTCCTCTTGACGTAGTATTTTCCCAATTTGTGGAGTTGCCGCCTTGCCGGTACCCACAAATTATTATATATTTGTGTTTCTCTCCTCTGACTTTCCCCTTCCCAACTTCTGGAGTTGCCAGTATTTATGTATTATTCAAATTATCAAGATCCAAAAGAAAATAATAATATGAATAAAAGCTCTTTGAACCATTAATATTTATATGACTGAAGACTGTAAAGTCATTTTATGAACATGTTAAAATATATTCAAATTATTTTCGGAAAATTACATGCATAACTGATCGCTATTACTAGTTATTTTGCCATTATTGATCACTTAGGTGACATTGCTTTGTTTAATCTACATGCACATGCATCCAAAAAGCTTATAATTGAATTGCCTTTCTTATTTTTGGCATCATTTGAATTAAAAAAATTGATTTAAATATATTTAAATGACCAATATTTGATCTCATAAAAATAAAAAAAAATTGGGAGTTAATAGGATTTATCG
Source organism: Phalaenopsis equestris (assembly GCF_001263595.1). Lineage (NCBI taxonomy): Eukaryota > Viridiplantae > Streptophyta > Magnoliopsida > Asparagales > Orchidaceae > Phalaenopsis > Phalaenopsis equestris. Next base: position 1,997,189 of record NW_018164980.1, on the reverse strand, counting down.
TTTATTCATGCTCCTGTGTATGACAAGATAGTATAGGGGAGCATTCGGTCGGTTCAGCGGGTTCTATTTTCAAATTGGGAAAACTCACTTTAACCGAATTCCAAAATTCAAAGTATCGAACAAAACAAGATATTGATAAAAACGAACTAATGAAATCGAAGTGTAATTCGGTTTAAACGATTTGACTTTATATAAACCGAAATATAGTTTGACAGAATAAAATGTGATGTTAATTAGAGAAAATGATGATTGCTAAGCAAGAATATGTAACGATGGTCACTAAAAAATTTGCTTCTAAACATCTTAAGAAGGTTTGCTTAGAAAGTTCGGTTTTTGGTTCATTCAGTTGAAAAAGAAGTAAAATTGAACGTTTAACCGAAAACCAAACTTTAACATTTTTAAAATCATAACCCTTTTTTTCTTTTTGTAAATCGAACCGAATCAACCAAATTGACTCTGTTCGGCTCAGTTTTTCTCAGTTGAAACCAAATAATGAACACCCTTATGGGAGAGGGTCTATACATTGATATTTCTTATATTTTATAAGTGATGGCTCATCGTCCGGTCGCATTTTGGTTCGACCAGCTAATATCATTTAGTTTGGCTCGACCGAGTTAGCTTTGACGGCTTTGCTTGGTCGGTAAGGCTCAATCGGCTAACCTAATTATGGTGACGACTCTTTCGTCAGGTCGGCTCTACTGCATGACAGAATATTGTGTAGAGTCGGATTTCTGTAGTTGTCCTGGCTCGTATTCGAATGAATGACTTTTATTTGGATCGCTTAGTCATTTTCTTGTAAACTTTTAGACTCGGTAGGCTTTGCCCAGGTTGACTTGGTTCGTATAACTCGACTAGTTCGGCTTGGTGGGCCTCATGATTTCTTTGCAGGAGCTCAGTCTCTCTATCATATTCTTCTCTTTTGGACCATTAGATCTCTTTGCTAACAATTTTTTTATGTATATAATATTAAGTGTTTATAAAAATATGGTACTTCAAAAAATTGTTGATACATACCAAAAAAATTCGAAGCAGTAGAGTAGCAGATTATTGTATTAACATGATATGAGGATTCAACTCACACTCTTAAGAGAGAAAATAACTAGTAATGACACTAAAAATTTCTAAGTGAAAAACCCGTAAAGGAAAACTGTGAGGCCTAGTTCAATCAAAGAGTTTCACTATAAAAAGATGATTATAGTTGTAACCACTTGTCCCACAAGCGAAAAAACGTTACTAGGCCTCCCAAGTTACAACGTCAACTGGGGATGAATTTGTTGCAAAAAACGAGAGTCGAATTATAGCGATCGGAAGTTGCAACAATGCTGCTCGATGGCGGTCAATCGTAGTCGACAGTGGTCGGTGGTGATCATATTTCGCAACGAGATCTTCGTTGACGATGTGGAAATGTCCACAACTGAGGATTTTGTTACACTTATAACTAAAGGAATGGACAAAATTTAGATACGACATCGATTTTGTCGTAGAGTGACTTTATTTTGTTTGAGAAGAAGTATTAATCCCCGAACAACATGGTGGTGAAATTACTAACTTCAACCGGCTGAGCGTATTCTCCTCCTTCTGGATGACCAACTTAGAGGTCGTATTTACCTTTAAAGAGTGCATGATTATTCCTGGGTCGACTCCAGGCATGCAACCGTGGTCAATGCAAAAATGCCTTGGTTACTTTAGAGGAGATCTACATATTTTGACCTCTGCTTATCAGAGAGTAAGGAACCAAGCTGCACCATTCATGAGGGGTATTCATTAAGAGTGTGATGTGGACCAAGTCTTCCATGGGAGAAGCCTGTTGAGATACATCTTCATCTTAAAGATCAAATTTCTCGATGTTATGTGTCACCAATGAATGAGGTTCAGCTTGCTTGAGGTAATATGATTGATATATGTTGATTTCCTCGTATGACGTCGATCCCTGTTGGGGTTAGGAACTTGAGCTTCAGACATGACACAGAAATCACATTGCCAAAAATGGATTGTAGGGGTCTCCCAAAGATGGCATTGTATGTTGGTTCCGACTTAACAATAATGAAATGGATTGAGTGGATCGTCTGTCGAGAAAAATCTCCGATAACAGCTATGAGATTTATCATTCCTTCAACCTTACTGGTCAATTTTCAAAACTGTACAATGGCTTTGAAGAGGGTTAAAGCCTTTCCCTTGCCAGTCCTAAGCTAAGAAAAGTGGAGTAGAGCAAGACTTTGATAGACCTATAATTGCCGATCAAGATCCTCTTAACGTTGTAGCAGGGATTGTAATTTTTGTGCTTATAATAAGAGGATTTTTGTGGGGGACTTGGACTCCTTCCTGGTTAGAATCATAAAAAATGTCAGACTCGAAGAAAAATTTCTTCTGTGCTAGTTCTCCAGGTGTAGTGATAAAGACTTGATTGGTTAACAATGGACCTCCAACAATCGTCTAAATTTCATCAACAATTTTGTGATTTCCATGTTATTGCTCGTATGCATGTTCCCCCCAGTGGGAGCATTATCGACTCCAACTAGTTTATTAAACACAATTCAACTAAGATATCCTCAATGAATCAACCTTTCAATCCCTTCCTTGAGTTGCTTATATGCCTCAGTTGAATGGCCACGACGTTGATGGAAATGACAGTATTGTTCATAATTCCCCGAGTTAGGTTTTAGAGGTTGAGATCACTTAATAGTTTCCTCATCTTTGATGGCCATCAGGACATTAACACACAATGTGTTGAGTGTTGTATATTTTATTTCTTGGGTTGATGCTTACTTCACTAGTTTTTAGGTCGGGAAGGATGGTCGTGATTCCGCCGTTATTCAAACTTTCTCCGTTGTGAGCACTGATTATTGTCTTCAACATTACTTTTGCGCTTCCCTTCAAATTGCTCCTTATGCTCTTTGATGACCTCATCTGCAATGATTTGAGTATCAACATGGTGGACAATGTCAGCATAACAACGGATTGTCTTCTGCATCAGTAACAAGTAGAAGGGTCTTGGGTGGACCCCCCCCCCCCCCCCCCCCCCAAGAGGACCCTTATTAGAAACTTCATATCCACTCCCGGAATATGACGAGCTTCAACAAGAACCTGCGGAAGTAGTCCTAAAGCGACTCTCCTTCACTCTGGTAAATTCCCGAGAGACGGGATGAATATTAGATGATCCGCCAATTTGTCATGAATTGCACCACAAATAGTCTGTAATCTCGTTAAAGGTGTTAACAGTACCCCGTGGAAGAGAGTAGTACCAAGTGCGAGTTTGCCCTTTAAGAGTGACTGGGAATACTTGTCATAGAACCTCGTTAAAGGCACATTGAATGTTTATGGTTTGATAGTGACTAACATGCTCGTAAGGGTTAGTTAGCCCTTCGTAGGTGTCGATGTTCGAAAGTTTGAAGCCTTTTGGGATAAGTTGTTAGAGAACCGCCTCTCTAGGGGCGAGGATTCTTGGAGGTTGTCGTGAGTGGAGAAAAAGCCATTATTCTCCAAATAGAGTTCTTTCCGGACTAGATGTTGTAGCTCATTGTGGATGACATTGTGAGGAACAACAATAAGGCACGGAGGTGTCGAGTGAGCTGCGCAAGATGGATGAGTGAAATTGGTGGTATCCAAGAGATTAGCATCCTGTCATGACAGCGGAAATGTTCCCTCTCAAGCAGGGGGGCCAACACACATATTTTTGAGCGGCACATTCCTGTAGGCCGCTGAGTTAGTTGTAAAAGAACTTCATCTAACGGTGTGGGCGTCGACTGTTGAGCCCCGCGTAAGAGCTATAGAATCTTTAATTTAGACTCCTTCATTCATCACATTCGATCTTCCAGAGAAGAGCCTAAGACACCCTCAACTGAAGGATAACATATTCCAGGGAGAGAGGATGAACAGGTATGCTGCCCTTGGCTTCATGACAACTCCTTGAAACAATGGGTGTTGGAGCGTGATGCTCCGTTGTTACGAGTATTGGTCGACATGTTTGGAGTTGACTTAGGAATAAACATACGCTATTTAAAAATAGATCCGACCTTTAAATCAGTCATTTAGAAAAAAATTGAAGTCTGACACCACTCTTGCTGTCGTGGACCATTGTCACCCGCAGTTGACCATTGTCGACTGTCGACGACCGCTGTCAACCCCCATCGACCACTGACTGATGACCTCCGTCGATCCCTATTAGTCTCCGCCCTTTCTTTGTAACAAGTTCAATGCACGTCGGCGTTGTAATTTGGGAAATCTTATAACTCTTTCCTGTTGTAATCATAATTTTATAGTAGAACTCTTTAATTGAGTCAAATCCTGTTGTTTTTTTCTTTATGGGTTTTCCCTCTTCTGAGTGTGTGTTGAATCTCCGTATCACATTAAGATGATAATATATAACTATACTGTTGTGAATTTTCTAGCCCGCACCAATTGTGTTTTTTTTTTCTTTTTTGTGAATGATTTATAAAATATTTTCTAGAAAAATTAGCAATAAATAATTTTATAAATTAACGTAAATAAGTGTAGATTTATAGTCTTTGAGTACAAATTTGACAAATTTAAATAATATTTTTATATCAAAATTTCAATTAATCAAGCAAATAATAAGTTGAAAAATAAAACTTGTTCCTCTTTTCAAATTCTTATATGGCTCTCTAGTATTAATTAAAAAAAAAATTTAAAAGCAAAGGACATCATAAAATAAAAATATTCACTCCTGCTCAATATACCTTTAACATAATTCCCTGAAAAATAATATTATTATTTTATAACTCAGAATAAATAATAAAAATAGTTATTTAGTTATATTTAATATTTTCTAGCAAGCAAATGAGCTCTTCATTATTCAATATCAACTTTAATTTTTAAACCCTAGAGTTTGCCATTGAAAACACTTTATTTTAGGTTTTATTAATTATAAGTAGAGCACCAAAAAAATAATAGATAAGTCAACATTAATCACATCCTAACTCTATATAAACCCAAAAGTTAATCTAATAAAACATGAATCTTAATATAAATAATTGAATTAGAAACTTCTAAGGCCAAAATTTAAGATCAATTTTTAATAAATTTATAGTAAAATATAGGCGTCGATGAGAAAAGTCTAGCGAGCTCAATGTTACTCAAATGTTTTTGATCAAATATTTAGGAAATTTGAAATTTTTATGGGAGGTTATAAGGGCCCTAACTTCAAAAATCTTTAACATTTTACCCATGAAGGGGCCTTAAGTTGAGGAGAATAAATGAACTTAAAGAAACATGAAGCTATGACTGTCAATCATCATTAATAATCACTTTCACTCTATTCTTGCGCTCATGCGACATAGGAAAGACCCGTGAAGAAAGTGGAGGAAGAGAACGGATGTGTTTTCAGAGAGCTTTAGATTATATTCTACAGGAAAACACTGAAAAAGGTCAAATGAGAAGATTTCTTTTGCATGGATTCTGAAGTCTTCAGAGAGTGTCCCCAAGAAAATTTCTTGAGGTGGGAAAGCATCCCTATATATATGGCCAGAGATGAGTCTTTCCCTCCATAAGGCTTACAATGAGATGAATATTAATGATTTTAGTACAATATGAATTTCGCACACGGAGTGTCAATAAAATACAACAGTGATGTGTGTGTCAGACTGTTCATAAATGAGCATTAATATTCGTCCACTTTTCAATGATGGTTTAGCTCACCAGATGAACTTAGTTAGTCATCTCAGCAAGTTAACCTGACAGTCGAGACATGACACCTGACACTTCATTATATGAGATGATATGTCATTCTGGTGGATTCAATGGGCCAATTTTTCTTGATATTTCATCAAATTTCTCCTTCCCGCCTGCATTCACTTACACTTAGCTTGTTCCCGACTTTTAATCTCCAATGGCAGCAAGTCAGCCGACGATGGGGGCCACACAGTGATAGTAGAGCCCTTGATAGCCATCAAAGGCAATGACGACAATGTGGGTGCCAGGGAAGGAGGAACCGATGATGGCGGAGGAGGCTTGATAGTCTTAGACAACTTCCTATATGGTGTTCTTGCGAAAGACAACACTCTAGAGGCGGCAGAGCGACTACTGAGGCACGAAAGGACCTGAGACAGAACCATCTTTATTTTTAGGAGGGGGGGCAGGCAGAGAGGCAAATTTATTAAGTTATAAAAAATTTAAATTTTTTAATAATTTTTTTATCATTATAATTTCAATATAAATAATTATAAAATTTAATCTAACATAAAAATTGTGATATTAAAATTAACAGTTTTTTGATGGCCAAAAGGATGTAGCATTTTGAATTTTAGCTATAACCCTTGGATTTATGTTTAAAATATATTAATTGATTAGCGAAAGGTTAACTTTTGAAATACAAAACTCAAAAACATTGAAAACTTTAAAGTAATATGATAAAATCAAAAGTGAAAAGAAACTTCTTTAAAACTATTCTATAATAGATAAAACATAAATGTTGTAAGAACCTAAAATGTATTGCAATTTCCTATTTGCTCCATCTTCCAAGCTGGCATGAGATCCCCGGATATAGTTGATGCTTTTCCTATGAGAACCCATTGCCCACTTTATAATCAGTTTCTTCCCCAAAACACAACTTTTTACCCTCCTTGATTATATTCCTATATTTTTTTCTCTCCACCTGCAGAGCCTCGTATAGAGTGAGGCCAAAGGGAAGGGGCAACCAGACATGGAGTGTGCATTCTCATTTTTGTTGTAATTTGAGGCCTTAGTGAGATCCAACTTGTATTTTTTTGTCTTCTTCCAATGATGTTTGTCTTGGCAGAGAGAGTCAATTACCTTCAAAGGGGAGGGTAGAGAGACTTCAGGTGAGTGGTGAAATGATGCTTAATCATGGAAGAGACAGCGTGCAGATGCATTCAAGTTACAAATTCACACGCTCACACAAATTAGATTTCCGATTGTAATTAAATTGAGAAATAGATTGTATTTCTTTTTATATGTATGAGCATGTATTTATTTATTTAAAAGTGCTGCTCAATCTATTTCTTATGTGCATTTAAGATGCTGGTTATTTTATTTGTAGCCTAAAATAAATTAAATCTAGTTTTTTAAATAAGAATTCAAGTATTTACTTAGATAAAAAAAAATAGTGCAGTATTTATATTTTAGAATATAAAATTGAGGCATCAATACAAAACAAATATAGTCTCAATCTGTTAGATTCGAGTAATTATACAATACTTACATGCTTTAAAATATTTGACATGGTTCGCATATGATAACTGTTGCATGCAACTACTCAGAGAAATGCGCCGGTAGATCAACTTAGTAGATCAACTCGCCAAGTCAACCAAGCAATATAGACATGAGAGCTGACACTTCAACAAATAAAATTGAGAGACACCTCCAAAAAACATTTCATCAAAATGGGCTTTTTAGATTGGTAAGGCCTGCTACTGTCTGAATGGACCCAAACTATATTTTAACATAAAATATTAATTAATTAATTAATTTAAATTATAGGACTCAAAAATCACAATTAATTAGAGCCATTACGCACCACTCAAATCACTCTAAACAATATCTCAACAACTTATAATTGAAGCTCTCTTTTTAACGCTGCATGTCCTGATTCACTATTTGCATCATCTGCATTATGGCCGCAAGCGCGTTAATTAATGCTGCAATCAATACTTACATTCGTTTAATTTACCATATTTCAAATCCCAATAATATATTAAAAAAATAAATAAATCAATTTTCGCAATATTTAAATCTCAAGTCATAATATTAAAATGCAGTTTCTAATAATATTATTAAAATTCTCACAGCAGCCCGCCAAAATCTTTCCTTGCGTCCCCATCTGCCGTTCGTTCTCTGAGAATTGAACTCCAACCGTCCGATCCCTGCACCCTTCAGCTCAAAGCAAAAAAAAAAAAAAAAAAATTTTATTTTTCAGCATATTGCTTCTTGACTTCTTGATTGATTACCTCTGAAATATTCCAACCTTTATTCTGCCCTTTATGCACCCGAACAGGCTGGGCAAATTACACATTCACCCTTTTCTTTTTTATAATTTATGATCGTAGTTAATACACGCGGACGGCCAGATGACACTCATGCAGAATCCCAAGTACCGTCTCATCATGACCGCATGATCCCAGGTATCCCTCCTCGGTCCGAACCATTAACTTCGTACGCAATGATTCAGATTGGCGGCTGGGCTTTGAGGTCATCAGGACCGTCCATCCGTTGATCTCGGTGGTCCCCGCACACCGGGATCGCCGACGGTGGACTGGTTAGGCAATAGAGTCATTTTCAAATACCGCACAATTATTAACGCTCTGCAGAACGGGTTAACACGCAACGAACCACCTTGCGGAGACCGGAAGCAATGGGTTTAGGGCCAGTTTTGTGGGTAGGGGTTACCGGCGCCAACCGGTGGAACGGCCGACTGGCGTTCACCCACTTGTCGAGCCATTGTTTAGAGGGCCATAACTCCTAATCCGCAAACGGCCAGATCTAAGAAACGGCGCCGTTACGTAAAATCGTCACCGTTAACGGGAAAGGGAAGTATTTCAAGTTCAACGGTGAACCCTTCCCTTGCTTTAAATGAATCAACGGCGTGTGCACTGATCTAGTCTGACACTTCTACGCGATTACTCTCCCTGCAAGGAATCGGAAGGGAGGGAGAGAGATGGGGAGGTACATGAGGAAGTGTAGAAGGATAGCGGAAGCTACGGTGATGGAGGTGACGCAGGTGGTGGGCGTGAAGACCAGGGCTAGGACGCTGGCTCTTGCTGCGGCGGCGACGGTACCGGAAGATAGTTCTATTGGGGGAGTGAGTCCGAAGAGAAGGAAGGAAACGGAAGAGGAGGCTGGGGTGGCTAGATCGGGGTCGGAGGAGCTAGAGATGGCTTACTTGCAGCTGAGGAATAGGAGGCTGGTGATGACGCAGCGACTTTCAAAATCGGCGCGAAATTCCGATGTTAAACGGCCGGGTAGCGTGGAGAGGGGCCGGATCTCGCGGTGTTCGAGCATCGCATCATGCGACGCGGTGGAGGGAGCACATCTCCGGTGCACGCTTGCCGGTGGTGAGAAGGTGGACTTGGATCTAATTTTTTGTCGTTTTTAACCTTATCGGAGTTACGTAACTGTCGTCTCACTCGAATTTCGCAATTCTTTTGCAGTCTCGCGGGGATCTAGGTAGCTCCGTTTGCCACTTCGAGTGTGACCGGAACAGGTTTCTTAATTTCACTCTCTCATGGCTTTCTTTTTTTTTTTACTTTCGAGATGCAAATTAATTCCCCTTTTAATTCTCAACTGTTTGATTAACTGGATTCTTCTCCAGAAATGAGATCATCCCGTCGAGTAATCAAGTAACATATTCCGGCGAGATAGAGTCAACGGAGGAAAGAGAATCGCTGCGGCAATCTACACCTCAATTAACGATGCCATTTGCCGCAGAGATCGAGGAATTCTTTACCGCCGCGGAAAAATTAGAAAAGCAGCTTTTCGCTGACAGGTAATTTTCCTCGACTAAACCCGTCTCTTCCCTCCCTTATATTTCGCTGCGTGACAAAGCTGTTGATCTGTAGGTATAATTTCGACTTTGATAATGAGGTTCCATTGGAGGGACGATACGACTGGGTTCGTGTAAATCAATGAAACACAAGTTAACCACACGCGGGGAAGGAGATCAAAATCAGACTTGAATTAGAAAGCAAAATTAACTCAATTATATATCTTCGATGTAATTTTTTTTCCTTTGTAGACTTTGTTTTTATCTTAGTGTCAATTTAATGTACAGCAGCGAAGCAACCAACGCTTAATCAACTCGTTTTCTCTGCTCTCTTCATTTCCCTCAAGACTACCACACCTGCGATGTCTCCTTCTTCTCTTCTTGCCACTGTGTACGATATTGTATCTGCAGAAGCTTCTGAGTTCAGAACCTCCATCCTACTGCTAATAATGCTCGGCAGTGATCAGGGAGAGAGAGAAGAGAAGTGTGTGGAACACTATAACAGAAATGCCTCGCCCTAATCCACCCTCTCCCATTTTCCACTCATTCTTCCTTCTCCACGCATCACCTCCGCAGGATATCCATCGAACGGTGGGTATTCTGCCCGTCACATTTACATTTTTACAGAGGTAACGGAGGTTGCAGCGGTGAGCTCACCGCGAAGCGGCGTGGAAGGCGAGGAGGCGGATTCGCACGTGTAAGGTGAGGACGGTAGCCCCACTTTTTGCAATTTTTTTTAATTGTTTTTGTTAGGGGGTGGAATATCCCTTTTGCAATTCGAATTTATAATTTTTATTGTGTACCTTTATATAAAGGGTGAAAAGGGGGGCGGCGGAGCAGAAAGAGCATATACTTTTGTGGTCCTTATGCTCTGCACTTCCCAGTTTTTGCGCGAGTTTCTTTCTCTTAACGTGCTTGGCCGATCAACTCGCTCTCACTCCCACGCTGTGGCAGCAGGGCGATTTTTTCATTCTGCTGGTACAATAAATTTTAGGGTTAATCGCATAGCATTGCTATTTACAAATTTAGCATCAGATGAATCTTTTTTTTCTTTTTTTGGACTCTCGAACCGTTGTATTTGCTTGCGACACGATTAAATTACTTATAATTTGATAAAAATGAAAAATATGAGTTGAGATTTTATCATGAATTTTGATATTTGATCTAGAAATTAAAAAAAAAAAGGACGAAAGGTGATGCTTGATTTGTAAATGACAAGTGTTATATATGGATGTTATTACCCCACTTTAGCTACATAATGGGAGTTGGAAGTTGCAATTTTTCGTTAGAGGTGGTATAGTAGCAAAAATGTTTTGACTGTTCATTCTTCCACAAATTTATTTGCATAAGAAATGCTATCATTTTATTATGCATTTGATGCCGTAACTCTGTATTTATCATTGTGTTATATTGTTGAATCTTGATTTGTCGACAAATTAGTCATAATGAATAGGGCATAAGATATTTGAGAGAGAGAGGGGGGTGCATGGTAACGAATAGAAAGATGAATTATTGCTTGGCTCTTTCTCATGAAATGAGACTCTTATTTATGGAGGAGGAAGTACTACATATGAAGTTATATGTTTGCCCTAAATTTAGTAGGGGCTTTATAGAATATTTTAGGTATTTTATATGTATAGACTTTCGATTTTACTTCTCTGTGACTCGGTCTGTTGAAATTAATGGGCATTGGTTCTACAAGACATGTTCGTCCGACTGTGCTGAATCGAGGTAGTCAATCAACTTTTGATGGTTTTTGGGTCTGCAAAATTTGGCTCGGTCGGTTATTCTACTATGACTTTTGACTATTGATCGTGGATGAGAAAATCCTATTGGCAGATTAAGACTATGCTATCGGGCAAAGCTTGAATCACCATAATTCAATAGGCAGCTCACTCCTTAACGAAGGGATCCCTAGGGATACTCATTTGAGTACGTTATGATCAATTCTTAGCCCCTTAAATCTCAAGAGCGCCTGTATGATGCGTGGTAATGATGAACTCTTCCTTTAAGTCGAGTTATGACAATTGGCAGGTCAATACTCTGCTCAACTTGATTAGATTTAGTTCTTGGTTCGGTTGGCTTGCTTCTGGTTGCCCTCTAACCCCAGTTCAATGGCGTGCAATTGATCAAGTGTGTTCTTTAGATTTTTATCGTGGGGGTCTTTAGTCTTCTGCATGTGGGCCCTCCTTAGCTGCACTCTTTTATCCTGTTGTCTGTCAGATCTCGCCGAGATTCGTGCAGATGCATTTCTGATGTACATATACTACTTCGATGATTAATGAGTCATTTTGGCGTAATTTCTTTTTAATTTTTATTTTTTAAAAATCTTATTCACTTGGGAACGTGTTTGGTTGCAAGTAGGATCTAATCTTATTCACTATTTTACTGTTCATAATCAATCTATTTATCTTCACCTCATTTGCACTCTATTCCTTAGGTTTGTCTTCCGGATAATTTTAAATTCAGCAATAATTAATTGTTATTTGTTGCCTTGTTTTTATGTATTTTTATATCTAAAGTAAAAAAAATTATTTTTTTACAATTATACTATCAAATCTTTCATATTACAAAAAATAACACAACTTTAACTTTTAAAACATGAAATGTATCTCTTCATGTATAGGTAAGATGACATGTATGCAAAAATTAAAGTTTGTGTGTTAGATAGATAAATGCATAGAAAGAGTTATGCATGCAAATATTCCATATATGATGGTGGATGAAGTTCGACATTTTCTTTCTTTATGATGTCTTCTATTTAATTTGCTCCATTTGTCTGCACAGAGCGTTCGTTGGAAACTAAATTTGCAGTAAGAAAGTGGGGGGGAAATCCAGTAATTGCGAAGGTGCAAAATAGTTTCTTTTGTAAAAAAAAAAGGAAAAAAAGAAAAAGAAGGCGTTCAACATTTGTTTCCATTCCTTTCATTGTAGCATTTCTGCAAACAATTCAGTCAGTACAAAAGATGCCTCTTACAATTAATGCAAGGTATAAACAGAAGACGTGAAGTATTGGAAGTCTTCTTCTCTCTCTCTCTCTCTCTCTCTCTCTCTTTCTCTCTCTCTCTCTAAATATAGTGTATAACATAAGTATATCACTGCCCTTGCCAAAGCAACGAAACCGTCGTCAGAAGCGGACCAAAAGTCATCTCTCCAAACTTACAGGCCACTTAGGCTGGCTACCTCCTTTCGACCGATCACATTGGGTCGGCCACCTGCTTCTTGCCAACCGTCCAATTGGGTCCAACCAGTCGTATTGGGTCAGCCACCCACCCACCTCTTGCCGGCTGGCCACCTTGGACAACCATCACCAACCGACATGCCACATTTGTCGGTCACCCACCTCCAATCGATCGCACCAGCCTCCTCAGGCCAACCACCAACTTCCAATCAGTCGACCACCTTAGTCGGTCACTTGACGCCAATGAACCCTGCCTACCGAAAAGCTCCAAAACACAGATCTCAGTGAAGAAATGACCAAAACATCCCATACTACCCTCCATAAAGTAAGGGTAAAAGTTTAATATTATATTTTCCTCTTTTTATCTGCTATAAATAGATGGCTCATGACGTATATTAAAAAAGTTTTGGGATCTGTTCTCTCTAAACCCCCCATGTAGGGAGATCTATCTCCCCTTTTGCTCTCTTATAACTAGGACTGTAATCGAGCCGAGTAAAGCCGAGAGTATCATAATTCAGACTTGACTTGGAATAATTATAAGTTGTTCATATTCAACTTGAGCTTGTGACGAGCTTTCATAAATTGTTCGAGTTTGATTTGTGTAAATTTTTTTAATGTTTGAGCTTGATTTGTTTATGACAAGTCAACGAGTATTTAAACGAGCTAATAAACAAGCTAAAAATTCAAACATGTATCTAGATTTTCATAAAAAAAAGTTTATCGATAATTTTACAAATCTGATCACATCTACTAATTTATCAATTATAAACTCTGTAAAAATGAAAGATAATTCATGAATCATGATTATATGAGTTATAATCACTCGTATTTTAGCGTTATCATACTTCTAATTTTGCACCAAATTCTCATATTAAGATGCAGATGTTGGTTTTCCAATAGTTATATGCACTTGTCCTTTACCTAATTTTTTTGGACAATTGCATAAATGTCTTTTATATTGAGTTGTTATGTCATCTTTATTCTTAATCATATATAACTTACAATGATTGTGTGCACTGTATTTTCTTAACGTCACTTTTTAATCAGGTAAGATTTATGAGCATAGTGGAAATGAGAGATATATAAGGGACTAGTTTCAAAGATCCTTGCGCACCGCGATCTCGTCGTTGCCTTCAATACTTACACGCCCTAACAACTCAGGATTTTGTATGTTTCGGGCAAAACAAGGAGACGTGAAATTGTGAAAGGTCGGAGGAAAAATGGGCTTGCATGAGTTTAAAGTTAATTTTAAGGGGCTTTTCATACATATCATGTAAGGGGCATTTCATACATACTACATAAGTCATATGTATTTTCACATAGAACACCTAAACTTTAATAAAATAAATATATAATTAATAATTAATCAAAAAATATTATTGATATAAAACTATATTACTATTATCTAATTAAATAAATTTTAAATAATTAAATTCTATTTAAATAATATATCATATATAATACGAGCTATCATCGAGCTTAATATCAAGTATTTAACAAGTCACTTGTTTAACAACAAACGAGTTTATTCGTGAACATAAATGAACAAGTTCGATAATGTTCATGTTTAGTTCATTTAAGCTCCGATGTTTTAAAAATTGTTCAAGCTTGTTTATTCACTAATTTGAACGAATATGATCGATTCTTAATCGAGCCGACTCCGAGTTGTTCGTCGAGTACATTGGTTCATTTATAGCCATACTTGTAATCTTTATTTTCTAAGGAAATAAAAGTGGTCAAAGAGCTCGGGAACACCCTCTGTTACCCCCCGAGCAAATCTCTCTCTCTCTCTCTCTCTCTCTCTCGCTCACTCGCTCTCTCCCATTTTTTTCTCCCGCTTAGTCGCCAAGCTCTATCCTTTGAACACTCGGGAACAAATTAAGATTCAACATATAGAATTCTGCAATTAATAAACAACTAAATTGAGAGTAAATTTAAAATTTGAGTAAAGTGCCAAAATAGTCATCGAGTATTTATATGGTGTTGTTTTAGTTATGAAGTTTATAAAAGTGTAAAAATAGTTCCGACTATTTTAAAATTGAGCTCTAGTAGTAAATGGTAGAACCAACATCTTTTTTTCCGAGAGGAGAGGGGGGTGGGGGCAACAAAGGGCAAAGTGATATTTTAGAAAGAGCAAAACTGATATTTCAAGAGAGACAAAAGACCAAATTACCCTCTCATATAAATAAAAATTTGAATTTGAGGGGGCATCTGGACCCAAACTAGGTCTACCCTTGCTAGTAGTCCTCTATGAAGACTATTGTAACCCTAATTTAAAGAGTGCGGAAACTATTTCGACACCTTTATAAATTTTAGAATTAAAACAACCCCATAAAAATAGTCGGGTATTTTTTTAGCACTTTATTTTTTAAAATTTTGTCTTCAAATTGTCATGATAATACCATGTGGCGTGCTTTTTTATTTTTTTATTTTAAATTTAATTAATTATTTGATTTCTAGTTTGCTTTTTTATGGTTCAAAACTTCAATGATTTGATTGGTGCGATTTAACAATTTTCATAACACCAGTTCCACCTCAGATTGTCTAAAGCTCACCGAATTTCTTTATCTTTTAAAATAAGGCCATCTACATACATACCACACAATTTCGATGCATTTACAAATCTAACATGTAAATTTTGTCTTCAATACTTATACCACCAAAATCTTTCCTATTTGTACACAGAAATTGCGCCGGCATAAATCTTGAGGAGATCTGACAGTCTAGGAGACAATGACTATCAGAGGGCGGACTTACTGGCATAAGACTTGGGGGGATCCAGACGTCCAACCAAATGAACCAAATTCAAAAACAATTGCTATAAAAATGAGTCTGTTACATGAGACGAGCGGCCCACCTAGTCACAACACAAATAATCACCTGAACCTAGCACTTCAATAAAAACAAGTCCGAAGAATGGGCTAATCCCACAAGTCTTGTGTCTACATTGGGAACGACAAGCAGCCTTCCCCCAAGACCTCTTCCTTTAATGGTAGATCGTATGTCGGATTATAGTGATCCGCCCTTTGCCTGACAACCTAGCTTCGCATTATTGACGGGAGTTCTTAGAGTCAAAAGCCAACGATCATCATGTCAATCAATCAACAGAACTTGGGCGATTAGTTCTACCGACTCCATGTTATTAGAAGATAGGTCAAATGGTAGCGTCTACGGATCTAGCCTTTAAACAACATAAACTAAGCAACTTGCTCTCCAACTGTACACCTGCCAAGACTTCACTAGCACACCTGATCAGTAGTGCCTACCTAATTTAGTCGACCGGCAAAGTTTGATGAAGTTCGACTGAGTCTAGTCGGCCTAGCTTGAGAGTAGCAATGCTCTTGGACCACAAGAGTAAAATACCAAGAATAATCTTCATAATCCCCACTGAATTATGAGCATAAATTTAACTTCACATATTACCGTCTCTTTGTCTATAAATAGAAGATTATTTCATGAATAAAATGTTATAAAAATCCCTCATTCTACTGTCCATTATTGTGCGTGCATGCCCCCCACCCCACTGCCCTCTCCCCCTCTCTCTCTACCTCTATCTCATGTTGTATACTCTATTCATTGGGTGTGATTCATAGAAAGACTCGTATTTAATAATATCACATAAAGAGTATCACTATTTTAACATTTAAAAAGTGAAGTACACATCTTCATGCCTAGATAAGGTGGCATGCATGTAAAATTCAAACTTAGGTGTTAGATATGCAAATAAATAAGAATTGAGTGGTATCCATGCAATATTTCTTTCTAATATACATGCAAAATATTCCCTTTTGAAAATATAAGAAGATGTGGAGCCAAAATTATGTATTTCTATACGTGCACACTCAAAAATTGTCTAAATGAATCTCGAGAAAATGTAATTGTCAAGATAAAATGGTAGAAGACGAAAAGTTACAAGCTCCCCACTTTGACAAAGGCAATAATGTAATTTTACATATATCGTTCTATCATCAAAATAGAATGAAAATTTCATGTATTAGGGGCTTTTCATTCCCCTCTCTTGTAACCCAAATATTTATTAAAATAAAATGGTTCTAAGAGCCCCCGAAACGCCCCATTCGCCCCTATGAGGAAGTCTTTCTCCACCCCCCCAAGCCCCCCAACACACTTTCTTTCTCTCCCTATTTTTCTCTCTCAACCCCCATGCTTTAGTCATTGGGCATGATCATACAAATATGAATTCCACATCCTAAAAGATGTGGTGAGCATAAATCATGTGATCAACAAGAAGAGCAGCGACACTGAGGAGAAAGTTCTTAGAGAGATGCTCTTAGCAAATAACACACAAGGAGAACTTGTACAACAGCAAATTCACTCAATTTATTCCACGTTATCAGTGATCTCCAAGAAATTCCATCTTTCCCCATAATCAGTGCTTTTTCCCTGCTTCCAGATATAGAGACCTCCTACGCTTCTCCCTCCTCGCT
Organism: Phalaenopsis equestris; assembly: GCF_001263595.1. Taxonomy (NCBI): domain Eukaryota; kingdom Viridiplantae; phylum Streptophyta; class Magnoliopsida; order Asparagales; family Orchidaceae; genus Phalaenopsis; species Phalaenopsis equestris. The sequence continues at coordinate 1,980,109 of NW_018164980.1, read as the reverse complement.
GTCACGCAAAGAACTGTACTAGCCTTGTCACTTGTCAATCGGCCCTCTCTATCGCAAGGAACACTCACTGTGCTAGCCAACTTACATATAAGCGAACCCTCCCTATCGTGGGAAGAACCGCAATGACCGCCTCACCTACCGGTCATCTCTCTCTACCATGTGGGATCTACCTGAGCGGAAGGCCTCCCGCACTGATCGCCTCATTGCCCTACCGATGCCCTGGCTGACGGCTTCACCGCTTTGGTTTACAAACCATCAGACTTGTCCTCTCTCTGTCGCGTAGGATCTAATGAAGCCAAAGGCCTCCCGCACCGGCCGACTGCATCATCGGCTCACCGCCTCGTTTCTTCGGTCGTCACCATCTGGCCGCTTCTCTCTTTGTCACACACAAACCTCACTATGCTAACCATCTCCCCGCGCATTTAAGTTTCCAAATCAAGAAAAGTGATTCTTTGATTGAGATGAGTATTGGTAACTTTCTTATGATATTGCAACTTAAAATTTCTTGAAGAAAAAAGGAAAAAATTGTGGTAAATTCTTTTCCAATTATGTTTCCTTCTCTCCCTTTCTCTCCTTTTTTCTTGAGTTGCTGGAATCATCAATTTGCCATTTATCGTTCTTTTACTTGTATTTGTCTTCTCCTATCTACCCCCACCCAGCTTGTGAAGTTATCAGCATTCTCAATTTATCAAGATTCAAAATTTTGGTTTATATCACTATGAAACATTCAAGGGCTAACTGGTTTATTGAAAAAGAAATATCATGTAAAAGAAATGAATTGTTAAAGTAATGTATTGTATTTGAAATATTTTAAAATTGTTTGGTTCAATAGAAAAATATATGCATGGTTTTGCATATTCTTGGTTGATTTGATGAAAAAACGAATTCAATATAAATCATTACGACAGCAGGAGGTTGGTGGCAACGGCGGGACACAGCAGGTGGCGGGAGGTCGGCAGCCTGCGGGCGACTGGCATTCAGTAGTGGGTGGCGGCGGAGAAGTCAGCCCATGGGCGAGAGGTGGCTGCGGGAAGGCTTTGGATTGGCAAAATACAAAAAAAAAAAAAAAAATCAATCTTAGTGCTTTCTTATACGAAATGGAAAGACAACAATGGCTGTACAGATTTGTGGCCAAACTTTAGAGATATTTTGAACCATAATGTCAACAAGAATGAGTGTACAAGAAGGCCCATACTCAAGCTTATGAGGAAGCCATGCATCAAAATATGCATCATTCAGTTCTGCTGATTCTTTTACAAAATGGTTTAGCACAACTACTGCAATCCTCTTCATGATCACACTAAGCTCCATGGCTTCTAGTGATTGTCATGTCAATAAAAGTATTTCTTGAAGTTCTTTCATAAATATCATAGACAATCGAAAGCAAAATATGTTTTCGGTTGCACAGCCCAAAACTTTCTCTAGATCTGATATAAAAGCTAACTCATATTCAATTGTCTTAGTCAAACTTTCTAAAATCACTATATGTCTTTTTAAATTAGTTTCTACAACTACAAAGCTAAAGTAAAAAGAATATTATTGCTATCATGATAATATAGTGATAACAAGACCACAGATCTTGTGAATTTAAATGACAAGCATCAAGTGCTATTAAATGTCTGTAATTAGCAAGAAAATCGTTGATTAAAAACTTGAAGACCATGTAAATACTCTAGAAGAAATTATCATCTTATCATATGTGAATGAAATATAAAATCCTAAATTTCTATTAATAAGTTTAGATCTCAATATGGGTATCCGCTTGTAATTATTATCTATTGATCCAAATATAATATCCCAAGGTCATGCTCCTAAATGCCATAACTTCAAATAGAGAATTGATAATCCATGAATAATCTCAAAATCATTATTAATATGGTCGGAAGGGAAATTTCAATTCTTCTTTTTACCCAAGTAGATGTGGCATTTTTTGCTTCCAACTCTATTGACACTTATGCATAAATGTGTTTCATGTAACTTTATCACTTCAAAACTTCAACCATCTCCATATATAGCAATGGTTATATTCTCCATGAACATTCTTAGTAAGAGCATGTAGCTATAACTCAGATTTTATTACAAGCTCCAATCTTAATTCCGAAATTAGTTATATAATGGCTATGCATCGGAGAAGTAGCTTGAAACTCATAGGATCATGTAAACATGCTCAAACAAATAAACCTTTATAATATCCACTTTGGCTAGATAAAAATCAATCATTGCAAACTTCATATTCTAAATTGTCAGTATTAATACTATCAAAACTTGAATGATAATACTTGCACATGTGACTATTATTCTTAACATCTACGCTTTGCGAACACATACAATCTTATATTATAACTATTATCTTTCATTAGATTGTTTAATCATTTCCATCACCACAACATTACTTGCGTAAGCTTGTAGTCTGAAAGCGGTATTCAACATACATGGTAATGTAATTCAAAGCCATGAACTTTTAATCATATGGACAAATTAATTAAATTTTTGCTTTTATCACAAAAATTTGAGTATGTCATGTTCAAGACTAGCATTATTTTGCTTCTGACTATCATATTTCTTCATAATTTAGTTATTAGTTTCTGTCAAATATTCACTAAATTTTAGAAGTTATGATAAACACTAATTTATATCCATCATTAAATTCATTGCTAACAATGGATCACATAGAAGCTACATAAATAAAGAAAAAGGAGAAATTTAAATACATACCACACAGTTCTTATGTACTTACATATTTAATAGCTAAAGTTTGATATTTGCATTTATAAAATCTTGGTGTTATAAAGCTATGTATGAAAATTTGTATTTAATTTTTAAAAAGTTAGCAAGAGTGATGTTTTTATGTTAAAATTTTGAGTGTTATAAATATAAATATAAAAGTTTAGGTGTTAGGTAAATAGATATATAAGAAATGTGTAGTATTTAGGTAAATGCCATCCAAGTAAGATAAATTGAAAGAGAATGCATAAACATGGTTGTTTGGTAAGAAATTGACTGCTAATTTGAAATGATATTGCATAAATTTATTGATTATAAATTCCTTACAATTTACAGTACTTTTAGTTTTCTCTGATGAACCACTTATAAATTTCTATGCAAGACTTTCTCATTGTATCTCATCAATAGGAAACCAAACTGTCAATAGTTAATTAGCATCTAACTCAAAATTATGGAGACTTAACTAGGACTTTCTATGCATGAATATGATATGATGAAAAATACTAAAGAATAAGGTCACATATCTTTAGATGTAAAGAAGAAGAAAGAGAACAAACAGCTATAAGTTGTGTGCAAGTGAAGAAGTAAAGCAATGAAAGAACAGGAAAAGTTGCGAGAGGCTAAAGGGCAAGAATGTTGCACATGGAGCAACGAGAGGTTGAACAAGATTGAGAGAGATTAGCACCGAATAAAGTGGGGATTCACAACAAGGGATTTGATGAGTTGTTAAGAAATTCTCATAGATCTATGGGGTAAGAGATGGAGTTTACTGGAATTCCCCTTGCATGTTCTTTGTTAGGAGTGCCTCTCTGAAAAAAATTTTCTCGACTTTGCTTCTCTTCTTGTTGATGACACGATTCACACTTATCGCACCTTTAAGTTGTTGAATCAAAATATGTCTGGTAGACTGTGCCCAAGAGATAAAGCTTTGGGACCTAGGAAAGGAGATTAAGGGAAGGAGAAAAAAAAAGAGAGAGAGAAGGAGAAGAGGACTTGCCCCTAAGCTCTTGGACCCACTTTATTTCACTTAAATAGTTGGGTTATAGAGCGGGAACCAAAAGCCTCTTTACATGAAAGGGTCCTATTTATATATGATAAGAGAATCAAAAGTAAATTACAACATTGTCCTTGCTTTAGAGATATTAGTACATAATTTTTTGGGTACTCTAATTTTCTTGTGTAGACCATCAGATTGCCTTGATATCCATATAGATTATTTTTTAATATACAATATGCACGACCAAATACCATAGACTTGGTATAAAAATCTTAAAAGACCAAATGACTGTGAATTAGTGTAAATAAAGTTTACTAACATTTGTTTCACCATATTAAGAAATATATCATCTCAACTAACATTACTATCTCCCTCCAGAAAATATAGTATCAAAACGAGTTGCAATCTTTTTTCTTTATCACACAAGATCTATAAATCATATAATAAAAATAAAATTCTCTTCATAAAATGTACAAATATTTTCCAAATTTCCTCTTTTTAAAAAAAAATAAACAAACAAAATCTTACCAGACGAAAGCCACTACTCCATCTGAATCCGACTGTATCCATAAGGCTTGACCACACATCTCCTCTCCATCATCCTCCTCACCATCTTCGCCTCCTCCCACCTTCCCACTCTCCCATACATCCCCGCCATTGCCACATAGTTCCCAGCATTCTCCGGCTCAACCTTCAGCAGCTCTTCGAATGCCAGTTTTCCATACTCCACATTCTGGTGAGCTCTGCTTGCCGCCATTAATGCTCCCCACACACTTGCTCCCGCCCTCTCAGGCATCCTCCTTATAAATCCCACAGCTTCCTCAAGCCTCCCCGCCCGTCCCAACATGTCCACCACGCAGGCATAATGCACCATTTCCGGAACTAAGCCCACATCATTCCTAAACCGGTCAAACCACTCCAATCCTACGTCCACCAGCCCGGCATGATTGCAGGCCGACAAAACACTCGTGAACGTGATCAAATTCGGCCGAAGCCCAGCCCGCATCATCTCTCTTATCAACTCAATAGCCGGCCCACCAAGCCCATGCGACCCATACGCCGCAATCATCGCATTCCAGGTCACCACATCCCGTGCCATACAAGCGGCCAAGAACACCGACCATGCGGCAGTGATGCAGCCACCACTAGCGTAAACGCTGATAAGTGCGTTGTACACCTCGGTGGCAAAATCGTAATAATTCCTTATAGCGTGGGCATGTATTTGTTTCCCTTGAATCATCGAGCAAGCCGGGAGGACGCTCGCTAGAGTAGTAGGGTCCGTTCCGACGTCCCACAACTGTGTTTCCTTAAATTGATCCAGCGCTTCACTAACCATCCCAGCGTGCGTGAGCCCAGCGATCAATGCATTCCGTTTCATCAGGTCCGTAGGATCCATCGAGTCGAATACTCGTCGGGAGTATGTGATTAACTTGTTTCCCGAGTATAGAGCGACTAAAGCCGCTCCTGCGGAACAGTAGAACGCGACCGGATTCAATGTCTTCAGCCCAAAAGCGTGGACCTCGCCGCCGGCCCGGAGGGCCCCCAAATGGCGGCAGCAAGCCACGACGCACGATAACATATCCTGATCAGGTGAAACAGCGCCGCCGCTCACCATTCGCCGGAATATTCCTATGGCTGCGTCGTGATTCCCGCTCCGAGCATGGCCGAGGATGATGGTTGTGTAGGACACCACGTTGGGGTCCTTTACCCGGTTAAAAATCTCGACGGCCTCCGCGCAGCGTCCGGCACGGCAGTAGCCGTCCAATATCGTGTTCCACGTTACGATGTCCGGTTCATAGCCGTCGGATGCCATTGACCGGAAAAGCTCTAGCGCGGGATCGGTGGACCCGGCTGAAACGAAGACGGAGATCATGGAATTCCAGGAGAGGAGATCGCGGCGGTCCATGGAGGCGAAGACGCGATCGGCGGAGGTGAGGTCGCCGGAGTAGGCGTAGGCTTTGATTAAGGCGTTGCTGACGTGGAGATTGGCGGTTGCGGCGAACTTGACGGCGTTTGAGTGGAGGGCGGCGGCGGCGAAGTGGGAGAAGGTGGCGGCTCGGAGAGCGACGGGAAGGACGTAGCCGTCGGGGGGAATACCGGCGGCGCGCATGCGGGAGTAAGTGGATAGAGATCGGCGGTGATCGCCAATGCGGGATAGGAAGGCAATGATGGGGGTCCAAGCGAAAATGTTTGGGTGAGGCAAACTGTCGAACAGGTGGAGGGCGGAATGGAGATCGCCGCCGTCGGCGTAGAGTTGGAGGAGTTTGGTGTTGAGGTAACCGGAAGGAGAGGATGGGGGAAGGAGGCCGTTGGTGAGAAGCTGCGAGTGGATGTGGGCGGCGGCGGTGGCGGACTTTGACGGCGACGTGGAGAGGGAGCTGAGGAGAGACTCGAAGAAGTATGGTTTCAGGGTTTCTGGGGCCTTCCATCTTGATACCATTTTGTAATTGGGGCGAACATCGGCGGTGAGAAGTTGGGAGAGGTTGCTGGTGGCAGTTTGGAGTTAGGGTTCCGGTGACTTGATTTGAGTTAGAGACTACAGTGGATTTTGTGGAGTTGTGATCAATTTTATTTTTTACTTTTAAGAAAATAATTATTGTATAAACCAAAAATATTAGCATGGATTTCAAAGAAACTTTTAACGGAGAATGAAGTGAGAGAGCTACAGTGAAGGTATGTTCTTGACGAGAGCACAGGTTTTCGGAAGTTGCCCAAATCGGCACGACCAACGGATCTTCTGGGAAAAGACTTTGTTTTCTATTAAGATGCTCTTCGATCGGGTTGCACAGAACCAGACCTAGCCCAGTTATTGCTTGCTTAAAGGCCCCGTCGACGTAAAGGGTCCATGTCCTGTCGTCAGAGACTACTCCTTTGTTATGCTCCTCTGTTACGGAGAAGTCAGTCAGGAAAAAGGGCTGTCAAAAAAAGCTCGTTGTTCACGAACAGCTCGTGTTCGACTCATTAAGTAGCTCGTGTTCGGCTCGTTCTTAATAAACGAGCCGAACACGAACAGTTCTTTGTTCGCTCGTGTTCGGCTCTTTTTAGCTCGAAATAAAAAAAAAATTATATAATTATTTATATAATAATATTTTACATGTATTAGTTATATAATAATATATTATATATATTTATATCTAAGTTTAAATCATAACATCTCATGTGATAATGTGGTTAATCCCTTATTTTGTATATATTTGATCCAGGTTCGAATCCCACACTTTACATCTATTTTTTTCAATTTAATTTTAATGAGCCAATTTCGAGCCGAACACGAACACGAATGTTTAAATCGAGCCGAACACGAACACACTGTTCACGAGCCAATTTCTAACACGAGCCGATTTCGAACATGAGCTATTTCAAACGAGCCGAACACGAGCTTGAGCGCTCAAGCTCAGCTCGTTTACAGCCATAGTCAGGAAGTCTGTAATCACTTGGGCCTTAATTGTCGTCTGAGGGATATAGGTGGTGTTGAATTCACCGAACTCCACTGACCATTTAGCAGTTAGTCGGAGTGCTCGACTGACTGATTACAAATTTCAACGAATGGTCCGTGAGGACCCGGATCAGATGCATCGGGAAGTATGGTCGAAGTCTGCAAACGGAAACAATCAAGACAATTATTAGTTTTTTCATAATTAGATACCCGATTTTAGCGCCATGAAGCACTCGGCTAGTTTAATAAACTAAGGTCCTGATTTTCTGCCTTCTCTTAGACCAAAACTGAGTTGATGACCTCTCGTCTGACTCCAAGATATAGCCACAGTTCTTTAGCTGGTTTCAGACTCAGGACCAGTGGTGGTGAAATCAAGGAACCTTTTAAGGTTTTGAACGCCTCATTGCATCTGTTCGTCCATTCAAAATGCTTATTCTTCCTCAGCGCTTTGAAGAACAGCACACACATGTCGACTGATTTCGAGATGAAATGACTAAACTCGGCAATTGAACCAGTTAGCCTCTGCATTTCCTTGGTATTTCATGGAGGTGGAATGTCTAAGATCGCCTGTACTTTCTCTGGGTTGGCATTCAATCCTTTGGCGGTCGGTAAGAAGTCCAGGAACTTTCTGGTCGACGCTCTAAAGGCACACTTGGAGGGATTTAGTCTCATGTTAATTTTTTTGAGTGTTTCGAATGTCTCTTTCAGCTCTTTGATATGTTGTTAGGGTGATTTACATTTAACTAGAATATCATCGGCATACACTTCAATGTTTTTTCCTTTGTGAATATGAAAAAATACATACATGAGACGTTCTTAAGCCCAAAGAGTATTACATTAAAACAAAATATGTCTTGCACCGTGATGAAAACATTTTTTTCTACGTCGGTCAGATGCTTCTTTATTTGATGATAACTAAAATATGCGCCGAGGAAACTCATGAATGAATATCCGAACAAGCAAGCAAGTGTTTGGGGTCCATACCGAGAGAAAAAGTACAGAACCAGTCGAAGGACGAGATGAGAGAAAACCAAAGAAAAAAGAAAAAAACACGTAAAGTGAAAAGAAGCGACCCCTTCTCCTATTTATAAGGCGAGCATGACAATGAAACATCACATAATGATAAGTATCATACTAATTTTTTTTTCAAAATTTATTAAAATATCATTTTATTACAAATAACATTATTACAGGCCTCGAACGAAGTGTATTATAAAGGGGTACCTCCAACTCTGGAGAATCATCTCTCTACCTAACCTAATATGCTCCACATGATCAGCTTCCTGATTGAACTTTACCAGATCATACATCTTGTGGGGTACCTCCAACTCACGCAACACCTCGTTTGGCCTGTCTCGGAGGGCGACGATTTTCGTCCGCAGAACTACTACTTCAACATCCAGGCAAGTAGACAGTTCCTGCACAGGATCCATAGCCAAACCCCCGGCGAGTCCCTCGATAGAGACGACCGACCCCGCTAACGGTCTGGTCTCACTTGCCGGTAGCTCTATGATCTTGGCGAATTGTAATCGCTCCGACAGTCCCCTAGTTGGAGATCTATCACAGACGATGGGTTGGGCAACTGATGAATTACCAGGGTCGATAGCGGTGGGAGCCTCACATCTTCAACATGCATAACGCCCACTGCGATAGGGGCAAACTCTGCAGCATTCTTTGACAACCCATCATCCTGGCGCTGCTTTGACCTGACCAATTCATTCATAAATCTTCCCATGGAGCAGAAAATGTTAAAGGCCTACTCCCCCTCTGATGTCGAGACACCCCCACTTTCCTCTGGCAATGATTGCGGGTGGATCGTGACAACCGCTCCCCCAGCTCCTTACCACTCACCTTGGTTGAAAGGACTTGCTGGCCCTCAAAACGCATGCCGGAACCAGACTCCAAGGCCTCTCGGTGAGGCCACTTCAACAACTGACCTTCTGCATAGACAAATGAGTCGATTACATCGACTAGGTTAGATTCGGGCCTCGCCCGTTTTTCCTTCATCACCACTTTCTTCTTCTTTACAGAAGAAGGAATCTGAAACCCCGCCCACACAAGCCTCTCTTCATCTACAACAATCTGAATTTGTCAGTTATAACACACCTCAGTTGTAAAAAGAGAAAGATACTACAGATAACACAAGACTTAGTTCAAGTCTACTTATAAAGCCCATGGGGCATATAATCCTAAAGGATGTCATGTGTTCAATTAATTCAAAATTTTAATGCTAACAATTATTTAGTAATTTCTCTATTCTTATTATAGTTGTCACTATTAAGAAGCATAAAAAATTAGAGAACTATGAATACACCAAAAATACCAGCATGAATCTCAAAGAGAACGGACGACCAAGATGAAACAGTCTTCTTTCGAGGTAACCAATCAACTGATGATTCAAGACTGAGCTTCAAGCTGCATCTCAAACTCGGGATATGAGATAGTTCCCTGCTTCGTAGCGTCAATACCCGTCTAATGTGAGGTGTAAAACATCCCGACAAATACGTGCAAGATTAAAAGATCTCACTGTGGCGGCGAACCAACCAAGCAAGCAAGTTATGAGCCATGTAAGAGTCGAACTGAAAATGACTCATGGTTCACTTACTGAAAAAGGACGATCGATCATGTTCAACCGACCAACCCTATTTCCGGACCAAACGAGCACCTCGTAACTGACTGCTCTGGTTGACCGTTCCAAAAGATCCTGACCAAGATCGCCATGTGGCTGAACACCTCGACTGACCAACACGTCCTTTAGAGAGCACATATGACCCTCGGTCAATCGCCTTAGTCGGTTGACTTGAAGCCAGCCGAGCAGCCAATTACTGCCAATGTTGAAATTTAAATTGAAATGCAATTCTAACATAAAATTTATACAATCAATTAGAGACTTAATGAAGTTACGAATGATTCTCATAACCGTTCTTTCATTTTTGTAATTGTACAAAACACGTCTCTATATGTATACAACAAAAATACAAATAAAGAGACATCTCCCTCAATTTTTCATGCAAAAATTTCAGACTCATTGTACTCTTTCTTCATTCTCTCATTCACTCGGCTCTAACTCTCATAGTGTGGTTCACAAAGAAAGAATTATGATCCAACATCGATCAGTCATTATATCATTGTGTTGTTTTGTCTGTTGATGACCTAATTTTAGTCGACCGACATGAATCTACTAGCTGGAATTAATGCTTGAAGACCAGATCAACACGTCGGATCAGCTAATGTCAACTAACTGGATCAATTCGATTGACCATCTCAAAAATTTGCCGATCGTCCTCAACGAGAGATCAAACGGTAGATTATCCATATCCATCTTGTCGGCCAGCAACATACTGCTTCACCTCATCGACCTCATAGATCGAGTCGAAGAGTAGCAGTGTCCTAGGCCACGGGGTATAATCCTCAAAATAACTTATACAAACCCCACTTTAATAGAGGCACAAATGTAACTTCAATTGTTGTACCTCCTTTGCCTATTAATTGGAAACATTTCATGAGCACTCCTCTCACTTTACTGTTTAGCGGAACACCTTTCTCTCTCTCTATTGCTTTACGCTCTATTCTTTTGGTGTGATTCACATGACCATCTCTGATTCAAAATTTTTATAATTTTATATAAAATTTTGAAGTCATCTTATCCAATTTTTTTTGCCATGCAACTCTAGCATTATATCGAGCCCAATCATATACCATAGATGAAGCAAAAATAAGATTATCTTGAATAGCATTAACTTTAGTAAAATTTGATTCAAATGATTCCTCCCAAGTTATTAAAAAACAACCTTATTTTCATCTCTTAAATTGTAGCATACAAAGAGATGCTCAAGAAGCTATGCAATGAGATAAGTTCTAATCTCTACTTGTTGATTATGAGCATTAAAAAGTCAATTTCTAGTAATAAAATATCCCTAGATCATATAGCCACTTAAAATTTAATGGATAATTTACATAAATACCTCAATATTCTTTTGTTTTTACATACAAACACTTAAAAAAATCATATTTGCATTTATAACAATTTTATATTAAAAATTTATTCATGAAAATTGTATCTCAATTATAAAAAAGCTAGTGATGATATTTTCTTATGTGATGTCAAAGATTTAAAAGGTATATATAAATATAAAAATCAAGGCATAGTATGTAAATATATAAGAATTATGTGAAATGTATTTAAATGTGGAGAATGGCGGCGATGTGGAGAATGGCAAAGAGCTTCTTCGATGGGGCGAGAGCAGGAACAGTTTGCTATTTTAAAGCGCGACCATCTCGATTTGCTTATTCAATCTCTTGTTTGCTATCTATGTTCTTCATTCGCTCCACGTCTTCTCTTCGTATCCCAGCGGTCAGGATCCTCTTTCCTGTTACCCGAAGAAAACACTTTCCTTTTTTGACTTGTAGGTCGAGGCATAGGTTTCAACTTTGATGATTCGTGTTTTACGGAAACCTAATGAATGTGAAATTTTTTATTGGCTTCACTGTTTCCCTGCTTCAGATGTTTGGCACGCGATAGATCAAGCCAAGAGGGTTGAAGAGTCTGCTGTCGTCCGGAGAGCATTACGGCCTGTGGAGTTTTTTGGATTGGTAAAAGACAATGCCTCGACTCATTATGCTTATTTTTTTAACAGGATTATTGATTGTTTGGGGGTTTTTATCCGATGGGAATAAGGTCGATAAATTGAGGGCAGATACGGATGTTGAACGGCGTGTGTTGGAGTTATCGTCGTCTCTGAAGCGGAAGCTTTCCAATGAGATTCTGCAGAGGTTGAGATGGTGCTAATTTGATCGACCTGCGAGGTTGGCGAGCTTTCTTTTCTTGTCGTTTAATGTGTTTGTGTTTGTTGTCTCTATCATGTTTTTTTTTTATATAGTTTTTTATTGTCCTAGTTTGCTTTTTTAGACCAGTAAATGAATTTGAAGTATTTGAGGATTGCTTCTGCTTCAAGAGGAGTTATCTTACTTCAAATTTAATTTTGATTTAGTGAAGAGTGTCTGTATTCTCTTACCAGTGATTATCATTAGCATTTGCCGATCCTTTTTGTAATTTTATTGCATCTCATAATCGATTGCTGTCAAAATCAAGTAGTTGAAAAGAAGGAAGCTCATTGTTGCTGACTGTTATTCATGTGAAGTGCATTAGGGGCTCTTTGGTAATGGCCGAAAGTCAGTATTTAAGCAAAACTTACCTTAAATCCTGCCAAATGACTAAAATGACAACTTTATATCCCAGATTTAGTAAATCCAAATATTCTTTTGTTTGCATTCAATCCCGGATTTAGGAAAGCCTAGCATTAGCTGGGTTTAACTTAGTGCTTAGCGTCTTCTTAGGAATACCTCATCGAGACGACTGCAGTGATAAGGAGCGGCATTTCACCGACAAATTTGTCTCAAGTCACCCGTCCAATCTTAACGCTCTACTTATACACAAAGGCAGCCTAACCCTTGCAATGCTTTGATTTGGGAATACAAAAATTCACTTGGAAAGACATGAGGAGTGTTTATTGGAAGAATAGAACACTTCACTAAGGGATGAATGTTTGATTATATGAAAATCTCGAGTTTTTTCCCGGAGGGGTGAGGGTTCTCTATTTATTGTTCACACTGAAATCCTAGAGAACCTTCTAGATTATATTAGAATAATTTATTTCTAGATAATTCTATATTATTCTTTACATATACATAACTCAAGAGCTTTTCCTTACTATCATAAAGTTCTCTCGAAGCTTTTCTCTTTCAACATTTTCTAAAATGCAGTGGAACCTTCTAGAATCTCTTAGATTATTTTCCTTATTTCCAGTCTTCTCTAGAATCTTCTTTCCCATGGTTGAAGGGATATGATTGACCCCTTTTCGAGACAACGGTGTGTGAAATTCTCCCCCAACTAAACTTAAAATGCCCTCATTGAGCGTTTTTTGCCGATACGTGTCTATATGTCCTTTCAACTTGACGATTTACTTCTTATAATTTGGAATCCCTCCTCGACTACTGATGATCAACAAGTATTTCATCCACTTTCTTATCAAAAGAAGTGATTATTGTTGTTGGTGTTTGCTTAGGGATTTCTCTTGATGGATATTTTTTACACTCCACACGTCTCATTTTCTTGGTCACCCACTTCTTTGTCTTGTAGTCTTAATCAGTGACGCTCAGACCATCTTCTTTTGTTTGCTCTCAAACTTGGGAAGCTCAAACCCACTTCTTGCTTGCTAGTCTTTATTATTGGTACTAGATAAGCTTGATTGCCTTCCATAATGTACATGCTATTAGCGATGATTATTGGAAATGCTTTTATTTGATCTAAGAAGTCTAGCCCAAGAAAAGCTTTAAAATTCTTCATTGCATTGACAAAGAAATGCAATGTACCTGACCAAAGTTCAACATTGCTTTTTTATTTCTCTGGCTATTCCATGAATTAACCTTGCTGCTGAATTGACAACTTTGATGGAGCCTCCTCTTCCAATTGCTTGTAGTCATATCCTTTGTACTTCTTCAATTGAGATGAAGTTGTGAGAAACACTTATGTCTATCATTTTATTTTAGTAGTCTTTCCATCTATCACCATTTTCATAAAGTGTAACCCTTTTGCTTAAGTTTTTTGGGAAGATTGCATCACATTGAGTTGTTGTATAGATTCTACCTGTGCTATCCCTATCACTTCCTCTTATTTCCTCTTCTTCACGTTGGCTTGTAAGAAGAGGGTTCCAGACTTTCTTTTGAGGATAATCTCTTGCCCATTGAGACTCATCACGAAGGAAACAATTGTTATGTAGCTTCATCCTTTTGCTTCCCCTTGTCGCTGCCTTTGGATGAGGATGATTTGTAACGAGTCATTTCTTTGTGTTAATTCTTATCTCCCTCGCCTTTGACGTAGGCCCTATTCCAATTTCTTGACCTTGCAGTCTCCTTTTCGAAGTCGATCAAGTTCTCCGCGAAGACAATAACAGTAGCGAGATCTTGCACTCCGCACCTTCTAAACTGTGTCTTTGCTCATGATTGGAGCTCATCAATGAAGTTGAAGAGAGCATCATTGCCTAATATGTTAGAGATTTCAATGACCAAACTAGTGAAGTCACTAACATACTATCAAATCAATTCTGTTTGTTTAAGCCTCCACAATCAGGCTCTAGCCTCATCCTCCGTGTTCTTCGAATAAAATTACATTTTGAGCTCTTTTTTGAAGTCAGTAAAGGTAGATATTGTTTACATACCCATCTCTATGTCTCATCGCCTTCTTCTCCGTCATATCATAGCGGTGTCAGAGAGATAAATAGTTGTAAATTGGATCTTTGCATCTTTATCAGTAATGCCCATGACTCCACAGTATTGTTCAAGTCTCTATAAATAGTTGTCAACTTCTTTGACGTTGCGAACTCCTCTAAAACTCTTATGCTTTGACATTTGATGCACTTGGCTTCAAATGTATGGTGGTTGGTTGTTGTCACTATTGCTTGTTTGCATTGCGATAGTTCTCCACAAATCTCTTCTAGGTTAGCATGTAGGCTGGTCATCTCTTCTTCATGAGATCGTTGTGCACCATGGAGCTCCCCCATTAGATCCTCTCACATATTGTCCATTTGGTCTATTTAGGATTTTTCTAGTTGGAGCATCACACTTCTGATTGTGGAATGGACGTTGATGTTCTCTTCTTTAAGGCCATCTACCTTTTGGCCTAGATCCTTTATCTTATTTGGGTCTCTATGCCAGCCTCCTTCACCCAAGCAAGGCGATAATCAAAGCCATATATAAACTCCTTGGACTTTCCATGTAGTTTAGATGCAACATGATCTTGTTGTTCCTCACAATGTCATCTTTGTTGAGATGATTTGTGGCCTCAAACTCCTTGACGTGCTCTTTGACACTGTTTTCCATGCCTTTAGCATTGGCTTGGATGCCAACTGTGACCACCTGAACTCTAACCCATCAAGTTATTATCCACTTTTACCTAGTGGGCTCACGATTTTGCCTTGTCGGTATAACTTTTCAGGAGGTCACTCATCCCAAGAGTACTTCGGGACGAGCATGCCTAGCTCTAAATCTTCTATCAAAACTCCACAGTTACACCAAAAGTCGCCTTAGTGTTTGAAAGCTCAGATCATTCTGCTTAAGGGGTTTCATAATAGTGTCACACATCACTATTTCAAGAAAGGGTTAGTCACATCCTTTTAACCATTTGAAAGAAGATTCTAAAGAAGACCAGAAAACATAATAATCTAAAAAATTCTAGAAGGCTCCGCCACATTCTAAAAAAATACTAAAAGAGACAAGCTTCACTAGAACTCTAAGTTATTTTGAAAAGTTCTAGAAACATGTATATATAAAAAATAATGTAGAACTATCTAGAAGATAATTTATTCTAATGTAATCTTGAACGTTCTCTAGGATTTGAGGGAGGATTATCTATAGAGGTCCCTCCCTCTCATTTGAACCAACTCAAGGTTCTCATATAATTAAGTGCGTAAACATTCATCCTTTAGTGAAGTATTCCCTTTTTTCAATAACCTCTCCTTTCATAGAGATTTTTTAGTATATTTTAAAGTTCGGGATTATCCCTGCTAGGGTTGTCAATTTGGCTCGTTGTTCGTGAACAACTCGTGTTCGGCTCGTTAAGCAGCTCTTGTTCGGCTCGTTTGTTTAGCCTACCGAGCCGAACACGAATTTTAAGCGCGAAAGGTAAAGGAGCCGAACACGAACAACAGTTTGTTCGCTGGTGTTCGGCTCGAAATGGCTCGAAAAAAAATTATAGAACTTTTTATATAACAATATATTACATATATTATTTATATAATAATATATTATATATATTTATGTCTAAGTTTTATAGATTTGATCCAGGTTCGAATCCCACACTTTGCATATATTTTTCTCAATTTTAGTTTAACAAGCCAGTTTCGAGCCGAACACGAGCCGAATATGAACACGAATATTTAAATCGAGCCGAACACGAACACACTGTTCACGAACACACTGTTCACGAGCTAATTTTTTTGAACACGAGTTATTTCGAACGAGCCGAACACGAGTCAAGCCTGAGCTCGCCCAAGCTCGGCTCGTTTACAACCCTAATCCCTGCTACATGGACCTCATTTGCCCGGACATGCCCGTTTGCGAGTTTTCCTACTGGAGCTTTACCCTGCCGCTGCGTGTGCGCACCAACAACGACAAACTCTTTGAGCTTTCTAACGTGGGTGAGTTCCTGTATAAGATTTCGAAGGTGACGAAATTCCTCTGTGTCATTACCATGTCACGGTGCTACTGACAGTATCTCTTTGGATCTCATTAGGTAGCAGCCTCCTTTAGTGGTGGGACTGGTTCAAAGTAGTCATTGTTTTGGATGACTTGGATTATTTCGACCTTTGACACGTTGAGGGGTGTCAAACCTTGCATTTCCCGGTAAACAAATGATCACTCGTAATATTGGACCGATCGTTGGTCAGAGCGCCGGTTTTGGTCATGAGGCTCTCGACATTTCCCCACTGATCTTGAGACTGAGAGTTATTGTTGTCATGGTGAACGGTGGAGGACTGATTGTCCTTCGCTTTCCACGATTTGCTCTGTTCTTTCCGCCACTTTGAGGGATGGTAGGGCGACTTAGCTTACACTTCAGGAGGCCCTGAAGGTCTTCTTCGGCAAGTATGTGCTCGTTCGCCATCTCTAGCACCTCTACGAAAGTGGTGGGTTTAAATAGGTTTAGTTCATACTTGAATCATTTTCTTTGGACTCCTCATTTCAAAGATGTTCCTGCTATATCAGGCTTCAGGTCTATAACTTCCAACATCTCGTACTGGAAACGGGTGATGTAGGCCATAAACTCTCATTTTCTCCTTGCCCGAGGTCTAGCAGTGTGTCGAGTCCTTCCTTGGTTTATGTACTTTCCAGAAGTGCGGGTTGAGGAGCCTTTTAAATTTGTAGTAACTTGGGATGGTTTCGGTCTGCAGACCGTTGAACCATCGAAGGGTCGAATCCTTCAGAGTGGTTAGGAAAAGTTGACACATTATGGGGTCGTCGATCTGGTGCAGGCCGAGCGATGAGTCAAACGATGCTATGTGGTCGATCGGGTCAGTACTTTGTAAGAATCCAGACGATGGATCCTTAGTTTTGGTGGGAGTACCGCCTCTTTGATTCGACGAGTAAAAGCCTCTCCTGCGAGCCTTCACAGGCTCTTCCCATTGCCTGTTTTCCTGTGTGGACGTGGTTGTGTGAGTGTGCTGGGACTTGCGTTGTCCCTCTGCCCGCTGGTTGCTGATCTGGTTGTCTGGACCTGACGGGATTTTTGTTGTGGCCCTTTGGGGATGAACCTCATGAGGCTCCTCTTCCAGTCTAGTCGCCCGATCATTCTTCTAGGTGATTGCTGCCAAGAGTACCTCAAATTGCTCCATCGTGAGGGTCATTTGGGTTTGTAGGCTCTGGACTTGTGCGTGGACGTTCGATTGCGTAACATCTCTATTTGGCTCAATGCGTACTATTTCTCTTGGGAAAGTGTCCCATTCGTAGTCCTTTCCGCTTCTCATCGGCGACATGCTCCACGCTTACTGCACCACCTTTCCGAATATTGGATCCTAACTTGTCATTTTGTGAGCACGCCTCGAGAGTCGGAATTGAAAGAGGCGTGAGAGATAGAGAGAGTAAGAACGCATAAAAATTTTCATAAAGAGAGGAGCAAGTGCTTGTCTTTATTTCTCTTGGGTCTGCTTATTTAAAGGTTTCCAATTATTACAATTAAGGGAGGTTGGAACCGTCATGACAACCGCACCCAAATAGAATCAATGCATGCGATTTGAATTAATGATCGTCACATTATTGACAAAACAAAGGTTTATAATGACTTCTGAATTTGAAGGTGATATGGTATGACTCATATACCATATCGGGACAGACGCTGGATCGAAGCGGAGCGGAGCGGAGCGGAAGACTGTCCAAATTGGGAAGTTACGTGGGTTGGGGTGCGGGGGCAAAACCCCGCGGTATGGTACAGGGGTAATGTTGTAATTACATGTTGTGCCTAGGTTTACTCCTGGGGTTATAAATAGGGCTGTTAGTAACCCCAGGAGGTATCCCTGAATTCTGTAAATCCTTTTCTGATTATTGAAAGGAACTCGCCGCTCTGCTCCCGAGGACGTAGGCATCTTTGCCGAACCTCGTTAAATCTCTGTGTTCTTCTGGATTTGTGTCGTTCTAGTTTTTCTTCGCCCTAATTTTCTCAACAAGTGGTATCAGAGCAGGGTAAAAGATTTTTGCAGAGGAATTTTTTGGAGAAAGTTTTGTTGCAAGAATAATTTTCAGATGACATTTTCTGGTGCGAAATTCGAGGTGGTGAAGTTCGACGGAACTGGTAACTTCGGATTGTGGCAAACCAGGGTAAAAAATCTGTTAGCGCAATAGGGAATCTTGAAAGCTCTGCGGGCAACAAAACCAGAGCGACGATACGACTATGCCTAGCAGATGAGGTTATGTATCACGTGATGAATCTGAAATCTCTAGGAGAAGTTTAGAATAAACTGAAAACTCAGTTTATGGCTAAATCTCTGACGAATAAGTTGTATCTGAAGCAAAAGCTGTATGGGCTGAAGATGCAAGAAGGGTCTGATCTGGCGCAACATGTTAATGGCTTCAATCAAATAATCACAGACCTGTCATGGTTTGATGTGAGTATTGAAGATGAAGATCGTGCGATGATTTTGTTGTGTTCATTGCCCTCTTCCTTTGAACACCTGGTGACTACTTTGACATATGGGAATGAAACTATCAAAGTGGATGAGATTACTGCAGCGTTGTTGGCTCACAACCAGTGGAAGCAGAATACAGGGAGAAGCTCTCACGGTGACAATTTATATGTGAAGAGTAAGCAGGATCGTGGAAGGAAGAAAGAGAAGGAGAGTTCTGAAAGGCGAAATTCCAGATCCAAGTCTAGAGGCAAAAAAGAAATTCATTGCTACAAGTGCAAGGAGCCAGGTCATATGAAGCGAGATTGTCCAAAGCTGAAGAAGCAGACTGGGGAGAAAGGTGATATTTCATCGAAGTCTGTAAATGTGGTGCAGAATGAAAATGCAGATTGCAGTGATGGCGATATGCTCTCAGTTCACGGATGCATGGATTCTTGATTCAGGGTGCTCTTATCACATAACACCTAACAGAGAGTGGTTTACTTCATACAGGTCAACTAATTCTGGCTCAGTCTATTTGGGTGATGATAGATGTTGCAATATAGTTGGTATTGGAGAAGTCAGAATTCAGATGTATGATGACAC